>NC_140001.1:578201-706337 GCF_964263955.1 Coregonus lavaretus
CTACAAAGTATTGACTTGAATAGTTATGCACGCTCAAGTTTTCTGTTTTTTTGTCTTATTTCTTATAAAAAAATATTTTGCATCTTCAAAGTGGTAGGCATGTTGTGTAAATGAAATGATACAAACATGCCTACCAAACAAATTTAATTCCAGGTTGTAAGGCAACAAAATAGGACAAATGCCAAGGGGGGTGAATACATTTGTTATATATTATATTACTTATTATATTCTACATTCCATATTCTATTCTATTTTCTATTATATATTATATATTCTATTATATATTATATTTTATAAACTGGGTGGTTTGATCCCTGAATGCTGATAGGCTGACAGCCGTGGTATACCACGGGTAGGACAAAACATTTATTTTTACTGCTCTAATTGCATTGGTAACCAGTTTATAATAGCAATAAGTATATTATTATATACAACTCCGCATCGCATCGTGCTTAAGAACAGCCCTTAGCTGTGGTATTTTGGCCATATACCACACCCCCTCGTGCCTTATTGCTTAAATATATGACATATTCTATTATACATTCTATATTATATATTATATTACATATTCTATTATATGTTGTATGTTATATTATGTATCCTATTATATATTATATATTATATTATATGTTCTATTCTATATTGTATTATATATTATATATTATATTTTATATTCTTTCCATTGAAAAGTAAAAAGTGTGTTGCCAGAAAGAGCAAATTAGGATGTGTTTCAAAGCAGATTTATCTAGTTTGTCTGTTTCATTCCTAAAGCTGCCTTTAGCCTTCGCAGATCAATGTTCCTCCATTCATCCCTACAGATCAGTGTTCTGTGTTCACATTCCTGTTCTGCCTTTACACATCACTCTAGCAGTTTCTGGATATGTCTGTGTCTCACCATAGCCATGGATACACTTTGCATTAACATGGTTGTCGTCATCCGATCAAGATTATCCGATCACTATCTGATGGAGATTTGTTGTGTCTACACATGGTAATAAATGTGTATTTTATCTGCCCACTGCGTCTGCATTGTGACCAGATTCTCTGGTCCCTCCCTGTATGAAAATTAATCAAACCTGCCTTGATTTAAAACTGGACGGAATGGGTTACTGTCCCGCTATCCTCAACCTGTACAAATAAACACTATTTCACATATCCTCCTTTTTTTTTGTTACAGTAAAACAGCTTTGTAGGCCTAGGTGCATTGGTTGTATTTAAGCAGGTCTTAAAAAGAATTAGCATATAGAACCTCTAATATGATAACCTATAGCAAGACGCCTGGTCACATGATGAGAATTGATAAAAGCGGCAATGTATAAAAAGTGCAAAGGAGCAACAAATACTATGTCTTCTAAAGGAATAAATACTATGTCTTTATAAAGGAACACATACTATGTCTTTATAAAGGAATAAATACTATGTCTTTATAAAGGAATAAATACTATGTCTTTATAAAGGAACACATACTATGTCTTTATAAAGGAATAAATACTATGTCTTTATAAAGTAATAAATACTATGTCTTTATAAAGGAATACATACTATGTCTTTATAATGGAACAAATACTATGTCTTTATAAAGGAACAAATACTATGTCTTTATAAAGGAACACATACTATGTCTTTATAATGGAATAAATACTATGTCTTTATAAATGAATAAATACTGTGGCTTTATAAATGAATAAATACTGTGGCTTTATAATGAATAAAGTTTCAATCTTAAAGTAGCCTAAAGAGTCCTTCGTGTTGTACATCATATTGGACAGTGGCCTCGCTCATGCTTACAGAAAGCTTTGTGCCTTTACGCATCAGTTTGGACATCTTCTGCACTTTATTGCTAGCGATTTGTAGGTAAAATTGTCAAAGATTCACAGGATATTCAATAATAGAATTTAACAAAATTGAAAAGGATTGCATTGTTAGATACTTGTGGTGAATGATGGACGGAGTCAGGCGCAGGAGTAAAATAACCGGAAGCAGCTTTATTCCTTCCAGACATACAATGCGCCTACAACGGCAATCCAAACAGGTACAGGGGAAACAATCCTCCCTGACCAAACACAGGTACAGGGGAAACAATCCTCCCTGACCAAACACAGGTACAGGGGAAACAATCCTCCCTGACCAAACACAGGTACAGGGGAAACAATCCTCCCTGACCAAACACAGGTACAGGGGAAACAATCCTCCCTGACCAAACACAGGTACAGGGGAAACAATCCTCCCTGACCAAACACAGGTACAGGGGAAACAATCCTCCCTGACCAAACACAGGTACAGGGGAAACAATCCTCCCTGACCAAACACAGGTACAGGGGAAACAATCCTCCCTGACCAAACACAGGTACAGGGGAAACAATCCTCCCTGACCAAGCACAGTCTCAGGAAATACAATAAATGTAATGACACAGGGGAAAATCAAACCTGGCAAAATAAATGAGAGAGTATCTCAACCGAGCTACTCTCCTCCCACATAGAACAATCACTCACAAAGACAAGGGGAACAGAGGGAACACTTATACACAGACTAATTAGGGGAATGAGCACCAGGTGTGTGTGATTGACAAGACAAGACATGACAAGTGGAGTGATGAGAATGGGAGCGGCAGTAGCTAGTAAGCCGGTGACGACGAACGCCGAAACCTGCCCGAACAAGGAGGAGGGGCAGCCTCGGCGGAAGTCGTGACAATACTACTGCACTGTTGGAGCTAGGAACACAAGCATTTCGCTACACCCGCAATAACATCTGCTAAATATGTGACCAATAACATCTGCTAAATATGTGACCAATAACATCTGCTAAATATGTGTATGTGACCAATACTATTTTATTTTATTTTATTATATTACATGGATCAGATTTGATTTGATTATATTCCATGGATAAGATTGTTATTTAGTAGGCCTATGGGAACAAACTGTTTTACCAAAGCAACAAAAATTGGCCATGACGGTTTTCTGCAAATCCTTGATCAGTTATAATTCAGAAACAGAGTCTCCTTCACTCATGGAGGCATACTAGCATTACAGAATGTAAACTGAACTACAAATGTATTGGGGATGCATGGGGAACGGACTATTATGGAGTCACAGCAGAAGAGCGCAGTGAAAGACAAGTGTATGGCAAGGTATAATGTGGAGGTCTAATGTTCCCCTGAACCTTTAGATCAAGGTATAATGTGGTCTAATGTTCCCCTGAACCTTTAGATCAAGGTATAATGTGGAGGTCTAATGTTCCCCTGTACCTTTAGATCAAGGTATAATGTGGAGGTCTAATGTTCCCCTGTACCTTTAGATCAAGGTATAATGTGGTCTAATGTTCCCCTGAACCTTTATATCAAGGTATAATGTGGAGGTCTAATGTTCCCCTGAACCTTTAGATCAAGGTATAATGTGGTCTAATGTTCCCCTGAACCTTTAGATCAAGGTATAATGTGGTCTAATGTTCCCCTGAACCTTTAGATCAAGGTATAATGTGGTCTAATGTTCCCCTGAACCTTTATATCAAGGTATAATGTGGAGGTCTAATGTTCCCCTGAACCTTTATATCAAGGTATAATGTGGAGGTCTAATGTTCCCCTGTACCTTTATATCAAGGTATAATGTGGTCTAATGTTCCCCTGAACCTTTAGATCAAGGTATAATGTGGTCTAATGTTCCCCTGAACCTTTATATCAAGGTATAATGTGGAGGTCTAATGTTCCCCTGAACCTTTAGATCAAGGTATAATGTGGAGGTCTAATGTTCCCCTGAACCTTTATATCAAGGTATAATGTGGAGGTCTAATGTTCCCCTGAACCTTTAGATCAAGGTATAATGTGGAGGTCTAATGTTCCCCTGAACCTTTAGATCAAGGTATAATGTGGAGGTCTAATGTTCCCCTGAACCTTTATATCAAGGTATAATGTGGAGGTCTAATGTTCCCCTGAACCTTTATATCAAGGTATAATGTGGAGGTCTAATGTTCCCCTGAACCTTTATATCAAGGTATAATGTGGAGGTCTAATGTTCCCCTGAACCTTTATATCAAGGTATAATGTGGAGGTCTAATGTTCCCCTGAACCTTTATATCAAGGTATAATGTGGAGGTCTAATGTTCCCCTGTACCTTTATATCAAGGTATAATGTGGTCTAATGTTCCCCTGAACCTTTAGATCAAGGTATAATGTGGTCTAATGTTCCCCTGAACCTTTATATCAAGGTATAATGTGGAGGTCTAATGTTCCCCTGAACCTTTATATCAAGGTATAATGTGGAGGTCTAATGTTCCCCTGTACCTTTATATCAAGGTATAATGTGGTCTAATGTTCCCCTGAACCTTTAGATCAAGGTATAATGTGGTCTAATGTTCCCCTGAACCTTTATATCAAGGTATAATGTGGAGGTCTAATGTTCCCCTGAACCTTTAGATCAAGGTATAATGTGGAGGTCTAATGTTCCCCTGAACCTTTATATCAAGGTATAATGTGGAGGTCTAATGTTCCCCTGAACCTTTAGATCAAGGTATAATGTGGAGGTCTAATGTTCCCCTGAACCTTTAGATCAAGGTATAATGTGGAGGTCTAATGTTCCCCTGAACCTTTATATCAAGGTATAATGTGGAGGTCTAATGTTCCCCTGAACCTTTATATCAAGGTATAATGTGGAGGTCTAATGTTCCCCTGAACCTTTATATCAAGGTATAATGTGGAGGTCTAATGTTCCCCTGAACCTTTATATCAAGGTATAATGTGGAGGTCTAATGTTCCCCTGTACCTTTATATCAAGGTATAATGTGGTCTAATGTTCCCCTGAACCTTTAGATCAAGGTATAATGTGGTCTAATGTTCCCCTGAACCTTTATATCAAGGTATAATGTGGAGGTCTAATGTTCCCCTGTACCTTTAGATCAAGGTATAATGTGGAGGTCTAATGTTCCCCTGAACCTTTAGATCAAGGTATAATGTGGTCTAATGTTCCCCTGAACCTTTAGATCAAGGTATAATGTGGAGGTCTAATGTTCCCCTGTACCTTTAGATCAAGGTATAATGTGGTCTAATGTTCCCCTGTACCTTTAGATCAGGGTATAATGTGGTCTAATGTTCCCCTGAACCTTTAGATCAAGGTATAATGTGGAGGTCTAATGTTCCCCTGAACCTTTAGATCAAGGTATAATGTGGAGGTCTAATTGTCCCCTGAACCTTTAGATCAAGGTATAATGTGGAGGTCTAATGTTCCCCTGAACCTTTAGATCAAGGTATAATGTGGAGGTCTAATGTTCCCCTGAACCTTTATATCAAGGTATAATGTGGTCTAATGTTCCCCTGTACCTTTAGATCAGGGTATAATGTGGAGGTCTAATGTTCCCCTGAACCTTTATATCAAGGTATAATGTGGTCTAATGTTCCCCTGTACCTTTAGATCAAGGTATAATGTGGAGGTCTAATGTTCCCCTGAACCTTGATATCAAGGTATAATGTGGTCTAATGTTCCCCTGTACCTTTAGATCAAGGTATAATGTGGAGGTCTAATGTTCCCCTGAACCTTTAGATCAAGGTATAATGTGGAGGTCTAATGTTCCCCTGTACCTTTAGATCAAGGTATAATGTGGAGGTCTAATGTTCCCCTGAACCTTTAGATCAAGGTATAATGTGGTCTAATGTTCCCCTGAACCTTTATATCAAGGTATAATGTGGAGGTCTAATGTTCCCCTGAACATTTAGATCAAGGTATAATGTGGAGGTCTAATGTTCCCCTGAACCTTTAGATCAAGGTATAATGTGGAGGTCTAATGTTCCCCTGAACATTTAGATCAAGGTATAATGTGGAGGTCTAATGTTCCCCTGAACCTTTAGATCAAGGTATAATGTGGAGGTCTAATCTTCCCCTGGGTTCTTATTTTCTGGTTAGCCATACTATATTGTTAAATTTCCATAAATGTTATTTTTGTCTTAATTGAAAAGTTGAATCAGGTGTGCTAGCCCTGCAACGGCTGGGGGTCCCTGAGGAGACAGTTCAATCAGGTGTGCTAGCCCTGCAACGGCTGGGGGTCCCTGAGGAGACAGTTCAATCAGGTGTGCTAGCCCTGCAACGGCTGGGGGTCCCTGAGGAGACAGTTGAATCAGGTGTGCTAGCCCTGCAACGGCCCTGAGGAGACAGTTGAATTACTGGCCATAGTCATATTTAACATGTAATTGCGTAACACAACAGATAAGACCATAGTCTTATTTAACATGTAATTGCGTAACACAACAGATAACACCAACTAAAACCACCCTTCTAAACATTGGAATGAGCTGCCGCCCCTGCATTTGAATTATCCCTAAAAGAGGAAAGAACCCTTTTCTGAATGCAAAGAAACATTGAAGGGCAAAAAGGTTCCACATAGAACCATGACCCTTCCCAAAGAACCCTTGAAGAACCCTCTTTTAGTTATGTGTATTGCCTCAGTGGGCTGGTGGTGGGAAGGTCACCCCATATTGTGTTTAGCTCTGAATAAAATTGATCTCCTGCTATAACAGTCCTTGGCCTTTCTGTATGATGTTTTCAAATATTTGATTTTGCGCTGGCATTGGATGTGGGAATGGGAGAAACCCTTTTCTCTCATTCAGGATGATATCTCTTCATAAATATTGTCACACCCTGGCTCTGGGACTCTATATGTTGAGCCAGGGTGTGTTCATTCTGTTGTGTTTATTTCTATGTTGGCTAGAGTGACTCCCAATCAGAGGCAACGAGTGTCAGCTGTCGTTGGTTGTCTCTGATTAGGAGCCATATTTAAACTGTCTGTTTTCCCTTTGTGTTTGTGGGTTTTTGTTCCGTGTTGGTCATTGTTACCGTGGACTTCACGAGTCGTTTCTTGTTTTGGTTATTGTGGTCTATTATCACTAAAGATAATAAAGTTGAACCATGTTCGTTCATCACGCTGCGCCTTGGTCTATTCCTTACGACGATCGTGACAAATATCTTTATTTCTATATGCGTGATCTAACTTCTATTGGACTGTGGCATCCGACCACAGTGCCAGTAGGCATTTGGTTTCCTCCAGAATTAAGGTATCGTTGTCCATAATTACAACCTCGACTGGCCAGTGTCATTTTTTTGAGAGGGCGGGAACACTGTGACAGTGTCCAAATTTATACGCTTTCGTGGTCAGGATTCTTTTACAATTCAAATAAAATAAAATGTATTTATAAAGCCCTTTTTACATCAGCAGATGTCACAAAGTGCTTATACATAAACCCAGCCTAAAACCCCGAACAGCAAGCAATGCAGATTTAGAAGCACGGTGGCTAGGAAAAACTCAATAGAAAGGCAGGAACCTAGGATGAAACCTAGAGAGGAACCAGGCTCTGAGGGGTGGCCAGTCCTCTTCTGGCTGTGCCGTGTGGAGATTATAAGAGTACATGGCTATTAAGGCCAGATTGTTCTTCAAGATGTTAAAACGTTCATAGATGACCAGCAGGGTCAAACAATAATCACAGTGGTTGTAGAGGGTGCAACAGGTCAGTACCTCAGGAGTAAATGTAAATTGGCTTTTCATAGCCTGTCAAGGGGTGCTGAAGGTGGGTGTGGTACATGAATCAAGCGCAGGACGCAGAAGCTCAGTCCAAAAGACTTTAGTGCAATATTCACGTAGAAAATAAGCACAATAAGCCCGAAGGCGAAATAATGGCGCACACAGGCGTCAAACAAACGGCGCACTAACATGTGCGAAAAACCTCTCCAAACAACGGAGGGAAGTACGTAGCTCCAACACAAGGAGGGAAGTACGTAGCTCCAACACAAAACAGAAGAGCAATCACACACAAAGACAAACACACACAACGAGAACTAAATAGGACACTAACGAGGACTAACAAGACACAGGTGTACAACATCAAGACAAAACCAAACGAACATGAAACATAGATCGGTGGCAGCTAGTACTCCGGGGACGACGACCGCCGAAGCCTGCCCGAACCAGGAGGAGGAGCAGCCTCGGCCGAAACCGTGACATAGCCGAGTATTGAGGTCGAGACAGCAGGTGGGTAGACAGAGGGAGAGACAGCAGGTGGGTAGACAGAGGGAGAGAGAGCAGGTGGGTAGACAGAGGGAGAGACAGCAGGTGGGTAGACAGAGGGAGAGAGAGCAGGTGCGGTAGACAGAGGGAGAGACAGCAGGTGGGTAGACAGAGGGAGAGACAGCAGGTGGGTAGACAGAGGGAGAGACAGCAGGTGGGTAGACAGAGGGAGAGACAGCAGGTGGGTAGACAGAGGGAGAGACAGCAGGTGGGTAGACAGAGGGAGAGACAGCAGGTGGGTAGACAGAGGGAGAGACAGCAGGTGGGTAGACAGAGGGAGAGACAGCAGGTGGGTAGACAGAGGGAGAGACAGCAGGTGGGTAGACAGAGGGAGAGACAGCAGGTGGGTAGACAGAGGGAGAGACAGCAGGTGGGTAGACAGAGGGAGAGACAGCAGGTGGGTAGACAGAGGGAGAGACAGCAGGTGGGTAGACAGAGGGAGAGACAGCAGGTGGGTAGACAGAGGGAGAGACAGCAGGTGGGTAGACAGAGGGAGAGACAGCAGGTGGGTAGACAGAGGGAGAGACAGCAGGTGGGTAGACAGAGGGAGAGACAGCAGGTGGGTAGACAGAGGGAGAGACAGCAGGTGGGTAGACAGAGGGAGAGACAGCAGGTGGGTAGACAGAGGGAGAGAGAGTTGAAAACAGCAGGTCCAGGACAAGGTAGCACGTCCGGTGAAACGGGTCAGGGTCCAGGACAAGGTAGCACGTCCGGTGAAACGGGTCAGGGTTCCATAGCCGCAGGCAGAACAGTTAAAACTGTAGCAGCAGCACAACCAGGTGGACTGGGGACAGCCAGGAGTCATCAGGCCAGGTAGTCCTGAGGCATGGTCCTAGGGCTCAGGTCCTCCGGGAGGGGAGGGAGAAAGAGAGAGAGTGATCATATCTACAGTAAAATCACACAGGACACCAGATAAGACAGTAGAATTACACCAGATATAACAGACTGACCCTAGAACCGCTGCCACACCACTAGAGGGATATCGGCAGACCACCAATTTACTACGCTGAGACAAGGCTGAGTATAGCCCACAAAGATCTCCTCCACTGCACGAGCCGAGGAGGAAGATCACGTCAGTAACTCAACCTACTCAGGTCAAGTATAGCTCAAAAAAGCCTGGTACGATGTGACACACCACTCCTAGGGACAGCATGGAAGAACACTAGTAAGCCAGTGACTCAGCCCCCGTAACAGGGTCAGAGGCAGAGGATCCCAGTGGAGAGAGGGGAGCCGGCCAGGCAGAAACAGCAAGGGCGGTTTGTCGCTCCATTGCCTTGCCATTCACCTTCGCACCCCTGGGCCAGACTACACTCAATCATAGGACCTACTGAAGAGATGAGTCTTCAGTAAAGACTTAAAGGTCGAGACCGAGTCTGCGTCTCTCACATGGATAGGCAGACCATTCCATGAAAATTGAGCTCTATAGGAGAAAGCCAGCTGTTTACTTAGAAATTCTAGGGACAATAAGGGGGCTTGTGACCGTAGCGTACGTGTAGGTATGTACGGCAGGACCAAATCGGAGAGATAGGTAGGAGCAAGTCCATGTAATGCTTTGTAGGTTAGCAGTAAAACCTTGAAATCAGCCCTAGCCTTAACAGGAAGCCAGTGTAGAGAGGCTAGCACTGGAGTAATGTGATCACATTTTTTGGTTCTAGTCAAGATTCTAGCTGCCGTGTTTAGCACTAACTGAAGTTTATTTAGTGCTTTATCCGGGTAGCCGGAGAGTAGAGCATTGCAGTAGTCTAATCTAGAAGTGACAACAGCATGGATTAGCTTTTCTGCATCATTTTTGTATAAAAGGTTTCTGATTTTTGCAATGTTACGAAGATGGAAAGAAACTGCACTTGAAATAATCTTGGTATGTTTATCAAAACAGAGATCAGGGTCCAGAGTAACACCGAGGTCCTACAGTTTTATTTGATACGACTGTACAACAATCTAAATTAATTGTCAGATCAAACAGCAGATCTCTTTGTTTCTTGGGACCTAGAACTAGCATCTCTGTTTGTCCGAGTTGTGTTTCCGAATGACATCACCAAGAGGTAGAATATATAGTGAAAACAATAGTGAACCTTGAGGAACACCGAAACGTACCATTGATTTGTCAGAGGACAAACGGTCCACAGAGACAAACTGATATCTTTTCGACAGATAAGATCTAAACCAGGCAGGAACTTGTCCGTGTAGACCAATTAAGGTTTCCAATCTCTCCAAAAGAATGTGGTGATCGATGGTGTCAAAAGTGGCACTAAGGTCTAGGAGCACGAGGACAGATGCAGAGCCTTGGTCTGACGCCATTAAAAGGTAATTTACCACCTTCACGAGTGCGGTCTCAGTGCTATGATGGGGTCTAAAGCCAGACTGGAGGCAGTCTCAGTGCTATGATGGGGTCTAAAGCCAGACTGGAGGCAGTCTCAGTGCTATGATGGGGTCTAAAGCCAGACTGGAGGCAGTCTCAGTGCTATGATGGGGTCTAAAGCCAGACTGGAGCGTTTTGTATACATTATTTGTCTTCAGGAAGGCAGTGAGTTGCTGCGCAACAGCTTTTTCTAAAATGATTGAGAGGAATGGGAGATTTGACATGGGCCGATTTTAGTTTGATGGGGTCTTTTTCAGGAGAGGCTTTATTACTGTCACTTTTAGTGAGTTTGGTCCACATCCGGAGGATAGGGAGCTGTTTATTATGTTCAACATAGGAGGGCCAAGACCAGGAAGTAGCTCTTTCAGTAGTTTAGTTGGAATAGGGTCCTGTAGACAGCTGGAAGGTTTAGAGGCCATAACTATTTTCGTGAATGTGTCGAGAGATACAGGATTTAAAAAACCTGAGGGACCTGGCACTTCTGTGCAGACTCAGGACAACTGACCTTTGGAGAAAAACTTAGATTCAAAGAGGAGTCCGTAATTTGCTTTCTAATGATCATGATATTTTCGTCAAAGAAGTTCATCACTGCTGAAGTGAAGGCCATCCTCTCTTGGGGAATGCTGCTTTTTAGTTAGCTTTGCGACAGCATCATGAATAAATGTTAGATTGTTCTTATTCTCCTCAATAAGGTTGGAAAAATAGGATGATCGAGCAGCAGTGAGGGCTCTTCGATATTGCACAGTACTGTCTTTCCAAGCTAGTCGGAAGACTTCCAGTTTGGTGGAGCGCAATTTCCCTTCCAATTTTCTGGAAGCTTGCTTCAGGGCTCGGGTATTTTCTGTAGGGAGCTAATTTCTTGTGACAAATGTCTTTTCGTTTTTAGGGATGCGACTGCATCTAGGGTAAATTTAGATCCTCAGTTAGATTGTTGTACTCTGACGTCCTCGGGGAGGTGGAGGGAGTCTGGAAGGGCCTCTAGGAATCTTTGGGTTGTCCGAGAATTAATAGCGCAGTTTTTGATAATCCTTGGTTGGGGTCTGAGCAGATTATTTGTTGCAATTGCAAACGTAATAAAATGGTGGTCCGATAGTCCAGGATTATTGAGGAAAAACATTTAGATCCACAATATTTATTCAACGGGACAAAACTAGATCCAGGGTATGACTGTGGCAATGAGAAGGTCCGGAGACATGTTGGACAAAACCCACTGAGTCGATGATGGCTCCGAAAGCCTTTTGGAGTGGGTCTGTTGACCTTTACATGTGAATATTGAAGTCACCAAAAATTAGAATATTATCTGCCATGACTACAAGGTCAGATAGGAATTCAGGAAACTCAGTGAGGAATGTTGTATACAGCCCAGGAGGCCTTTAAACAGTAGCTATACAAAGTGACTGAGTAGGCTGCATAGATTTTATGACTAGAATCTCAAAAGATGAAAATGCAGTCTTTTTATTTTTTGTAAATTGAAGTTTGCTGTCGTAGAATGTTAGCAACACCTCCGCCTTTGCGGGATGCGAGGGGGATATGGTCACTAGTGTAACCAGGAGGAGAGGCCTCATTTAACACAGTCAATTCATCAGGCTTGAGCCATGTTTCAGTCAGGCCAATCACATCAAGGTATTATCAGTTATCAGTTAATTGACTATGACTGCCTTGGAAGTGAGGGATCTAACATTAAGTAACCCTATTTTGAGATGTGCGATATCACAATCTCTTTCAATAATGACAGGAATGGAGGAGGTCTTTATTCCAGTGAGTTTGCTAAGGCGAACACCGCCATGTTTAGTTTTGCTCAACCTAGATCGAGGCACGGACACGGTCTCAATGGAGATAGCTGAGCTGACTACACTGACTGTGCTAGTGGCAGACTCCACTAAGCTGTCAGGCTGGCTAACAGCCTGCTGCCTGGCCTGCACCCTGTCTCATTGGGGAGGCTAACAGCCTGCTGCCTGGCCTGCACCCTGTCTCATTGGGCTGGCTAACAGCCTGCTGCCTGGCCTGCACCCTGTCTCATTGGGCTGGCTAACAGCCTGCTGCCTGGCCTGCACCCTGTCTCATTGGAGCTAGAGGAGTTAGAGCCCTGTCTATGTTGGTAGATAAGATGAGAGCTCCCCTCCAGCTAGGATGGAGTCCATCACTCCTCAGCAGGCCAGGCTTGGTCCTGTAACACCCCTCCAGCTAGGATGGAGTCCATCACTCCTCAGCAGGCCAGGCTTGGTCCTGTAGCACCCCTCCAGCTAGGATGGAGTCCATCACTCCTCAGCAGGCCAGGCTTGGTCCTGTAGCACCCCTCCAGCTAGGATGGAGTCCATCACTCCTCAGCAGGCCAGGCTTGGTCCTGTAGCACCCCTCCAGCTAGGATGGAGTCCATCACTCCTCAACAGGCCAGGCTTGGTCCTGTAGCACCCCTCCAGCTAGGATGGAGCCCATCACTCCTCAGCAGGCCAGGCTTGGTCCTGTAGCACCCCTCCAGCTAGGATGGAGTCCATCACTCCTCAACAGGCCAGGCTTGGTCCTGTAGCTCCCCTCCAGCTAGGATGGAGTCCATCACTCCTCAGCAGGCCAGGCTTGGTCCTGTAGCACCCCTCCAGCTAGGATGGAGTCCATCACTCTTCAGCAGGCCAGGCTTGGTCCTGTATCACCCCTCCAGCTAGGATGGAGTCCGTCACTCCTCAGCAGGCCAGGCTTGGTCCTGTAGCACCCCTCCAGCTAGGATGAAGTCCATCACTCCTCAGCAGGCCAGGCTTAGTCCTGTTTGTGGGGGAGGCCCAGAAAGAGGGCCAGTTATCTATTCTATATTTTGGGAGGGGCAGAAAACAGTTTCCAACCAGCGATTGAGTTGTGAGACTTTGCTGTAGAGCTCATCACTCCCCCTAACTGGGAGGGGGCCAGAGACAATTACTTGATGCCGACACATCTTTCTAGCTAAGTTAAACGCTGAAGTTATGTTGCGCTTGGTGACCTCTGACTGTTTCATCCTAACATCGTTGGTGCCGACGTGGATAACAATATCCCTATACTCTCTACACTCACCAGATTTTGCCCTAGCCAGCACCATCTTCAGATTAGCCTTTACGTCGGTAGCCCTGCCCCCTGGTAAACAGTGTATGATTGCTGGATGATTATTTTTAAGTCTAATATTGCGGGTAATGGAGTCGCCAATGACTAGGGTTTTCAATTTGTCAGAGCTAATGGTGGGAGGCTTCGGCGACTCAGACCCGGTAATGGGTGTAGGAGAGACCTGAGAAGGCTCGGCTTCTGACTCCGACTCGTTGCTTAATGGAGAGAACCGGTTGAACGTTTCTGTCAGCTGAATGAGCTACAACGTTTGAGCATGCCGACAGCATTTCTTTCCAGAAGCCTTGAGAAAATGTTCCTGCTGCGGGGACTGTGTGGGGGGGATTTATAATACTATCTGTTCTTACTGGTGGCACAGACGCTGTTTCAAATTGCCCTTGCCTAACGATTGCATCTGAAGCTGGGCTTGCAACACTGCTATCCTCACCATAAGGCGATAGTTCTCCTGTATATTAGGAGTACAGCGACTGCAATTAGATGGCATAGGGTTAATGTTACTACTTAGCTGTTTCGGCTGGTGGAGGTCCTGTAGAACCATGTCCAGATAAAGGGTCCTGTAGACCCATGTCCAGATAAAGGGTCCTGTAGAACCATGTCCAGATAAAGAGTCCTGTAGAACCATGTCCAGATAAAGCCTCCTGTAGAACCATGTCCAGATAAAGGGTCCTGTAGAACCATGTCCAGATAAAGCCTCCTGTAGAACCATGTCCAGATAAAGGGTCCTGTAGAACCATGTCCAGATAAAGGGTCCTGTAGAACCATGTCCAGAGAAAGGGTCCTGTAGAACCAGATAAAACGTCCGGGGTGAAAAAGTTGCATGAAAAAAGTCAAGCAAAGAAAATATGAAGACTAAGATGTGTTAAATGCAGAGTTTTGATTAAACGGTTATTAAAACTAAAAAATGAAACATTTGGCAGGTAGTCAAGTAGCAACTAACAGCCCAGCACAGTGTTACCGGAAAGATCTGGGATCTGATTCAAGGCTGTCAGTACAACATGCGTCTTCGACTGCCTCTGGAAGTGGTCAGTAAGATCTAATCACAAACAGACTGCAATGCATCTTTTGATTGTCTACATCAGTCGACAAATGTGGACCCAATCAGAAAGTGGACAAGACTAGGACAATAGACCCAGGTATAAACAGGGCTCATGCCTTCACATTATCCTGGAATGCTGTGGATCAGACTTACAGAGAGACAGAAAAATGTTTTTAGAAAATATATAGTCCATTATTTATGGACCGATCGTATTTCCACTGGACAGAGACATTACATCTGCAGCACAGAGAACATAAACTACATGACCACTAGTATGTGGACACCTGCTCGTCAAACATCTCATTCCAAAATCATGGGCATTAATATGGAGTTGGTCCCCCCTTTGCTGCTATCACAGCCTCCACTCTTCTGGGAAGGCTTTCCACTAGATGTTGGAATATTGCTGCGGGGACTTGCTTCCATTCAGCCACAAGAGCATTAGTGAGGTCGGGCACTGATGTTGGGCGATTAGGCCTGGCTCGCAGTCGGCGTTCCAATTCATCCCAAAGGTGTTCGATGGGGTTGAGGTCAGGGCTCTGTGCAGGCCAGTCAAGTTCTTCTTCACAAAAAGATCCCACCTTGTCTAGCATATTTTGTTTTGTCGACATTTGGAAAGTTTACTGACCAATGATCTGTCTCCATCAGTCGTGATATTTTCTATCCAACTTTACATCCTGACTCTGCACTTGAAGCATTTAACTTCTTCCGGTTACTGATAGGCCCTTAAAGAAACTGACTGTTATTAAAACGACCAAATCCCTGTGGATAGATTATGAATTGAAAAACTGTATGGCTGAGAGGGATGAGGCTAAGGGAATGGCAAGTAAGTCTGGCTACACAGCAGATTGGTAAACATACAGTAAACTGAGAAATCACATAATTAAACTAAACAAAAAGAAGAAGAAAGTGTACTATGGAACAAAGATAACTTATATAAAGAATGATAGTAAAAAGCTCAGGAGTACCTTAATTTAAATTCTAGGCAGAAAAGCTAACTGAACCATCCTTCATTGAGGCTGATGGCTAATTAACAAAACCCTTTGATATTGCCAACCACTTCAAGAACTTTCATCATTTTTTGGTTGACAAGATTAGCAAATCTAGGCATGACATGCAAACAACAAATGCTGAGCCTTCATATTCATGCATAACGGACCAAATAGTGAAAGACAAACATGTAGCTTTGAATTCCGAAAAGTTGGTGTGGAAGAGGTGAAAAAAGTATTGCTATAAATAAGGACAAACTACCTAGAACCACCTGAATGGTACACTACATGACCAGCAGTATGTGGACACCTGCTCGTTGAACATCTCATTCCAAAATCATGGGCATTAATATGGAGTTGGTCCCCCCTTTGCTGCTATAACAGCCTCCACTCTTCTGGGAAGGCTTTCCACTAGATGTTGGGACATTGCTGCAGGGACTTGCTTCCATTCAGCCACAAAAGCATTAGTGAGGTCGGGCACTGATGTTGGGCGATTAGGCCTGGCACGCAGTTGGCGTTCCAATTCATCCCAAAGGTGTTCGATGAGGTTGAGGTCAGGGCTCTGTGCAGGCCAGTCAAGTTCTTCCACACCAATCTCGACAAACCATTTCTGTATGGACTTCGCTTTGTGCACGGGGCATTGTCATGCTGAAACAGGAAAGGGCCTTCCCCAAACTTTTGCCACAAAGTTGGAAGCACAGAATCGTCTAGAATGTCATTGTATGCTGTAGCTTTAAGATTTCCCTTCACTGGAACTAAGGGGCCTAGCCCGAACATGACGAACAGTTCTTGTGCTGACGTTGCTTCCAGAGGCAGTTAGGAATTCGGTAGTGAGTGTTGCAACCGAGGACAGACGATTTTCACGCGCTACGCGCTTCAGCACTCAGCAGTCCCGTCCACTTCGCGGCTGAGCCAGTGTTGCTCCTAGACATTTCTACTTTACAATAACAGCACTTACAGTTGACCGAGGCAGAAATTTAACAAACTGACTTTTTGGATAGGTGGCATCCTATGACGGTGCCACGTTGGAAGTCACTGAACTCTTCAGTAAGGCC
This sequence comes from Coregonus lavaretus, assembly GCF_964263955.1. NCBI lineage: Eukaryota > Metazoa > Chordata > Actinopteri > Salmoniformes > Salmonidae > Coregonus > Coregonus lavaretus. Next base: position 594,766 of record NC_140001.1, read on the forward strand.
ATACTACTGCCAATGTTTGTCTATGGAGATTGCATGGCTGTGTGATCGATTTTATACACCTGTCAGCAACGGGTGTGGCTGAAATAGCCAAATCCACTAATTTGAAGGGGCGTCCACATACTTTTGTACATACAGTGTGTTCTATAAAACACATTCATCTTTTTTATTTGTATTTTTAATCCTCTCTAATGACTTCCAAACACTTGTACTTGGGCTGTATTCAATCCGTAGTGTTGAAAAGTTACAGAGTGCCCTATCAAAGCGTTTACCGTGAACGTGGGAACATTGCCTTTCAATTTCAATCACGCTGTGACACTAAACTTCAGTGCTACGGATTGAATCCAGTCCTTAGAAATGCTTGAGAATTTTTGTTTTTGTTTTTTTATCTTAATGTCTAATATATAACCAATAGTCAATGACAAGGTTGACCCACATCCCATCACCTCAAACACAATTCAATCATTATGATTAAATCATTATGATTCAATCATTATCATTAAATCATTATCATTACATCAAATGTATCCAAAGAATTAAACACCAAACCTGATACAAGAGCTTGATTATTTATCAAGTTTATTGACACATTAGTGATACATTTAAATACTCTACACCATAAAGAGATTTACAACATGCTCATATCAAATATAATATATAGAAAAATACGGGGTTGATTTTTGGTCCCAGTCCGTTCCTGGTAATTACTGTGAAGCTCTGTTCATAATGTTATTGTGAAGCTCTGTTCATAATGTTATTGTGAAGCTCTGTTCATAACGTTACTGTGAAACTCTGTTCATAGCCGGTGATGGCCTATTCAGAATGGCCTCCACAGAGAAGGACAGAGACTGGCTGGACACGATCTTGGTCCCGGCTGACTTAGACAGGAACTCCTTGCTGTATCTATCAGAGCCTTTTAAACTGTAGAAGTCCTTAGAAGGTCCTTCACGGTACTTTCTGGCTGCTTCCTCCAGCAGTTCTTTACAGTAGGGGCCCCGGAGCTCGACTCCGGCCCCGGTCCCAGCTCTCTCCCCAGCCCCAGCTCCTACCTCGGCCCCGGCCCTCTCTCTTTCTCCAGCCCCGACCCTAGCCTTCTCACTCAATGTCTGCTGGATGAGTGAGTGGAAGGAGTTGAGCTTCATGGATAGTGTGTGTTTGGCACTGTCCTTGCTCAGCTTGTTCAGGACATGTTCATGACTGGGAGGGTGAGGGTGAGGTTGGGGGTGAGGCTGGGGGGGAGGTGTACAAGGAGGGAAGGCCTGTCCGAAGCCTCTCTTCGGGGGAGAGAAGGCTGATCGTTCGCGGTGCCCCCCCTGGGTGAGAGGGGCCTGGGACTGGGCGGGGCCGTCCTGCTGCTGGGGGTCAGAACCCTCGGGGAGGCCCACAGCGACCCTTGACCCCTCCAGTTTGGCGGCAGTGACGGCAGTGGTTGCCGTGGCATCGTGGTCGGGCGGGAGGCTCTCTGCGGCAGCGGTCATCATCCTGGGATCCCAGACTGCACCTGGCTTCATGTTCTGGACGGCCGTGGCATTGCGCAGGCACTGCTGGTACAGGAGGGAGGGGCCACGCGGCCACACCATGAACCCCCGCGGAGAGGTCAGCGGAGAGGTCAGAGGGTACTGGCGGTAGGTGGTTGCCACGGAGACGTTGGAGGAGATGAGCTCCATGTTGCTGGGGCTGGCAGCGTACTTCAGGTCCACACAGCTGGGCGACAGGAAGCGACAGAGGTCCTTGTTGTTGTGGTGAGGCTCCTCCGGGGCTGTCTTGTAGGACTTGTACTCTGCAGCATGGCGGACCAGACTGTTGGGGAAGAGCAGAGAGGCTGTGGCAGCCTGAGGGGGTTCTAGCATCTCTCTCTCCTTGTACTCTCTCTCCAGCATGATCCTCTCCAGCTCTTTGTCAGCAAACGCTCTCCTCTTCCTCATCCTGTCGCTGAGGGGGGGCGGGAGAGGGGGGCTGACCCCCAGGTACGGGTCACCCTGCACCGGACGGTACCCTGCGAGGAGACAGAACAACTGAGGTTAGATGACATAGAGATAATAATATAATAATATATAATAATAATAATAATAATAATAATAATAATAATAATAATAATAATATTAATAATAATAATAATAATAATAATAATAATAATAATAATAATAATAATAATAATATAATATATTCTAGTAAACTGCTAAAAGTAAACTTGATCGGTTTTGTATAACTGTTCATTATATTGATGTTAACTGTTTGTTAAGAAGAAAAGTAATTGCATGCAAATTATTGCAGGTTTACGGTGTGGTTAGGCCTATAGGATAGATATTTTTTTTATCTACTTTTATGGATGTATCAATCAGATTATGTTAAATAAAGCAGGTTAGCTATCAATGCGATTAGGGTGAATAAAGCAGTTTAGATATCAATGAGATTAGGTTAAATAAAGCAGTTTAGATATCAATGAGATTAGGTTAAATAAAGCATGTTCAATTCAATGAGATTATGTTAAATAAAGCAGGTTAGATATCAGTCAGATTAGGTTAAATAAAGCCGGTTAGATATCAGACAAATTACGTTAAATAAAGCAGGTTAGGTATCACTCAGATAAGGTTAGATAAAGCAGGTTATATATAAATGAGATTAGGTTAAATAAAGCAGGTTAGATATCAGACAGATTAGGTTAAATAAAGCTGGTTAGATATCAGTCAGATTAGGTTAAATATAGCCGGTTAGGTGTCAATGAGATTAGGTTAAATAAAGCAGGTTAGATATCAATCAGATTAGATATCAATGAGATTAGGTTAAACAAAGCAGGTTAGATATCAATGAAATTAGGTTAAATAAAGCAGGTTAGATATCAGTCAGATTAATTTACATAAAGCAGGTTAGATATCAGTCAGATTAGGTTGAATAAAGCAGGTTAGATATCAGACAGATTTGGTAAAATAAAGCAGGTTAGATATCAGTCAGATTAGATATAAACGAGTTTACAGTAAATAAAGAAGGTAAGATATCAGTCAGATTAGATATCAGTCAGATTAATTTACATAAAGCAGGTTAGATATCAGTCAGATTAGGTTAAATAAAGCAGGTTATATATAATTGAGATTAGGTAAAAATAAGCAGGTTAGATATCAATCAGATTAGGTTAAATAAAGCAGGTTAGATATCAATTAGATTAGGTTAAATAAAGCAATGTATATATCAGACAGATTAGGTTAAATAAAGCAGGTTAGATTTCAGACAGATTAGGTTAAATAAAGCAGGGTCAGTATCAATCAGATTAGGTTAAATTAAGCAGGTTAGAAACCAGACAGATTAGGTTCAATAAATCAGGTTAGGTATCAGTCAGATTAGGTTCAATAAAGCAGGTTAGATATCAGTCAAATTTGATATAAGTGAGACTAGGTTAAATAAAGCAGGTTAGATATCAGACAGATTAGGTTAAATTAAGCAGGTTGGATATCAATGAGATTAGGTTCAATAAAGCAGGTTAGATATCAATGAGATTAGGTTCAATAAAGCAGGTTAGATATCAGACAGTTTAGGTTAAATAAAGCAGGTTAGATATCAGTCAGATTAGGTTAAATAAAGCAGGTTAGATATCAGTCAGATTAGGTTAAATTAAGCAGGTTAGATATCAGACAGATTAGGTTAAATTAAGCAGGTTAGATATCATTCAGATTAGGTTAAATAAAACAGGTTAGATATCATTCAGATTAGGTTAAATAAAGCAGGTTAGATATCAATGAGATTAGGTTCAATAAAGCAGGTTAGATATCAATGAGATTAGGTTCAATAAAGCAGGTTAGATATCAGACAGTTTAGGTTAAATAAAGCAGGTTAGATATCATTCAGATTAGGTTAAATAAAGCAGGTTAGATATCAGTCAGATTAGGTTAAATAAAGCAGGTTAGATATCAGACAGATTAGGTTAAATAAAACAGGTTAGATATCATTCAGATTAGGTTAAATAAAGCAGGTTAGATATCAGTAAGATTAGGTTAAAAAAAGCAAATTAGATATCAGACAGATTATCTTAAATAAATCAGGTTAGATATCAGACAGATTAGGTTAAATTAAGCAGGTTAGATATCAATGAGATTTGGTTAAATAAAGCAGGTTAGATATCAATGAGATTAGGTTCAATAAAGCAGGTTAGATATCAGACAGATTAGGTTAAATAAAGCAAGCTAGATATCAATGAGATTAGGTTAAATAAAGCTGGTTAGATATCAGACAGATTAGGTTAAATAAAGCAGGTTAGATATCAGTCAGATTAGGTTAAATTAAGCAGGTTAGATATCAATGAGATTAGGTTCAATAAAGCAGGTTAGATATCAATGAGATTAGGTTCAATAAAGCAGGTTAGATATCAGACAGTTTAGGTTAAATAAAGCAGGTTAGATATCAGACAGTTTAGGTTAAATAAAGCAGGTTAGATATCAGTCAGATTAGGTTAAATAAAGCAGGTTAGATATCAGTCAGATTAGGTTAAATAAAGCAGGTTAGATATCAGACAGATTAGGTTAAATAAAACACTTTAGATATCATTCAGATTAGGTTAAATAAAGCAGGTTAGATAACATTCAGATTAGGTTAAATAAAGCAGGTTAGATATCAGTCAGATTAGGTTAAATAAAACAGGTTAGATATCATTCAGATTAGGTTAAATAAAGCAGGTTAGATATCAGTAAGATTAGGTTAAAAAAAGCAAATTAGATATCAATCAGATTAGGTTAAATAAATCAGGTTAGATATCAGACAGATTAGGTTAAATTAAGCAGGTTAGATATCAATGAGATTTGGTTAAATAAAGCTGGTTAGATATCAATGAGATTAGGTTCAATAAAGCAGGATAAATATCAGACAGATTAGGTTCAATAAAGCAGGTTAGATATCAATGTTATTATGTTAAATAAAGCAGGTTTGGTATCAGTCAGATTTGGTTAAATAAATTACGTTAAAATATAGAAAGTATTGAATATAAGCTCAATTATTTATGTATCGTCCTTTTCCACTTTAAAAGCATTTCACAAAACATCTAAAATTGTATTTTACCTGCTTAGTTCTATCTGTACCTATAAAATAAAGACATTGTAACAAGTCTGAATGAGAGCGAGAGAGAGAATGAACACCAGTTCATTCAGTAAAACCATTACTAGAAAACACGACAAAGTAGTCTCCTGTCTCCTGCCTTACAAAATAATATAATTGCATAGGATAGGATAGAATTGTATATTATGAAATAGAATAGGAAATGATAGAATAGAATAGACTACAATAGAACTGTGTTACCTTCCAGAATGCTCTTAGCCAGCATCGTTGATGGTCTGATGTTTCTCTGGTAGATAGATCTTCTCTCCGCTGGAATCTGCTTCCCACAAATTCCCTTTTTATCCTGATAAAATTACAGAACAAAAAAAGTAATAATTAATCGTGTATTATATGTGCAAAATAATAACTACGTGCATTATTATGCGTTCGATACCAGTCCCAAGGTTTAGAAAATATTAGATAAGTGATAGCAAGAGGCTACTTATAATATAAATATTTGTATTAATGTATTATTTAGATTAAGTTGAGTTCATCATTCTAGCCTGTTACTTTGTTTGGTGGGGAAATAAATAAAATAACTCTACTAAACTAAAACGAAACGTTTAAAAATATAGTCTGTGTTAGACTTCGCTGTCCTGATCATGTCAATGCAAAAGATCCAAACAGGACATGATTTCAAATTAGGCCCTTTTTACAATGTAAAAATGACATATGTTTGTAGTCAATGAAGACAGTTGGAATACATTTGAAATTAAAATGATTTTAAGATACAGTTTTGGCAACATTGTTCCCAAAAAGTTGCTTGTGAAACCAACGAGTTTTACACCCACTCGAATGATTTAAAATAATAATAGTAAAAATAAAAAAACACACACCCACACACCTTAATTAAATAACATAATTTATTAGAATCCACACACACCTCTGTAGCTTGTTGTCTCCGCAGTGCCACCTGAGCCGCCATGACCCGCTGTCTCTCCACCACCAGCAGACAGTTGGCACACTGGCAGTCCCTCCAGCGGCAGAACCGTTTATGCCCCTTCAGACAAGACACCACGCCGTGGTTCCTGCAGCGGGCACACTTCGGCGTCCGGCTTAGCTTCCGCTGTTCACCGGACCCGGGGCTGGTGGTGCCCGGCTTGTCATCTATCTTGGCCCCCGGCTCGTGGTCTCCTGCGCAGGGCAGAGAGGAGCTGTAGTCCGGCTGGTCCTGGTCGTCGCATTCGGTCTCCAGACTCTCCACATCGATCTCAAACTCTGCACCGGAGATATCCGTCATCATGTCTGCTGTCTGTCTCCCGGTGCCTCGTGGCTACGGTCCTCTCTCCAAGCTTCTGGCTCACGCGACGGTTGCTTCACTACAGTCAATACAGTCTGAAATAAAACAAAATATATCTGTAATTAAAAGCAGTACGGAATTGTGTTCCAGATTGTGCGCCCTGGGATTGACAGTTGAATAAATGTCCAATAAACAGAGAAATAATAACAGCATATCTATGAAGTGTGAAAAACGAGTAACATAAATGGGTAAACCATTTAGACTTACCTCAATGCAGACAGGCTCCTCCAGAAAATATTCAAAGTTCCTTCCAACATCCACTCCTTACTGCAGTTTGTCACTAGTCAGTGCGCTCTGAACTGATGAACTTGTCGCACTGACAGACACCGCTGATAATCTGCTTAATTGTTGCTCAATGTACCACGGAACAGAGAGAGATGTCCCAACGACAAATACAGACGTTGTTCTGACGTGGTCTGTCACTCTGGTCCGCTCCAAGGTTTTCTTCCAGGCTCGAGCCGGAGCACCATCCCTATGAAGAATTTGGGTGCGAGTGGGATTCCATCGTGATTGGCTCGTTTTCAACCCCTCGACCCTATTGGCTGTTCACGACGTTCTCTTTCTTGATGGAATTGCTGTAATGGCGTGGAGTTACAATCTAAACAGAACGAGGAAATGATTCCTCAACACATTGGAGAGCAGAGAGAGAGATAGCTTATATAGAGGGCTTGGTGGTGGCCTCATGCGTAATGACAGCCTGTAGCCCAGGCCTTATATTCAATTTAAGAACTTGAAGCTCTTATCAATTCATGCAGTGTATTAGCGTTGTCTGACATAACAAAGGTTTCCATCCAATTGGCGCCAGATTTTCATGCGAATATAAAAAAAAAAAAGGCATACAAATATCCATCAAATTGACTTGTTGTGGATAAAATGATGTGCGTGAGGTAGTGCACATACAAATTACTTTTGTAGTTAAATTCCCCTGAACCGAATAGAACATACAAGTTAAATGGGTTAATTTTCAACTCTACTAGACAACAGCTACTTATGTGCGGGTACGCTACATAATTAGATTATTATGGACAAAAGAGCAAGATTATTTGTATTTGTCAAGCTCATCACCGTGCATTTTCTTCACCCTGTGAAGTTCATCATAACTTATTTAATATGTAACCTAATAGCCTAAACCGCATGCTTTCCCGAGTCGTAGTGGGAGGACCACACAACATACTATCATCAAGTGACTCCCAAGTTTATTTTAAAATGATGGTTATTATATCAATGTTTGCCCATTAAAGCGTTTCCACGCCATTTGTTGCATCGTTAATTTTACTGACACAAAAACCTTGTCTAACATATTTGGTTTTGTCTACATTTGGGAAGTTTACCGACAGATGGCTGTTTCCATCAGGCCTCATGTACTTTACCAGCAGAAAAGGCTTGGATGGAAACCTGGTTAGTTAAAATAAAACTTATATAGATGTTTTTAGCATTTGATTAATTTGTTTTAATGGTCCTACTGTCGGTTGGAAAGATCCCAACTAGGCCCTATTCAATTCTCAATTATTCAACAGCATTTAGGCTTTGTTACAATGACCGTTACGTCATTTAGCAGACGCTCTTATACAGAGCGATTTACATGAGCAATTAAGATTAAGTCCCTTGCTCAAGGGCACATCGACAGACTTTTCACCTAGTCGGTTCCGGGATACAGCCTACAGTGTGTCCAGCTGTTAGCTGGTTTACATCTGTAATATGCATGCATTTATTCCTATTTGTTGGTTGTTTTTTTTTTATGTTTGGGCCTCTAATAATGTTATTCAAATTTGCTCGTAAAGACAAAAACGGCTTTTCATTTATATTGACATTTCGAGTACAACATAGGATATTAAGAATTTCCAGGAGTAAAAAAAAAAAGTACATTTGTTTTAAAATAATACTCCGAATAATTCTAAATAATAGTCCTATTAAAATCAGATGCAAAATATGCCTAAAATAACTATAGGGCTAGGCCTGTATGACAAAAGGAGCCTACAAAATGAAATACATTTGTCAAAATGATCAAAATACTTTCAGACTTTACCAATGCCTACATTGGCTTTGTTATGACTATTGTAGTGAATAAATACCTTACCGCTGTGGAATAATGAGTGCTTACAAACGGGCATATTTTTACCTGGTGTTGCACGGTTGACTATTCTAGTTTACTTTGTATTTCATCATATAGGGCTTTAGATATTATACAAAAGGCCTGCTAAGTAGGTGGTTGTTACCTTACCTATCACCTCCCTACGGTTTCGACCCTGTCAATGTGAGCAGCTGGAGTTAGTGAGACAAAGTGACAGAGTACAGATTGGCCTGATTAGAAAATGGACACAACAAACGCGTCTGTGAAAACACGGTGTCAGCATGCGGGACTAGAGAACACAAAACACAACTAAGTCTCACTGCCTGCCTGCCCCACCCGACAGACCTTGGGGTTATAGTATGATAGACACGCAGCGAAATGAGAACAAATCAAAACAATGTCACCCTACAGATTCATGGCTGGTGTTTCAATGGAAATTGCGACTTAAATGTGACATCCTATAGGAATGTATACGGGTTAGCCCCATGAGAACCATTAGGTTAGGGATCTGTTGGGGATGCTGTAAAGTGACACCGAACAAAAGGAACAAAGTTGACCGCGGGAGAAACCAGGGGAGAGGGGGCTCATTTGGAGATCGATTTTACGCGTGTTTCAGACGCTTCTGTTGTAGACCAATACATTTGACTAATTGTGATTTTATGTTTAGGGACCATATAAAAAGTTGTTGAAGCTGTTTCCTTCAATATGGTGCCTCCATGAATACTAAAATTCAAGGAAACAAACATGTTGAATTGGTCATTAAAATAGGGTGGACAAAGTTTTAATCTTTTACTGCAATGGGCTAAATCAGGGTCACACAGAGTGTTTATTGGTAGTCTTAAACAAATGTACTTTGAAACAAAGGTATACACCTCACACACATGGTTATGGGCTTAAAAAAAGAAGACACCTGTACGATGTCAGATATAGAGTTGAAATGTATTCAATTTTGAGTTTGCATCCCAATATTAAACTTCATAAGACTGAAATAGAACAAAACCGTTTGACATAGAAACACCAGATTTTCGGCAGTTGAAAATAAATGTATATTAATTATGAAAAATATGAATAACATTCCAGCCATGAGGCCATAAAGGGCGATTTGGTCATTTGACTGCAGGAAAGAGCTACATAGGCCTAGGCCTGTTTAGGGGTCCACAGTAGCCTATAAGGCCATATGTGAGACACTTGTATTTGATCAATCATCCCCGCAATGAGGGTCCTTTGAAAAAGATTAGGCTTTTGTACATAAAGGTCTAGATCAGAACCTATACGCAATTGCATTTAAAAAGCATATTCCTTTTGTGCGTTGCCTAAAATGGTGCAAAATAATTAAACAACAGAAACATGATGACGAAATAATCTTTGGCAACTGGAAGACAGTTCATTTTCTTATAGATGAACTAAAGATTAACATTTTCTTCAGGTTCTAGCATTTTTCCTTGGTTAGTCCTATATACGTTATAGGCTGCACTACAATACAAAAACATGCACTTTTAGGCCTATGTATAATACATGATCTGATTAATACAAAATTGGTAGATTAGGCTTAAATAATTTATCTGAAAGTGCAGATGGGAAATATTAGTTGGACTTTTTTTTTTATGAAAAAAAAACACAAATTGAGCCCCGTGTAGCTCAGTTGGCAGAGCATGGCGCTTGCAACGCCAGGGTTGTGGGTTTGATTCCCACGGGGAGCCAGTATAAACAAATAAACAAATAAAAATGTATTCACTCACTAACTGTAAATCGCTCTGGATAAGAGCGTCTGCTAAATGACTAAAATGTAAAAATGTAAATGTAAAATACTAAATGTATTTTGATGTCATATATTACAAATTAGGAGTGTGTTTTGGGAAATGGGTAACATTCGGCCTACATGAGAACTGAGAAGAAGAATTGGATATGAAGCGACCATGGCCTATAGCCTACTAAATTCCAATGTAACCTTTAAGCAGCCAGAGAGTGTTTTGACTGCGGTTTGTAACTTAACTTGTTGTCCAGTTTTTCCATTGTTGAGACCTGCCGTACCCAGAGCATGCACACAGGCCTCCCTTCCAACATGTGGTGAAGCCGTCAGTGGGCTATGCCGTGCCGGCTATGCAGGTGCAGCTTGCCACTCTCTCCTCTTCTCTAATTTATTATCGGGGTTATGACCGCCTCTACCTTAGCGCTGCCCAGGGTGCCATTTCCCCGGCAGGAATGCTTTGATGTAGCCGGTCACAGTGTCTTCCAAACAGATTAGATGACCCAATATGAGCACCGGGTGTCTTAACAGAGGTCCGATCTATGTAACCTCTTCGCTCCCAAAAGGAAATATACTGTCTTCGGGTTTTCTCTATTAGTTCAAATAAGACACATTGTATTCATGGCCTTGGTTCCGACTCTTGAAGTGGTGAGTTCATTTTTCAGATCAGAGATCTTCATTGGGAAATCAAGCTGGCATTCCACTTCATGTGTGTTGGTAGACCTCATAGAATTAGACATGTTTCATAGAATTCTGTGAATTATATTTCTATGATCTGAATGAAACCAGGGTTCCAAGAAGGGCCTGACTATATCCCCGTTTATACATGGTTCTAACTTGCATTCTTTGTCCTGATCTTGTCCACATTCTGATTGTGTCCACATTTTCAGACAAGTGTAGATGAATAAAATACACATTGTATTTCTGGTTGTGATCAGATCTTCCTGATCTCCTCCAGAGGTAGTCACTGTGTCTGGATATCTGGACAGAGAAACATTTCAATCAGTATTCCACCTTCTAAAATCATTGACAGGTGGCACAATTAACTGATTACATAAAATGTGTCTTACAATAAATATATATTATTTTGATAGAATAGATGTGGGCACAGTCAGAATGTAGACTAGATCAGGACAAAGGACCCATGTTAGCACCAGGTATAAACGGGGCTTCCGGCAGATTTAGCTGTACATCATCAAGGACATTTGGACAATTCTACAAACCAATAAGAAAACCTCAGTTCCCATAATATGAAAATATATACAGTTGCGGACAGATATATTGGCACCCTAGCACTTTTTAAAAATAATTTCCTATTTGTTCTAAAATGGGTTGAAATTGAAAAACACTTTTGGTCTCTACAACTTATTGGATTTTCAACATGGCAGAACACATTTTTGTTAACTTAAGTTTACAATTTTAATTGAGAAAATAAAGACAAATGGCATGGACAAAATTATTGTCACCCCAGAGCTAGTACTGGGTAATGATTGTCACCCCAGAGATAGTATTTGGTAATGATTGTCACCCCAGAGCTGGTACTGGGTAATGATTGTCACCCCAGAGCTGGTACTGGGTAATGATTGTCACCCCAGAGCTGGTACTGGGTAATGATTGTCCCCCCGGAGCTGATACTGGGTAATGATTGTCACCCCAGAGCTGGTACTGGGTAATGATTGTCACCCCAGAGCTGGTACTGGGTAATGATTGTCACCCCAGAGCTGGTACTGGGTAATGATTGTCACCCCGGAGCTGGTACTGGGTAATGACTGTCCCCCCAGAGCTGGTACTGGGTAATGATTGTCACCCCAGAGCTGGTACTTGGTAATGATTGTCCCCCCGGAGCTGGTACTGGGTAATGATTGTCACCCCAGAGCTGGTACTGGGTAATGATTGTCCCCCCGGAGCTGGAACTGGATAATGATTGTCCCTCCGGAGCTAGTACTGGGTAATGATTGTCCCCCCAGAGCTGGTACTGGGTAATGATTGTCACCCCAGAGCTGGTACTGGGTAATGATTGTCCCCCCGGAGCTGGTACTGGGTAATGATTGTCCCCCCGGAGCTAGTACTGGGTAATGCTTGTCCCCCCAGAGCTAGTACTGGGTAATGATTGTCACCCCAGAGCTGGTACTGGGTAATGATTGTCACCCCAGACCTGGTACTCGGTAATGATTGTCCCCCCCAGAGCTGGTACTGGGTAATGATTGTCCCCACAGAGCTAGTACTGGGTAATGATTGTCACCCCAGAGCTGGTACTGGGTGATGATTGTCATCCCAGAGCTGGTACTTGGTAATGATTGTCCCCCCCCAGAGCTTGTACTGGGTAATGATTGTCCCCCCAGAGCTAGTGCTGGGTAATGATTGTCACCCCAGAGCTGGTACTGGGTAATGATTGTCACCCCAGAGCTGGTACTGGGTAATGATTGTCACCCCAGAGCTGGTACTGGGTAATGATTGTCACCCCAGAGCTGGTACTGGGTAATGATTGTCACCCCGGAGCTGGTACTGGGTAATGACTGTCCCCCCAGAGCTGGTACTGGGTAATGATTGTCACCCCAGAGCTGGTACTTGGTAATGATTGTCCCCCCGGAGCTGGTACTGGGTAATGATTGTCACCCCAGAGCTGGTACTGGGTAATGATTGTCCCCCCGGAGCTGGAACTGGATAATGATTGTCCCTCCGGAGCTAGTACTGGGTAATGATTGTCCCCCCAGAGCTGGTACTGGGTAATGATTGTCACCCCAGAGCTGGTACTGGGTAATGATTGTCCCCCCGGAGCTGGTACTGGGTAATGATTGTCCCCCCGGAGCTAGTACTGGGTAATGCTTGTCCCCCCAGAGCTAGTACTGGGTAATGATTGTCACCCCAGAGCTGGTACTGGGTAATGATTGTCACCCCAGACCTGGTACTCGGTAATGATTGTCCCCCCCAGAGCTGGTACTGGGTAATGATTGTCCCCACAGAGCTAGTACTGGGTAATGATTGTCACCCCAGAGCTGGTACTGGGTGATGATTGTCATCCCAGAGCTGGTACTTGGTAATGATTGTCCCCCCCCAGAGCTTGTACTGGGTAATGATTGTCCCCCCAGAGCTAGTGCTGGGTAATGATTGTCACCCCAGAGCTAGTACTGGGTAATGATTGTCACCCCAGAGCTGGTACCGGGTAACGATTGTCCCCCCCAGAGCTGGTACTGGGCAATGATTGTCACCCCAGAGCTGGTACTGGGTAATGATTGTCACCCCAGAGCTGGTACTGGGTAATGATTGTCACCCCAGAGCTGGTACTGGGTAATGATTGTCACCCCAGAGCTGGTACTGGGTAATGATTGTCCCCCCCAGAGCTAGTACTGGGTAATGATTGTCACCCCAGAGCTGGTACTGGGTAATGATTGTCCCCCCCAGAGCTAGTACTGGGTAATGATTGTCACCCCAGAGCTGGTACTGGGTAATGATTGTCACCCCAGAGCTGGTAATTGGTAATGATTGTCCCCCCCAGAGCTGGTACTGGGTAATGATTGTCCCCCCCAGAGCTAGTACTGGGTAATGGTTGTCACCCCAGAGCTGGTACTGGGTAATGATTGTCACCCCAGAGCTGGTACTGGGTAATGATTGTCACCCCAGAGCTGGTACTGGGTAATGATTGTCCCCCCAGAGCTGGTACTTGGTAATTATTGTCCCCCCAGAGCTAGTGCTGGGTAATGATTGTCCCCCCAGAGCTGGTACTGGGTAATGATTGTCCCCCCAGAGCTGGTACTGGGTAATGATTGTCCCCCCAGAGCTAGTACTTGGTAATGATTGTCAACCCAGAGCTGGTACTGGGTAATGATTGTCACCCCAGAGCTAGTACTTGGTAATGATTGTCACCCCAGAGCTGGTACTGGGTAATGATTGTCCCCCCAGAGCTGGTACTGGGTAATGATTGTCACCCCAGAGCTGGTACTGGGTAATGATTGTCAACCCAGAGCTGGTACTGGGTAATGATTGTCCCCCCAGAGCTAGTACTGGGTAATGATTGTCAACCCAGAGCTGGTACTGGGTAATGATTGTCAACCCAGAGCTAGTACTGGGTAATGATTGTCAACCCAGAGCTGGTACTGGGTAATGATTGTCCCCCCAGAGCTGGTACTGGGTAATGATTGTCAACCCAGAGCTGGTACTGGGTAATGATTGTCCCTCCCAGAGCTAGTACTGGGTAATGATTGTCCCCCCAGAGCTGGTACTGGGTAATGATTGTCCACCCCAGAGCTGGTACTGGGTAATGATTGTCCCTCCCAGAGCTGGTACTGGGTAATGATTGTCACCCCAGAGCTGGTACTGGGTAATGATTGTCAACCCAGAGCTGGTACTGGGTAATGATTGTCCCCCCAGAGCTGGTACTTGGTAATTATTGTCCCCCCAGAGCTAGTACTGGGTAATGATTGTCCCCCCAGAGCTGGTACTGGGTAATGATTGTCCCCCCAGAGCTGGTACTGGGTAATGTTTCTTCCCCTAGAGCTAGTACTTGGTAATGATTGTCAACCCAGAGCTGGTACTGGGTAATGATTGTCACCCCAGAGCTAGTACTTGGTAATGATTGTCACCCCAGAGCTGTTACTGGGTAATGATTGTCACCCCAGAGATGGTACTGGGTAATGATTGTCACCCCAGAGCTGGTACTGGGTAATGATTGTCACCCCAGAGCGGGTACTGGGTAATGATTGTCACCCCAGAGCTAGTATTTGGTTGCAGAGCCTTTGGCCAAGATAACTGCTGAGAAATGCTTCTTGTAGCCATCAATAGAGTACCACAGTATGAGTCATAATACCCATAAAACTTAGCAGTCAAACAGGGAAATGGTTCCAATCGTTTTTCCAGCATTCATTTTTCCCATAGGGGATTTTATAAACACTTAAAATAAGGGCTGTGTTTTGTGTAGACTTACTTACCCTGGCATGACGTTTTGATAACAGTGTAAATCTCTCTAGGGCAAAGTGACTTTAAAAAAATGAAATATTAATGTAGCTATCATAAAGAACTACAAATTAACTATCTAATCTTAGCTAAATGTAGTAGTGTATAAATTGGCTAAATTTCTTTAAATTGGCACAATCCCTGTTAGCAAAGGTTTCAGCTAGAGATGACGTGCAGGAGCTTGCTGGGATTTGTAGTTTTGCACAATGTCTACTTTGATGCTAATTAGCATGTTTGAATCTGAGAGTAAATAGAAAGGGAAAGGAGGATATCGAGTCAGTTGTACAACTGAATGCATTCAATTGAAATGTGTCTTCTGCATTTAACCAAACCCCTCTGAATCAGAGAGGTGCGAGGGACTACTTAATCAACCAGGGGAACAGTGGGTTAACTGCCTTAATCAACCAGGGGAACAGTGGGTTAACTACCTTAATCAACCAGGGGAACAGTGGGTTAACTGCCTTAATCAACCAGGGGAACAGTGGGTTAACTGCCTTAATCAACCAGGGGAACAGTGGGTTAACTGCCTTAATCAACCAGGGGAACAGTGGGTTAACTGCCTTAATCAACCAGGGGAACAGTGGGTTAACTGCCTTAATCAACCAGGGGAACAGTGGGTGAAGGGGAACAGTGGGTTAACTGCCTTAATCAACCAGGGGAACAGTGGGTGAAGGGGAACAGTGGGTTAACTGCCTTAATCAGGGAGCCTATTATATTTGTCCGAGAGAGATTTACATTGTAGGCCTCATGCAGTAAACAGTAACATGATCGGGATAGACAGAGCCCTGTTACATTAATTAGCTCTGCTAAACATTAAAAACTAACCAGACATCATTTGTCTCCATATGATGTGGGCCCTAAACTATCATGCACTTACATAAACACACACACACACCATGCACACACACACCATGCACACACACACACCATGCACACACACCGTGCACACACACACCATGCACACACACACCATGCACACACACACACCATGCACACACACACCATGCACACACACACCATGCACACACACACACCAAGCACACACACACACTAAAGGCTTGTTGACTTAGTGGAAGGCAATCAAATGTTTTGCGGTCCAAGTAAGAACCAGAGACCTATTTACAGGGTGGCCTATATGGCTCTGGTCCAATCAGAGTCCTATTTACAGGGTGGCCTATATGGCTCTGGTCCAATCAGAGTCCTATTTACAGGGTGGCCTATATGGCTCTGGTCCAATCAGAGTCCTATTTACAGGGTGGCCTATATGGCTCTGGTCCAATCAGAGCCCTATTTACAGGGTGGCCTATATAGCTCTGGTCCAATCAGAGACCTATTTACAGGGTGGCCTATATAGCTGTGGTCCAATCAGAGCCCTATTTACAGAGTGGCCTATGTGGCTCTGGTCCAATCAGAGACCTATTTACAGGGTGGCCTCTATGGCTCTGGTCCAATCAGAGCCCTATTCACAGGGTGGCCTATATGGCTCTTGTCCAATCAGAGTCCTATTTACAGGGTGGCCTATATGGCTCTGGTCCAATCAGAGTCCTATTTACAGGATTGTTATATGGCTCTGGTCCAATCAGAGACCTATTTACAGGTTGGCCTATATGGCTCTGGTCCAATCAGAGACCTATTTACAGGGTGGCCTATATGGCTCTGGTCCAATCAGAGACCTATTTACAGGGTGGCCTATATGGCTCTGGTCCAATCAGAGCCCTATTTACAGGGTGGCCTATATAGCTCTGGTCCAATCAGAGTCCTATTTACAGGGTGGCCTATATGGCTCTGGTCCAATCAGAGCCCTATTTACAGGATGGCCTGTATGGCTCTGGTCCAATTAGAGTCCTATTTACAGGGTGGC
This sequence comes from Coregonus lavaretus, assembly GCF_964263955.1. Classification (NCBI taxonomy): domain Eukaryota; kingdom Metazoa; phylum Chordata; class Actinopteri; order Salmoniformes; family Salmonidae; genus Coregonus; species Coregonus lavaretus. Next base: position 611,771 of record NC_140001.1, read on the forward strand.
CTATATGGCTCTGGTCCAATCAGAGCCCTATTTACAGGGTGACCTATATGGCTTTGGTCCAATCAGAGTCATATTTACAGGGTGGCCTATATGGCTCTGGTCCAATCAGAGACCTATTTCCAGGGTGGCCTATATGGCTCTGGTCCAATCAGAGCCCTATTTACAGAGTGGCCTATATAGCTCTAGTCCAATCAGAGCCCTATTTACACGGTGGCCTATATGGCTCTGGTCCAATCAGAGACCTATTTACAGGATGGCCTATAAGGCTCTGGTCCAATCAGAGACCTGTTTACAGGGTGGCCTATATGGCTCTAGTCCAATCAGAGCCCTATTTACAGGGTGGCCTGTATGGCTCTGGTCCAATCAGAGCCCTATTTACAGGGTGGCCTATATGGCTCTAGTCCAATCAGAGACCTATTTACAGGGTGGCCTATATGTCTCTGGTCCAATCAGAGCCCTATTTACAGGGTGGCCTATATTGCTCTGGTCCAATCAGAGCCCTATTTACAGGGTGGCCTATATTTCTCTGGTCCAATCAGAGCCCTAATTACAGGGTAGCCTATATGTCTCTGGTCCAATCAGAGCCCTATTTACAGGGTGGCCTATATGGCTCTGGTCCAATCAGAGCCCTATTCACAGGGTGGCCTATATGTCTCTGGTCCAATCAGAGTCCTATTTACAGGGTGGCCTATATGGCTCTGGTCCAATCAGAGCCCTATTTACAGGGTGGCCTATATAGCTCTGGTCCAATCAGAGTCCTATTTACAGTGTGGCCTATATGGCTCTGGTCTAAGTCAGAGTCCTATTTACAGGGTGGCCTATATGGCTCTGGTCCAATCAGAGCCCTATTTACAGGGTGGCCTATATGGCTCTGGTCCAATCAGAGTCCTATTTACAGGGTGGCCTATATGGCTCTGGTCAGAGCAAGAGCCCTATTTACAAGTTGGCCTATATGGTTCTGGTCCAATTTAGAGTCCTATTTACAGGGTGGGCTATATGGCTTTGGTCCAATCAGAGACCTATTTACAGGATGGCCAATATGGCTCTGGTCTAAGTCAGAGCCCTATTTACAGGGTGTCCTATATGGCTTTGGTCCAATCAGAGTCCTATTTACAGGGTGTCCTATATGGCTTTGGTCCAATCAGAGTCCTATTTACAGGGTGGCCTATATGGCTCTGGTCCAAGTGAGAGCCCTATTTACAGGGTGGCCTATATGGCTCTGGTCCAATCAGAGACCTATTTACAGGGTGGCCTATATGGCTCTGGTCCAATCAGAGACCTATTTACAGGGTGGCCTATATGGCTCTGGTCCAATCAGAGTCCTATTTACAGGGTGGCCTTAATAGCTCTGGTCCAATCAGAGTCCTATTTACAGGGTGGCCTTAATAGCTCTGGTCCAATCAGAGCCCGATTTACAGGATGGCCTATATGGCTTTGGTCCAATCAGAGTCCTATTTACAGGGTGGCCTTCATGACCCTGGTCTAAGTCAGAGCCCTATTTACAGGGTGGCCTATATAGCTCTGGTCCAATCAGAGTCCTATTCACAGGGTGGCCTATATGGCTCTGGTCCAATCAGAGCCCCATTTACAGGGTGGCCTATATGGCTCTGGTCCATATCTGAGTCCTATTTACAGGGTGTCCTATATGGCTCTGGTCTAAGTGAGAGCCCTATTTACAGGGTGGCCTATATACGGCTCTGATCCAATTTAGAGTCCTATTTACAGGGTTGCCTATATAGCTCTTGTACGAGTCAGAGCCATATTTACAGGGTGGCCTTCATTGCTCTGGTCTAAGTCAGAAACCTATTTACAGGGTGGCCTATATGGCTCTGGTCTAAGTGAGAGCCCTATTTACAGGGTGGCCTATACGGCTCTGGTCCAATTTAGAGTCCTATTTACAGGGTGACCTATATGCTCTGGTCAGAGCAAGAACCCCATTTACAGGGTGGCCTATATGGCTCTGGTCCAATCAGAGCCCTATTTACAGGGTGGCCTATATGGCTCTGGTCCAATCAGAGTCCTATTTACAGGGTGGCCTATATGGCTCTGGTCCAATTTAGAGTCCTATTTACAGGGTGGGCTATATGGCTTTGGTCCAATCAGAGACCTATTTACAGGATGGCCAATATGGCTCTGGTCTAAGTCAGAGCCCTATTTACAGGGTGTCCTATATGGCTTTGGTCCAATCAGAGTCCTATTTACAGGGTGTCCTATATGGCTTTGGTCCAATCAGAGTCCTATTTACAGGGTGGCCTATATGGCTCTGGTCCAAGTGAGAGCCCTATTTACAGGGTGGCCTATATGGCTCTGGTCCAATCAGAGACCTATTTACAGGGTGGCCTATATGGCTCTGGTCCAATCAGAGTCCTATTTACAGGGTGGCCTTAATAGCTCTGGTCCAATCAGAGTCCTATTTACAGGGTGGCCTTAATAGCTCTGGTCCAATCAGAGCCCGATTTACAGGATGGCCTATATGGCTTTGGTCCAATCAGAGTCCTATTTACAGGGTGGCCTTCATGACCCTGGTCTAAGTCAGAGCCCTATTTACAGGGTGGCCTATATAGCTCTGGTCCAATCAGAGTCCTATTCACAGGGTGGCCTATATGGCTCTGGTCCAATCAGAGCCCCATTTACAGGGTGGCCTATATGGCTCTGGTCCATATCTGAGTCCTATTTACAGGGTGGCCTATATGGCTCTGGTCTACGGCAGAGTCCTATATACAGGGTGGCCTATATGGCTCTGGTCTAAGTGAGAGCCCTATTTACAGGGTGGCCTATATGGCTCTGGTCTAAGTGAGAGCCCTATTTACAGGGTGGCCTATATGGCTCTGGTCAGAGCAAGAACCCCATTTACAGGGTGTCCTATATGGCTCTGGTCCAATCAGAGTCCTATTTACAGGGTGACCTATATTGCTCTGGTCTAAGTCAGAGCCCGATGTACAGGGTGGTGTATATTTTATAAATCTGGTCTAAGTCAGAGCCCTGTTTACAGATTGGCCTATATGGCTCTGGTCCAATCAGAGTCCTATTTACAGGATGGCCAATATGGCTCTGGTCTAAATCAGAGCCCGATTTACAGGGTGGTGTATATTTTATAAATCTGGTCCAATCAGAGACCTATTTACAGGGTGGCCTATGTGGCTCTGGTCCAAGTGAGAGACCTATTTACAGGGTGGCCTATATGGCTCTGGTCTAAGTCAGAGTCCTATTTACAGGGTGGCCTATATGGCTTTGGTCCAATCAGAGTCCTATTTACAGGATGGCCAATATGGCTCTGGTCTAAGTCAGAGCCCTATTTACAGGGTGTCCTATATAGCTCTGGTCCAATCAGAGTCCTATTTACAGGGTGGCCTATATGGCTCTGGTCCAATCAGAGTCCTATTTACAGGGTGGCCTTAATAGCTCTGGTCCAATCAGAGTCCTATTTACAGGGTGGCCTATATGGCTGTGGTCTAAGTCAGAGTCCTATTTACAGGGTGTCCTATATGGCTTTGGTCCAATTTAGAGTCCTATTTACAGGGTGGCCTATATGGCTCTGGTCCAATCAGAGTTCTATTTACAGGGTGGCCTATATGGCTCTGGTCCAATCAGAGTTCTATTTACAGGGTGGCCTATATGGCTCTGGTCCAATCAGAGTTCTATTTACAGGGTGGCCTATATGGCTTTTGTCCAATTTAGAGTCCTATTTACAGGGTGGCCTTCATGACCCTGGTCTAAGTCAGAGCCTTATTAGAGGGTGGCCTATGTGGCTCTGGTCCAATCAGAGCCCCATTTACAGGGTGGCCTATATGGCTCTGGTCTAAGTCAGAGTCCTATTTACAGGGTGGCGTATTTGGCTTTGGTCCATATCTGAGTCCTATTTACAGGGTGGCCTATATGGCTCTGGTCTAAGTCAGAGCCCTATTTACAGGGTGGCCTATATGGCTCTGGTCTAAGTCAGAGCCCTATTTACAGGGTGGCCTATATACGGCTCTGATCCAATTTAGAGTCCTATTTACAGGGTGGCCTATATAGCTCTTGTACGAGTCAGAGCCATATTTACAGGGTGGCCTTCATTGCTCTGGTCTAAGTCAGAAACCTATTTACAGGGTGGTGTATATTTTATAAATCTGGTCTAAGTCAGAGTCCTATTTACAGGGTGGCCTATTTGGCTTTGGTCCATATCTGAGTCCTATTTACAGGGTGGCCTATATGGCTCTGGTCTAAGTGAGAGCCCTATTTACAGGGTGGCCTATACGGCTCTGGTCCAATTTAGAGTCCTATTTACAGGGTGACCTATATGCTCTGGTCAGAGCAAGAACCCCATTTACAGGGTGTCCTATATGGCTCTGGTCCAATCAGAGTCCTATTTACAGGGTGACCTATATTGCTCTGGTTTAAGTCAGAGCCCGATTTACAGGGTGGTGTATATTTTATAAATCTGGTCTAAGTCAGAGCCCTGTTTACAGATTGGCCTATATGGCTCTGGTCTAAGTCAGAGCCCTATTTACAGGGTGGCCTATATGGCTCTGGTCTAAATCAGAGCCCTATTTACAGGGTGGCCTATATGGCTCTGGTCTAAGTCAGAGCCCTATTTACAGGGTGGCCTATATGGCTCTGGTCTAAATCAGAGCCCGATTTACAGGGTGGTGTATATTTTATAAATCTGGTCTAAGTCAGAGCCCTATTTACAGGGTGGCCTATATGGCTCTGGTCTAAATCAGAGTCCTGTTTACAGGGTGGCCTATATGGCTCTGGTCTAAATCAGAGTCCTGTTTACAGGGTGGCCTATATGGCTCTGGTCTAAATCAGAGTCCTGTTTACAGGGTGGCCTATATGGCTCTGGTCTAAATCAGAGTCCTGTTTACAGGGTGGCCTATATGGCTCTGGTCTAAATCAGAGTCCTGTTTACAGGGTGGCCTATATGGCTCTGGTCTAAATCAGAGTCCTGTTTACAGGGTGGCCTATATGGCTCTGGTCTAAATCAGAGTCCTGTTTACAGGGTGGCCTATATGGCTCTGGTCTAAATCAGAGTCCTGTTTACAGGGTGGCCTATATGGCTCTGGTCTAAATCAGAGTCCTGTTTACAGGGTGGCCTATATGGCTCTGGTCTAAATCAGAGTCCTGTTTACAGGGTGGCCTATATGGCTCTGGTCTAAATCAGAGTCCTGTTTACAGGGTGGCCTATATGGCTCTGGTCTTAATCAGAGCCCTATTTACAAGGTGGCCTAAATGGTTCTGGTCTACGTCAGAACCCTATTTACAGGGTGGCCTACAGTTGGGGAAAAAAGTATTTAGTCAGCCACCAATTGTGCAAGATCTCCCACTTAAAAAGATGAGAGAGGCCTGTAATTTTCATCATAGGTACACGTCAACTATGACAGACAAATTGAGGGGAAAAAATCCAGAAAATCACATTGTAGGATTTTTAATGAATTTATTTGCAAATTATGGTGGAAAATAAGTATTTGGTCACCTACAAACAAGCAAGATTTCTGGCTCTCACAGACCTGTAACTTCTTCTTTAAGAGGCTCCTCTGTCCTCCACTCGTTACCTGTATTAATGGCACCTGTTTGAACTTGTTTTCAGTATAAAAGACACCTGTCCACAACCTCAAACAGTCACACTCCAAACTCCACTATGGCCAAGACCAAACAGCTGTCAAAGGACGCCAGAAACAAAATTGTAGACCTGCACCAGGCTGGGAAGACTGAATCTGCAATAGGTAAGCAGCTTGGTTTGAAGAAATCAACTGTGGGAGCAATTATTAGGAAATGGAAGACATACAAGACCACTGATAATCTCCCTCGATCTGGGGCTCCACGCAAGATCTCACCCCGTGGGGTCAAAATGATCACAAGGACGGTGAGCAAAAATCCCAGAACCACACGGGGGGACCTAGTGAATGACCTGCAGAGAGCTGGGACCAAAGTAACACAGCCTACCATCAGTAACACACTACGCCGCCAGGGACTCAAATCCTGCAGTGCCAGACGTGTCCCCCTGCTTAAGCCAGTACATGTCCAGGCCCGTCTGAAGTTTGCTAGAGTGCATTTGGATGATCCAGAAAGGATTGGGAGAATGTCATATGGTCAGATGAAACCAAAATATAACTTTTTGGTAAAAACTCAACTCGTCGTGTTTAGAGGACAAAGAATGCTGAGTTGCATCCAAAGAACACCATACCTACTGTGAAGCATGGGGGTGGAAACATTATGCTTTAGGGCTGTTTTTCTGCAAAGGGACCAGGACGACTGATCCGTGTAAAGGAAAGAATGAACGGGGCCATGTATCGTGAGATTTTGAGTGAAAACCTCCTTCCATCAGCAAGGGCATTGAAGATGAAACGTGGCTGGGTCTTTCAGCATGACAATGATCCCAAACACACCGCCCGGGCAACGAAGGAGTGGCTTCGTAAGAAGCATTTCAAGGTCCTGGAGTGGCCTAGCCAGTCTCCAGATCTCAACCCCATAGAAAATCTTTGGAGGGAGTTGAAAGTCTGTGTTGCCCAGCAACAGCCCCAAAACATCACTGCTCTAGAGGAGATCTGCATGGAGGAATGGGCCAAAATACCAGCAACAGTGTGTGAAAACCTTGTGAAGACTTACAGAAAACGTTTGACCTGTGTCATTGCCAACAAAGGGTATATAACAAATTAACAAAGAAACTTTTGTTATTGACCAAATACTTATTTTCCACCATAATTTGCAAATAAATTCATTACAAATCCTACAATGTGATTTTCATGAAAAAATATTCTCATTTTGTCTGTCATAGTTGACGTGTACCTATGATGAAAATGACAGGCCTCTCTCATCTTTTTAAGTGGGAGAACTTGCACAATTGGTGGCTGACTAAATACTTTTTCCCCCCACTGTATATGGCTCTGGTCCAATTTAGAGTCCTATTTACAGAGTGGCCTACAAGTCCCTGGTCTAAGTCAGAACCCTATTTACAGGGTGGCCTATATGGCTCTGGTCTAAGTCAGAACCCTATTTACAGGGTGGCCTAAATGGCTCTGGTCTAAGTCAGAACCCTATTTACAGGGTGGCCTATATGGCTCTGGTCTAAGTCAGAGTCCTATTTACAGGGTGGCCTACATGGCTCTGGTCCAATCTGAGTCCTATTTACAGGGTGGCCTATATGGCTCTGGTCTAAGTCAGAACCCTATTTACAGGGTGGCCTATATGGCTCTGGTCTAAGTCAGAGTCCTATTTACAGGGTGGCCTATTTGGCTTTGGTCCAATCAGAGTCCTATTTACAGGGTGGCCTATATGGCTCTGGTCTAAGTCAGAGTCCTATTTACAAGGTGGCCTATATGGCTCTGGTCTAAGTCAGAGTCCTATTTACAGGGTGGCCTATTTGGCTTTGGTCCAATCAGAGTCCTATTTACAGGGTGGCCTATATGGCTCTGGTCTAAGTCAGAGTCCTATTTACAGGGTGGCCTACAAGTCCCAGGTCTAAGGAAGGGTACCAAAAAATCTCTGCAGCATTGACAGTCCCCAAGAACACAATGGCCTCCATCATTCTTAAATGGAAGAAGTTTGGAAGTACCAAGACTCTTCTTAGAGCTGGCCCCCCAGCCAAACTGTGCAATCGGGGGAGAAGGGCCTTGGTCAGGGAGGTGACCCAGAACCCAATGGTCACTCTTACAAAGCTCCAGAGTTCCTTTGGGGAGGTGGGAGAATCTTCCAGAAGGAAAACCATCTCTGCAGCACTCCAATCAGGCCTTAATGTGGCAGGGACTGGGAGACTAGTCAGGATCGAGGGAAAGATGAACGGAGCAAAGTACAGAGATCCTTGATGAAAACCTGCTCCAGAACGCTCAGGACCTCAGACTGGGGCAAAGGTTCACCTTCCAACAGGACAACGACGTCTCTGAATGTCCTTGAGTGGCCCAGCCAGAGCCCGGACTTGAACCCGATCGAACATCTCTGGAGAGACGTGAAAATAGCTGTGCAGTGACGCTCCCCATCCAACCTGACAGAGCTTTAGAGGATCCGCAAAGAAGAATGGGAGAAACTCCCCAAAACCTGGTGTGCCAAGCTTGTATCGTCAAGCTTGAGGCTGTAATCGCTGCCAAAGGTGCTTCAACAAAGTACTGTGAAATAGGGTCTGAATACTTATGTAAATATTTCAGTTGTTATTTTATACTTTTGCAAAGAGTTCTAAAAACCAGCTTCAGAATAAGGCTTAATACTTTCCGAATGCACTATAAATGTGGTTTTAGTAGCAGGATTAAATTTAGGCTATTATAAATGTGTTGTTTTAGAAGCAGGGTTAAATATAGCCTATTATAATTGTGTTTTAGTAGCAGACTTAACTATAACCTATTATAAATGTGGTTGTAGTAGCAGGGTTAAGTTTAGACTATTATAAATGTTGATTTAATTGCAAGGTTAACTACATCCTATTATAAATGTGTTGTTTTAGTTGCAGGGTTAACTACATCCTATTATAAATGTGTTCTTTTAGTAGCGGGGCTAAATATAGCCTGTTATAAATGTGTTGTTTAAGAATCGGGCATAAACGTAACCTATTATAAATTTATTGTTTTAGTAGCATCGTTAATTACAGTCTATTACACATTTGCTGTTTAAGTATCAGGGTCAAATATAGGCTATAGGCTTCTATAAATGTTTTCCTGTAGTAGCAGGGCTAAATATAGCCAATTATATAAATCTGTTGTTTAGAAGTGGGCAGTGTTAAATATAGCCTATTATTAAATGTGGTTTTAGTAGCAGTGTTAAATATAGCCTATTATAAATGTGTTGTTTTAGTAGCGTGGCTAAATATAGTATACTATAATTGTATTGTTTTAATAGCAGGGTTAACTATATTCTAATATAAACGTGTTGTTTTATTAGCGTGGCTAAATATAGCCTATTATAAATGTGTTGTTTTAGTCGCAGGCTTAAATAAATTATATTACCCTCTGTATGTAGCCTCATTATTACCTGGACTAACCTGTACCCACGCACATTGCCTCGGTACCGGTACCCCCTGTATATAGCCTCATTATTGTTATTTTATTGTGTTACTTTTTATTATTTTTTACTTTAGTTTAATTGGTAAATATTTTCTTAACTCTTTCTTGAACTACATTGTTGTTTAAGGGCTTGTAAATAAGCATTTCAAGGGAAGGTCTACACCTGTTGTATTCAGCGCATGTGACAAATAAAGTTTGATTGTATTTGACTATTATAAATGTGTTATTTAAGTAGGAGGGCTAAATATAGCCTATTATAAATGTGTTGTTTTAGTAGCAGGGCTAACTAAAGCTTATTACAAATGTGGCTTTAGTAGCAGGGTTAAATATAGCCTATTAGAAATGTGTTGTTTTAGTAGCAGGGTTAAATATAGGCTATTATAAATGTGTTGTTTTAGTAGCAGGGTTAAATATAGGCTATTATAAATGTGTTGTTTTAGTAGCAGGGTTAAATATAGCCCATTATAAATGTGTTGTTTTAGTAGCAGGGTTAAATATAGGCTATTATAAATGTGTTGTTTTAGTAGCAGGGTTAAATATAGCCTATTAGAAATGTGTTGTTTTAGTAGCAGGGTTAAATATAGGCTATTATAAATGTGTTGTTTTAGTAGCAGGGTTAAATATAGGCTATTATAAATGTGTTGTTTTAGTAGCAGGGTTAAATATAGCCTATTATTAAATGTGGTTTTAGTAGCAGTGTTAAATATAGTATACTATAATTGTATTGTTTTAATAGCAGGGTTAACTATATTCTAATATAAACGTGTTGTTTTATTAGCGTGGCTAAATATAGCCTATTATAAATGTGTTGTTTTAGTCGCAGGCTTAAATAAATTATATTACCCTCTGTATGTAGCCTCATTATTACCTGGACTAACCTGTACCCACGCACATTGCCTCGGTACCGGTACCCCCTGTATATAGCCTCATTATTGTTATTTTATTGTGTTACTTTTTATTATTTTTTACTTTAGTTTATTTGGTAAATATTTTCTTAACTCTTTCTTGAACTACATTGTTGTTTAAGGGCTTGTAAATAAGCATTTCAAGGGAAGGTCTACACCTGTTGTATTCAGCGCATGTGACAAATAAAGTTTGATTGTATTTGACTATTATAAATGTGTTATTTAAGTAGGAGGGCTAAATATAGCCTATTATAAATGTGTTGTTTTAGTAGCAGGGCTAACTAAAGCTTATTACAAATGTGGCTTTAGTAGCAGGGTTAAATATAGCCTATTAGAAATGTGTTGTTTTAGTAGCAGGGTTAAATATAGGCTATTATAAATGTGTTGTTTTAGTAGCAGGGTTAAATATAGCCTATTAGAAATGTGTTGTTTTAGTAGCAGGGTTAAATATAGGCTATTATAAATGTGTTGTTTTAGTAGCAGGGTTAAATATAGGCTATTATAAATGTGTTGTTTTAGTAGCAGGGTTAAATATAGCCTATTAGAAATGTGTTGTTTTAGTAGCAGGGTTAAATATAGGCTATTATAAATATGTTGTTTTAGTAGCAGGGTTAAATATAGGCTATTATAAATGTGTTGTTTTAGTAGCAGGGTTAAATATAGCCTATTAGAAATGTGTTGTTTTAGTAGCATGGTTAAATATAGGCTATTATAAATGTGTTGTTTTAGTAGCAGGGTTAAATATAGGCTATTATAAATGTGTTGTTTTAGTAGCAGGGTTAAATATAGCCTATTAGAAATGTGTTGTTTTAGTAGCAGGGTTAAATATAGGCTATTATAAATGTGTTGTTTTAGTAGCAGGGTTAAATATAGCCCATTATAAATGTGTTGTTTTAGTAGCAGGGTTAAATATAGGCTATTATAAATGTGTGGTTTTAGTAGCAGGGTTAAATATAGCCTATTAGAAATGTGTTGTTTTAGTAGCAGGGTTAAATATAGGCTATTATAAATGTGTTGTTTTAGTAGCAGGGTTAAATATAGCCCATTATAAATGTGTTGTTTTAGTAGCAGGGTTAAATATAGGCTATTATAAATGTGTTGTTTTAGTATCATGGTTAACTATAGACTATTATAAATGTGTTGTTTTAGTATCATGGTTAACTACAGCCTATTATAAATGTGTTGTTTTAGTATCATGGTTAACTATAGCCTATTATAAATGTGTTGTTTTAGTATCATGGTTACCTACAGCCTATTATAAATGTGTTGTTTTAGTATCATGGTTAACTATAGCCTATTATAAATGTGTTGTTTTAGTATCATGGTTAACTATAGCCTATTATAAATGTGTTGTTTTAGTAGCAGGGTTAAATGAAGGATATTATAAATATGTTGTTTTAGTAGCAGGGTTAAATGTAGCCTATTATAAATGTGTTCTTTTAGTAGCATAGATAAATATAGCCCATTATAAATGTGTTGTTTAAGTAGCAGGGTTAAATTTAGGCTTTTATAAAGGTTTTTTAGGTAGCAGGGTTAAATATAGCCTATTATAAATGTGTTGTTTTAGTCGCAGGGCTAAATATAGCCTATTATAAATGTGTTGTTTTAGTCGCAGGGCTAAATATAGCCTATTATAAATGTGTTGTTTTAGTAGCAGGGTTAAATTTAGGCTATTAGAAATGTGTTGTTTTAGTAGCAGGGTTAAATATAGGCTATTATAAATGTGTTGTTTTAGTAGCAGGGTTAAATATAGCCTATTAGAAATGTGTTGTTTTAGTAGCAGGGTTAAATATAGGCTATTATAAATGTGTTGTTTTAGTAGCAGGGTTAAATATAGGCTATTATAAATGTGTTGTTTTAGTAGCAGGGTTAAATATAGCCTATTAGAAATGTGTTGTTTTAGTAGCAGGGTTAAATATAGGCTATTAGAAATGTGTTGTTTTAGTAGCAGGGTTAAATATAGGCTATTATAAATGTGTTGTTTTAGTAGCAGGGTTAAATATAGCCTATTAGAAATGTGTTGTTTTAGTAGCAGGGTTAAATATAGGCTATTATAAATGTGTTGTTTTAGTAGCAGGGTTAAATATAGCCCATTATAAATGTGTTGTTTTAGTAGCAGGGTTAAATATAGGCTATTATAAATGTGTGGTTTTAGTAGCAGGGTTAAATATAGCCTATTAGAAATGTGTTGTTTTAGTAGCAGGGTTAAATATAGGCTATTATAAATGTGTTGTTTTAGTAGCAGGGTTAAATATAGGCTATTATAAATGTGTTGTTTTAGTAGCAGGGTTAAATATAGGCTATTATAAATGTGTTGTTTTAGTAGCAGGGTTAAATATAGGCTATTATAAATGTGTTGTTTTAGTAGCAGGGTTAAATATAGCCCATTATAAATGTGTTGTTTTAGTAGCAGGGTTAAATATAGGCTATTATAAATGTGTTGTTTTAGTATCATGGTTAACTATTGACTATTATAAATGTGTTGTTTTAGTATCATGGTTAACTATAGCCTATTATAAATGTGTTGTTTTAGTATCATGGTTAACTATAGCCTATTATAAATGTGTTGTTTTAGTATCATGGTTAACTATAGCCTATTATAAATGTGTTGTTTTAGTATCATGGTTAACTATAGCCTATTATAAATGTGTTGTTTTAGTATCATGGTTAACTATAGCCTATTATAAATATGTTGTTTTAGTAGCAGGGTTAAATGTAGCCTATTATAAATGTGTTCTTTTAGTAGCATAGATAAATATAGCCCATTATAAATGTGTTGTTTAAGTAGCAGGGTTAAATTTAGGCTTTTATAAAGGTTTTTTAGGTAGCAGGGTTAAATATAGCCTATTATAAATGTGTTGTTTTAGTCGCAGGGCTAAATATAGCCTATTATAAATGTGTTGTTTTAGTCGCAGGGCTAAATATAGCCTATTATAAATGTGTTGTTTTAGTAGCAGTGTTAAATTTAGGCTATTAGAAATGTGTTGTTTTAGTAGCAGGGTTAAATATAGCCCATTATAAATGTGTTGTTTTAGTAGCATGGTTAAATATAGCCTATTATAAATGTGTTGTTTTAGTAGCAGGGCTAAATATAGCTTATTATAAATGTGTTGTTTTAGTAGCGGGGCTAAATATAGCCCATTATAAATGTGTTGTTTTAGTAGCAGGGTTAAATATAGCCTATTATAAATGTGTTGTTTTAGTAGCAGGGTTAAATATAGGCTATTGTAAATGTGTTGTTTTAGTAGCAGGGTGAAATATAGGCTATTATAAATGTGTTGTTTTAGTAGCAGGGTTAAATATAGCCCATTATAAATGTGTTGTTTTAGTAGCAGGGTTAAATATAGGCTATTATAAATGTGTGGTTTTAGTAGCAGGGTTAAATATAGCCTATTAGAAATGTGTTGTTTTAGTAGCAGGGTTAAATATAGGCTATTATAAATGTGTTGTTTTAGTAGCAGGGTTAAATATAGCCTATTATAAATGTGTTGTTTTACTAGCAGGGTTAAATATAGGCTATTGTAAATGTGTTGTTTTAGTAGCAGGGTTAAATATAGGCTATTATAAATGTGTTGTTTTAGTAGCAGGGTTAAATATAGCCTATTATAAATGTGTTGTTTTAGTAGCAGGGTTAAATATAGGCTATTGTAAATGTGTTGTTTTAGTAGCAGGGTGAAATATAGGCTATTATAAATGTGTTGTTTTAGTAGCAGGGTTAAATATAGCCCATTATAAATGTGTTTTTTTAGTAGCAGGGTTAAATATAGGCTATTATAAATGTGTGGTTTTAGTAGCAGGGTTAAATATAGCCTATTAGAAATGTGTTGTTTTAGTAGCAGGGTTAAATATAGGCTATTATAAATGTGTTGTTTTAGTAGCAGGGTTAAATATAGGCTATTATAAATGTGTTGTTTTAGTAGCAGGGTTAAATATAGCCCATTATAAATGTGTTGTTTTAGTAGCAGGGTTAAATATAGGCTATTATAAATGTGTGGCTTTAGTAGCAGGGTTAAATATAGGCTATTATAAATGTGTTGTTTTAGTAGCAGGGTTAAATATAGGCTATTATAAATGTGTTGTTTTAGTAGCAGGGTTAAATATAGGCTATTATAAATGTGTTGTTTTAGTAGCAGGGTTAAATATAGGCTATTATAAATGTGTTGTTTTAGTAGCAGGGTTAAATATAGGCTATTATAAATGTGTTGTTTTAGTAGCAGGGTTAAATATAGGCTATTATAAATGTGTTGTTTTAGTAGCAGGGTTAAATATAGGCTATTATAAATGTGTTGTTTTAGTAGCAGGGTTAAATATAGGCTATTATAAATGTGTTGTTTTAGTAGCAGGGTTAAATATAGGCTATTATAAATGTGTTGTTTTAGTAGCAGGGTTAAATATAGCCCATTATAAATGTGTTGTTTTAGTAGCAGGGTTAAATATAGGCTATTATAAATGTGTGGCTTTTGTAACAGGGTTAAATATAGGCTATTATAAATGTGTTGTTTTAGTAGCAGGGTTAAATATAGGCTATTATAAATGTGTTGTTTTAGTAGCAGGGTTAAATATAGGCTATTATAAAAGTGTTGTTTTAGTAGCAGGGTTAAATATAGCCCATTGTAAATGTGTTGTTTTAGTAGCAGGGTTAAATATAGGCTATTATAAATGTGTTGTTTTAGTAGCAGGGTTAAATATAGCCTATTATAAATGTGGTTTTAGTAGCAGGGTTAAATATAGGCTATGATAAATGTGTTGTTTTAGTAGCAGGGTTAAATATAGCCTATTATAAATGTGGTTTTAGTAGTGGGGCTAAATATAGCCTATTATAAATGTAAATAAATAAATAAATGTGTTGTTTAGGTACAAGGGCTAACTATATCCTATTAAAAATGTGGCTTATTAGCAGGGTTCAATTTAGGCTATTACAAAGGTGTTTTTAGTAGCTGGGTTAATTTTAGGCTATTATAAAGGTTGTTTTAGTATCAGGGTAAACATAGGCTATTATAAATGTGTAGTTTTAGTCGCAGGGTTAAATATAGCCCAATTTTTTTTTTATTGTTTTAGTAGCGGGTCGAAATATATCTTATTATAAATGTTTTGTTTTAGTAGCAGGGTTAAATATAGCCTACTAAAAATCTGTAGTTTTAGACGCAGGGTTAAATATAGCCTAATATAATATATATTTTTAGTAGAGTGGTTACATATAGCCTATTAAAAAAGTGTTGTATTAAAAATGTGTTGTATTAATAACGTGGCTAAATATATCCTATTACGTATGTGTTGTTTTAGTATCATGGTTAACTATAGCCTTTTATAAATGTGTTGTTTTAGTATCATGGTTAACTATAGCCTATTATAAATGTGTTGTTTTAGTATCATGGTTAACTATAGCCTATTATAAATGTGTTGTTTTAGTATCATGGTTAACTATAGCCTATTATAAATGTGTTGTTTTAGTATCATGGTTAACTATAGCCTATTATAAATGTGTTGTTTTAGTATCATGGTTAACTATAGCCTATTATAAATGTGTTGTTTTAGTATCATGGTTAACTATAGCCTATTATAAATGTGTTGTTTTAGTATCATGGTTAACTATAGCCTATTATAAATGTGTTGTTTTAGTATCATGGTTAACTATAGCCTATTATAAATGTGTTGTTTTAGTATCATGGTTAACTATAGCCTATTATAAATGTGTTGTTTTAGTAGCAGGGTTAAATGAAGGATATTATAAATATGTTGTTTTAGTAGCAGGGTTAAATGTAGCCTATTATAAATGTGTTGTTTTAGTAGCATAGATAAATATAGCCCATTATAAATGTGTTGTTTAAGTAGCAGGGTTAAATTTAGGCTTTTATAAAGGTTTTTTAGGTAGCAGGGTTAAATATAGGCTATTATAAATGTGTTTTTTTAGCAGCAGGGTTAAATATAGCCCATTATAAATGTGTTGTTTTAGTAGCAGGGTTAAATTTAGGCTATTAGAAATGTGTTGTTTTAGTAGCAGGGTTAAATATAGCCCATTATAAATGTGTTGTTTTAGTAGCAGGGTTAAATATAGCCTATTATAAATGTGTTGTTTTAGTAGCAGGTTTAAATATAGCCTATTATAAATGTGTTGTTTTAGTAGCGGGGCTAAATATAGCCCATTATAAATGTGTTGTTTTAGTAGCAGGGTTAAATATAGCCTATTATAAATGTGTTGTTTTAGTAGCAGGGTTAAATATAGGCTATTATAAATGTGTTGTTTTAGTAGCAGGGTTAAATATAGCCCATTATAAATGTGTTGTTTTAGTAGCAGGGTTAAATATAGCCTATTATAAATGTGTTGTTTTAGTAGCAGGGCTAAATATAGCCTATTATAAATGTGTTGTTTTAGTAGCGGGGCTAAATATAGCCCATTATAAATGTGTTGTTTTAGTAGCAGGGTTAAATATAGCCTATTATAAATGTGTTGTTTTAGTAGCAGGGTTAAATATAGGCTATTATAAATGTGTTGTTTTAGTAGCAGGGTTAAATATAGCCCATTATAAATGTGTTGTTTTAGTAGCAGGGTTAAATATAGGCTATTATAAATGTGTTGTTTTAGTAGCAGGGTTAAATATAGGCTATTATAAATGTGTTGTTTTAGTAGCAGGGTTAAATTTAGGCTATTAGAAATGTGTTGTTTTAGTAGCAGGGTTAAATATAGGCTATTAGAAATGTGTTGTTTTAGTAGCAGGGTTAAATATAGCCTATTATAAATGTGTTGTTTTAGTAGCAGGGTTAAATATAGGCTATTATAAATGTGTTGTTTTAGTAGCAGGGTTAAATATAGGCTATTATAAATGTGTTGTTTTAGTAGCAGGGTTAAATATAGGCTATTATAAATGTGTTGTTTTAGTAGCAGGGTTAAATATAGCCCATTATAAATGTGTTGTTTTAGTAGCAGGGTTAAATATAGCCCATTATAAATGTGTTGTTTTAGTAGCAAGGGTAAATATAGCCCATTATTGTCGACTTCTGCCGAGGCTGCCTCCTTGCTCGGGCAGGTTTCAGCGTTCGGCGTCACCTGCTTACTAGCTACTGCCGATCCATTTATCATCACTCCATTTGTCTTGTCTTCAATCACAAACATCTGGTCCTTATTCCCTCATTAGTCATGGTATAAGTGTTCCCTCTGCTTCCTTGTCTGTGTGGGTGATTGTTTATTGTGGAGGTTAGTGAAGCTCGGTGGAGTATTTCCCGTGTGCCTTGTATTTTCCAGTGCGCCTGTTTTGTGCCCTGGAGTTGTGTTTGACGCATTTCTGCATAAACCTGTATTTTGCGGATGAAAGCCTGTTATTCTGTCATTTACCCTCCTGTGCCTGACTCCTTCATCACCACCTCATCACAGAATCACCCACCCGCTATGGAGTCAGCGGGAGAGACGCACATGCCTGGAGTCGTGGAACGGGTCCAGGAGCATTCAACTATGCTAGCCAGCTTGGGTGAAGCGATGGGTCGGGTTCTTCATGTCGTCCAACGCCTGGAGAGGAGAGAGCCCGATCCGTCGAGACCAGCTGGTCAACCGGATCCTGCCACCTACACCTCAGCACCCGGAGGGATCCAGATATCCCGACCACGGGAGTTCGACGGGACAGCGGCGCTGTGCCAAGGATTCCTCCTCCAATTGAAGCTCTACTTCTCCAGCATCCGGCCGGTTCCATCGGAGCGGGAGAAGGTGTCCGCCCTAGTCTCCTGCCTCTCGGGGAAAGCCCTGGAGTGGGCCAACGCGGTGTGGAACGAAGGAGGAGCCGCGTTGGAGAACTACGGGGAGTTCGCTCGCCTCTTCCGGGCGGTCTTCGATCACCCGCCCGAGGGTCGAGAGGTGGGCGAGCGGCTGATCCACCTGAGGCAGGGGACGAGGACTGCGCAGGACTTCGCATTGGAGTTTCAAACTCTGGCAGCTGGGTCCGGGTGGAACGAGCAGGCCCTGATCGACCAGTTCCGGTGCCATCTGCGGGAGGACGTCCGACGGGAGCTAGCCTGCCGTGACACCATGTTGTCCTTCTCGCAACTGGTGGACATGGCCATTCGTTTGGACAACCTGCTGGCAACCAGAGGACGTCCTGGAGGAGGTCTGCCCATTTCCATCCCGGCCGACTCAGATCCAGAACCGATGGAGATGGGTGGAACCGCTAGCGGAGAGAGCGGAGGACGACAGTGCCACACTGGTGGTGCGAAGGGACATTTCACCACACGTTGTCGTCAACGCTCTTCTGGGTTTGGTGGCGGCAGGCAGGGCACTCTCGCATCACCCCAGGTATCAAACACCCACACTCGTTCAGAGCCCTCTGCTGCGCACTGTAAAATACTCGTCTCCTTTCCTGAGCACATGGTAGTTCCCCAGTGTAAGGCGCTAGTCGATTCAGGTGCAGCTGGGAATTTTATGGACAGGGCATTCGCACACCGTATAGGCATTCCATTGATTGCCCTATCCATTCCACACCCCATCAGAGCACTTGATAGTCGACCATTAGGGTCCGGGTTGGTTAAGGAAGTTACTGCACCAGTCACCATGATTACACAGGAGACTATTGTGAGCAGGTTACTTTTTCCATTATTGAGTCTCCTGCTTTCCCTGTGATATTAGGTATCCCTTGGCTAGCACTCCACAACCTCACCTTCTCATGGCCAAAGAGGGTTCTCACGGGGTGGTCGTGAGAGTGTCAGGGTGTCTAGGTGTTTCCGTTGGTGCGACCACGGTGGAAAGTCCAGACAGTACCTCCACCGTGCGCATTCCCCCTGAATACCTCGATCTGGCGCAAGCGTTCTCTAAAACGCAGGCGACTAAATTACCACCTCATCGGGAGGGGCATTGCGCGATAAACCTCCGGGTAGACGCTGTACCTCCCAGGAGTCATATATACCCCCTGTCACAGGCTGAAACGGTGGCTATGGAAACATATGTCACCGAGTCCCTGCGCCAGGGGTATATACGTCTCTCCACTTCACCCGCCTCCTGGAGTTTCTTCTTTGTGAAGAAGAAGGACGGAGGTCTGCGCCCGTGCATTGATTATCGACCACTGAACAGGGAGACGATAATATTTAGTTATCCTCTCCCCCTCATTCCTTCAGTGATTGAATCAATGCATGGGGCGCGCTTCTTCACCAAATTAGATCTCAGGAGTGCGTACAACCTGGTGCGTGTCCGAGAGGGGGATGAGTGGAAGACAGCATTCAGCACAACCACGGGGCATTATGAATACCTGGTGATGCCCTATGGTTTGATGAATGCTCCCTCAGTTTTCCAGTCCTTTGTGAACGAGGTGTTTCGGGACATGCTTGGTCGCGGTGTAGTGGTCTACATCGATGGCATCCTGGTGTATTCCGCTACGCGCGCCGAGCATGTGTCCCTGGTTCCCATGGTGCTGGCCCGACTGTTGGAAAATGACCTTTATGCTAAGGCAGAGAAGTGTATGTTTTTCCAGCAGTCCATCTCCTTCCTTGGATACCGCATTTCCACCTCAGGTGTGGAGATGGAGGGTGATTGCATTTCAGCCGCGTGTAATTGGCCGACTCCAACCACGGTTAAGGAGGTGCAGAGCTTCCTTGGCTTTGCCAACTGTTATCAGAGGTTTATCCGGGACTTTGGCAAGGTCGCAGCTCCCATTTCCTCCCTGTTGAAGGGTGGGCCGTCCCGGCTCCGCTGGTCTGCTGAGGCTGACCTTGCCTTCAGCAAACTACGGGGTCTGTTCACCTCAGCCCCAGTACTGGCCTACCCCGATTCATCACTACCGTTCGTAGTGGAGGTGGATGCGTCCGAGGTCAGGATAGGAGCTGTCCAGTCTCAACGCTCGGGTACGCCACCCAAGCTCCGCCCCTGTGCCTTCTTCTCGAAGAAGCTCAGCCCGGCGGAGCAGAACTACGACGTTGGTGAGCGGGAGCTGTTGGCTGTTGTCCGAGCCTTGACCGTGTGGAGGGGGCAAAACACCCTTTCCTCGTCTGGACGGACCACCGTAACCTGGAGTACATCCGGGCAGCGAGGAGGCTGAACCCTCGCCAGGCCAGGTGGGCCCTATTCTTCACCCGGTTTGATTTTACACTATCATACATTCCGGGTACGAAGAACGTGAAGGCAGATGCGCTGTCCCGGCTGTATGACACAGAGGAGAGTCCCAGAGACAACACTCCCATACTGCCGGCCTCCTGCATTGTGGCACCGGTAGTATGGGCAATGGACGCGGATATAGAGCAGGCGTTACGCACAGATCCATCTCCACCGCAGTGTCCAGCTGGGCTGCAGTACGTGCCTGCTCTTATCCGTGATCGTCCTTTCCACCTTCTGATAACCAGGTGGCGAATCGCATCTCTGCATGTCTGGCAGACATATCAGTATGGATGACGGATCACCACCTCAAGCTGAACCCTGGCAAGACGGAGCTGCTCTTCCTCCCGGGGAAGGACTGCCCGTTCCATGATCTCGCCATCACGGTTGACAACTCCGTTGTGTCCTCCTCCCAGAGTGCGAAGAGCCTTGGCGTGACCCTGGACAACACCCTGTCGTTCTCCGCTAACATCAAGGCGGTGACCCGCTCCTGCAGGTTCATGCTCTACAACATTCGGAGAGTACGACCCTGCCTCACACAGGAAGCGGCACAGGTCCTAATCCAGGCACTTGTCATCTCCCGTCTGGATTACTGCAACTCGCTGTTGGCTGGCCTCCCTGCATGTGCCATTAAACCCCTACAACTCATCCAGAATGCCGCAGCCCGTCTGGTGTTCAACCTTCCCAAGTTCTCTCACGTCACCCCCCTCCTCCGCACACTCCACTGGCTTCCAGTTGAAGCTCGCATCCATGGTGCTTGCCTTTGGAGCAGCGAGGGGAACGGCACCTCTGTACCTTCGGGCTCTGATCAGTCCCTACACCCAAACGAGGGCATTGCGTTCATCCACCTCTGCCCTGCTGGCTCCCCTTCCTCTGCGGAAGCATAGTTCCCGCTCAGCCCAGTCAAAACTGTTCGCTGCTCTGGCACCCCAATGGTGGAACAAGCTCCCTCACGACGCCAGGACAGCGGAGTCACTCACCACCTTCCGGAGACATTTGAAACCCCACCTCTTTAAGGAATACCTGGGATAGGATAAAGCAATCCTTCTACCCCCCCCCCCCCCCCCCCCCCACACACACAGCGGAGTCGCTCACCACCTTCCGGAGACATTTGAAACCCCACCTCTTTAAGGAATACCTGGGATAGGATAAAGTAATCCTTCTACCCCCCCCCCAAAAAAAAATTGTAAAGTGGTTATCCCACTGGCTATAGGGTGAATGCATCAATTTGTGAGTCGCTCTGGACTAGAGCGTCTGCTAAATGACGTAAATGTGCCCTTGAGCAAGGCACTTAACCCTAATTGCTCCTGTAAGTCGCTCTGGATAAGAGCGTCTGCTAAATGACTTAAATGTAAATGTAAATGTAAATCTACTGGGCACACACGTCACCCTCCTCTGGTCACCCAGGTATCGGCCGTACAGTGCGCTGCCTGACCGGAAAATACTGGTGGCCTACCTTGGCTTAGGACGTGAGGGTGTATGTCTCCTCCTGCTCAGTGTGCGCCCAGAGTAAGGCACCTAGGCATCTCCCAGCTGGTAAGTTACAACCTTTACCAGTTCCACAACGACCATGGTCTCACCTAAGTGTTGATTTTCTAACTGATCTCCCAAGGTAACACCACCATCCTGGTCGTTGTGGACCTCTTTTCTAAAGCCTGTCGCCTCCTTCCTCTGCCCGGTCTCCCCACGGCTCTGCAAACTGCGGAGGCCCTGTTGACACACGTCTTCCGGCACTATGGGGTACCAGAGGATATAGTGTCTGACCGGGGTCCCCAGTTCACGTCCAAGGTCTGGAAGTTGTTCATGGAACGTCTGGGGGTCTCGGTCAGCCTGACCTCTGGGTTCCACCCCGAGAGTAATGGGCAGGTGGAACGGGTAAATCAGGACGTGGGGAGGTTCCTGCGGTCCTAATGCCAGGACCGGCCGGGGGAGTGGTCGGTGTTCTTGCCATGGGCAGAATATGCCCAGAACTCTCTCCGCCACTCCTCCACTAACCTAACACCTTTCCAGTGTATTCTAGGTTACCAACCGGTTCTGGCACCGTGGCACCAGAGCCAGACCGAGGCTCCTGCGGTGGATGACTTGTTTCGGTGCGCAGAGGAGACGTGGGATGATGCCCATGTTCACCTCCAACGCTGTGCGTCGTCAGAAGGCCAACGCTGACCGCCACCGCAGTGAGGCCCCTGTCTTTGTACCAGGGGATTGGGTCTGGCTCTCGACCCGGAATCTGCCCCTCTGCCTGCCCTACCGGAATCTGAGCCCGCGGTTTGTGGGGCCGTTCAAAGTCCTGAGGAGAGTCAACGAGGTCACTTATAGGTTATTACTTCCCCCTGATTGCCGTATTAACGCCTCGTTTCATGTGTCTCTCCTCAGGCCGGTGGTAGCTGGTCCGCTCCAGGAGTCTGAGGTGCGGGAGGTCCCTCCACCTCCTCTGGACATCGAGGGGGCCCCGGTGTACTCTGTCCGTTCCATCCTGGATTCGAGGCGTTGGGTGGGGGGCCTTCAGTACCTCGTGGAGTGGGAGGGGTACGGTCCGGAGGAACGGTGCTGGGTCCCGGTGAGGGATATCCTCGATCCCTCCATGTTGAGGGATTTCCACCGTCGCCATCCGGCTCGCCCTGCTCCGCATCCTCCTGGCCGTCCCCAAGGGGGGGGGGGGGGGGGGGGTACTGTCACGACTTCCGCCGAGGCTGCCTCCCCTCCTTGTTCGGGCAGGTTTCGGCATTCAGCGTCACCGGCTTACTAGCTACTGCCGATCCATTTATCATCACTCCATTTGTCTTGTCTTCAATCACACACACCTGGTCCTTATTCCCTCATTAGTCATGGTATAAGTGTTCCCTCTGCTTCCTTGTCTGTGTGGGTGATTGTTTATTGTGGAGGTTAGTGAAGCTCGGTGGCGCTCGTGTATTGTGTATCGTGTATCGACGGGAGTATTTCCTGTGTGCCTTGTATTTCCCAGTGTGCCTATTTTGTGCCCTGGAGTTGTGTTTCTGCGTAAACCTGTATTTTGCAGATTAAAGCCTGTTATTCTGTGATTTACCCTCCTGCGCCTGACTCCTTCAACACCACCGCATCACAATTATAAATGTGTTGTTTTAGTAGCACGGTTAAATATAGGCTATTATAAATGTGTTCTTTAGTAGCAGGGCAAAATAACACTAGGGCCACTAAAATGTTACTAGATTATTTTTTGAATTATTATCGAATTATTATATTGATTTCTCAATATTTATATACATATTATATGTTTTACATAGATGGGACTCCTGAAAAAAAAAATCTCCCACATACCTGTTTGGCTCAGTTGGTAGAGCATGGTGCTTGCAACACCAGGGATGTGGGTTCGATTCCCACGGGGGACCAGTACGAAAACAAGTATGACTATGTATGAAGTCGCTGTGGATAAGAGCGTCGGCTAAGTGACATAAATGTAAAATACCCAAAGGCCCTGATTCACTTGTATAACCCACATATCATGGAAGTGTTTTTCCTCTCCTGACCACACGGTGGTAGGATAGAGCTGTATCACAATTTCATCAACCCTTTATTGCAAAGGCACTATCAATCTCATTTTTACATTTTAGTCATTTAACAGACGCTCTTATCCAGAGCGACTTACAGGAGCAATTAGGGTTAAGTGCCTTGCTCAAGGGCACATCTACAGACTTTTCACCTAGTCGGCTCGGGGATTAGAACCAGCGATCTTTCGGCTACTGGCACAACGCTCTTAACCACTAAGCTACCTGCCGCTCCTGTTGCTGTAGTAGGTCTCTTGTCATTTTCATTGAATTCTATACCCATTGATTCTTGAAGAATAGAACTGAGAAATGAGCTTATTATCTAATTCCATGGTAACCCGAGATAAGGTAGTTTTACTCAATTGTTTAACAATTTGTTGCCATTAGTTGTTAAATCAACAGCGCAGGTTTTAGCATCAAAATATGTAAAATAAATCTAATTCTGGTTCTCATGGACTGTCAGTCGTTCCATCCACAGCTTGGTCTAGGAATTTGAGAGGGGTTACACTTCGCCATCCCTTAACCAAGTGGACTGAAATACAAACTCAGGATTGTGACAACAAAACTACTAGGCCTATTGGATATAACTAAAATATAAACAGCTTCAATCCACAGTCAGAGCTATGTGGTTTTCTGTAAGTCAGCTGGTAGAGCACGGCGCTTGTAACGCCAAGGTAGTGGGTTCGATCCCCGGGACCACCCATACACAAAAAAATTAAAATAATGTATGCATGCATGACTGTAAGTCGCTTTGGATAAAAGCGTCTGCTAAATGGCATATTATTATGTTGGGAGATGTGTGTAGACTAATGAATCGGTCATTACAGTTGTCAGTTATACCGCTAGGCGGTGCTATAGGACAGAGATTGAATAATAAAATAATAATATATGTCATTTAGCAGACAATTTCATCCAAAGCAATTTATAGTCATGCATGTAGACATTTTACATATGGGTGGCCCCAACAAGAATTTAACCCATGACCCTTGGCATTGCAAGCACCATGCTTCACCAACTGATCTACACAGGACCTATCTGCCATTGGTCAACTAACCATCCATTGGTTATTATTACAAGAGATCATTTACTATGGCTTCTACAGTCTGTTATATTAAAGGGGGCAGTGCAATAAAAAATGTAATTTTCCTATTTTTTAAATTATATTTCTCTACTATGAGGTCAAAATAACACTCTGAAATTGTGAAAATTATGATAATGCTCTTTTAGTGTAAGAGCTTTATTTTTATTGTAATTTCAGCCTGTTCAGGTGGGATGGAGTTTTTGGCCCACAGCATAAGATCACAATCTGATCTGATTATTCTGACCAATGACTAGTCATCTTTTATTTGCATATGTATACTCCTACTTTGAAGGTGTAAGCGGAGTAGGCTTTAGAGTCTAGAGGATCCTATTCACCAATCAGGGCTGTGTATGTAAATATATTTAAATGTGTATCAACACGCCCACACAATCAGAATGAGCATTTCAATGGCAAAAGGAGGCTCAGGTAAATAAATGATACAAATTATATTTAGTTTTTTTCATGAAATAAACACCAACAGAGATTTATTAGACATACAGTGATGATTTAAAAATAACATTAAAAAAAGACTTCATGGGGGCTTTAAGGTTTACCTGAATTCAAAGACTTAATGGGGGCTTTAAGGTTTACCTGAATTAAAAGACTTCATGGGGGCTTTAAGGTTTACCTGAATTCAAACACCAGTCAGTTTGTTCTGAATCTCTTCTTCCTTCTATGATTTTCTCAAACAGGAAAGGGTTGGACAGATATTACACAGTAGACGGAAAAGCTACACCGCTTTGAAAACAGTAAAACACATATATTTTATATTCTTATTGTTTATCTGTTGTATTATATTATAGTCTAAAAATATACAGTGGGGAAAAAAAGTATTTAGTCAGCCACCAATTGTGCAAGTTCTCCCACTTAAAAAGATGAGAGGCCTGTAATTTTCATCATAGGTACACGTCAACTATGACAGACAAATTGAGATTTTTTATTCCAGAAAATCACATTGTAGGATTTTGTATGAATTTATTTGCAAATTATGGTGGAAAATAAGTATTTGGTCACCTACAAACAAGCAAGATTTCTGGCTCTCACAGACCTGTAACTTCTTCTTTAAGAGGCTCCTCTGTCCTCCACTCGTTACCTGTATTAATGGCACCTGATTGAACTTGTTATCAGTATAAAAGACACCTGTCCACAACCTCAAACAGTCACACTCCAAACTCCACTATGGCCAAGACCAAAGAGCTGTCAAAGGACACCAGAAACAAAATTGTAGACCTGCACCAGGCTGGGAAGACTGAATCTGCAATAGGTAAGCAGCTTGGTTTGAAGAAATCAACTGTGGGAGCAATTATTAGGAAATGGAAGACATACAAGACCACTGATAATCTTCCTCGATCTGGGGCTCCACGCAAGATCTCACCCCGTGGGGTCAAAATGATCACAAGAACGGTGAGCAAAAATCCCAGAACCACACGGGGGGACCTAGTGAATGACCTGCAGAGAGCTGGGACCAAAGTAACAAAGCCTACCATCAGTAACACACTACGCCGCCAGGGACTCAAATCCTGCAGTGCCAGACGTGTCCCCCTGCTTAAGCCAGTACATGTCCAGGCCCGTCTGAAGTTTGCTAGAGTGCATTTGGATGATCCAGAAGAGGATTGGGAGAATGTCATATGGTCAGATGAAACCAAAATAGAACTTTTTGGTAAAAACTCAACTCGTCTTGTTTGGAGGACAAAGAATCCTGAGTTGCATCCAAAGAACACCATACCTACTGTGAAGCATGGGGGTGGAAACATCATGCTTTGGGGCTGTTTTTCTGCAAAGGGACCAGGACGACTGATCCGTGTAAAGGAAAGAATGAATGGGGCCATGTATCGTGAGATTTTGAGTGAAAACCTCCTTCCATCAGCAAGGGCATTGAAGATGAAATGTGACTGGGTCTTTCAGCATGACAATGATCCCAAACACACGCCCGGGCAACGAAGGAGTGGCTTCGTAAGAAGTATTTCAAGGTCCTGGAGTGGTCTAGCCAGTCTCCAGATCTCAACCCCATAGAAAATCTTTGGAGGGAGTTGAAAGTCTGTGTTGCCCAGCGACAGCCCCAAAACATCACTTCTCTAGAGGAGATCTGCATGGAGGAATGGGCCAAAATACCAGCAACAGTGTGTGAAAACCTTGTGAAGACTTACAGAAAACGTTTGACCTGTGTCATTGCCAACAAAGGGTATATAACAAAGTATTGAGAAACTTTTGTTATTGACCAAATACTTATTTTCCACCATAATTTGCAAATAAATTCATTATAAATCCTACAATGTGATTTTCTGGAATTTATTTTCTCATTTTGTCTGTCATAGTTGACGTGTACCTATGATGAAAATTACAGGCCTCTCTCATCTTTTTAAGTGGGAGAACTTGCACAATTGGTGGCTGACTAAATACTTTTTTCCCCACTGTATAGTTTAATGGCAGTTATTATTAAAATCTTTAACAAAATTATTAGCCTACTTTGATTTATTTCATAATTACAATTGTATTCACTGATGCATTATAATGTATATACTTTGTAGATATGGTTTAAGAAATACAATTACTGTTGTGTGTGTTTTGCTACCTGATGTGGACTAACGTTAATAAATAAAGGAAAAATTAAATATCCAGCATTGTTTATACATCTTTGAGTGCAAGATTAGATATATTTAAATTTTAATAGATATATGTAGCATTTGTGTATGCAGAACATTTGGACAGTAACATATTTGGGGGTTCATCCAGGTTTTTATCTGGATAGTAATTTATAAAAGCCATAGTCAAATATTTCCAGCAATGTTCAGTTATTTCAAATAATGAAATGTATCCTTTGATTTTGAAGAATATAACTTCTAATAACTTGCTGGAATTAGTACAACTGTCTTACCTTATTCAGTAAACATATTTGTGTTGTCATGAGATAGTCAACATTTTATGTGCTCCAACCAAACATCTTAAGAAGATGGTCGATATCTTACGTGCTCTAACCCGATTTTGCTATTTTGTTACTTTTTTCGTGTTTATCCGTACCTTTTTTGTACAGAAAGCTCACGCCATTATCACCTATGACCGCTAAGTACTTCGGCTCCTACTCGATTTCGGCTCCTACTTCAACTCCGACTCAGCTGTTCCATTGTTAACACCGGACCCTGCTCCATTTTTCGGGCTACCCAAGCGCCGCAAGAGAAGGTGTGGGAGGAGGTGTGCCAGTCCTTTTTAGACTCAGATGCAGAAAAAATCGTCCGGCACTCCCCTCCGTATTATTGGCAAATGTCCAGTCACTTGAGAACAAGATGGATGAGCTCCGTTCAAGATTTTCCTACCAACGGGACGTGAAAAGCTGTAATATTCTATGCTTTTCAGAAACTTGGCTGACGGGCGATATGGACATAAAGCTCAGGGGTTTCTCCATGCTTCGTCGCGACCGGACAGCACCCTCGGGCAAAACCAAAGGGGGAGGGGTGTGCCTCTTTGTAAACAAGTGTGAAGGAAGTCTTGAGCTTTTGCTCACATGAACTAGAATACCTCATGGTAAATTGCAGACCTTTTTATCTACCAAGATAGTTTTTATCTGTAATCATCACTGCTGTCTACATCCCACCACAAAACGAGAACGGCACTAAGCAGGCACTCAACGAGCTGTACAGGGCCATAAACAAACAAGAAAACGCACACCCAGAGGCAGTGTTTCTAACGGGGAGACTGAAATGCGTTTGACCAACACTTCTCCTGTGCCACAAGAGGCACTAAAACTCTGGACCATTAAACTCTACCCACAGAAATGCATACAAGGCCCTCCCTCACCCTCCGTTCGGCAAATCAGACCATGACTCAATCCTCCTGCTTCCTGTTTAAAAGCAAAAACTCAAACAGGAAGTACCAGTGGTACGACAAAGCGGAAGCTAAGCTACAAGACTGCTTCGCTAGCACAGACTGGAATATGTTCAGAGATTCATCCGATAACATTGAGGAGTTTACCACATCAACCCACAGTGACCTAAACAAAAGCCAGTATCCGCACTGGGCTAAAGGTTAGAGCTACCGCTTTCAAAGAACGGGACAAGGACATGGACGCTTACAAGAAAAAACACTGCGACCTCCGACGAGCCATCAAACATGGAAAAGGTCAACATAGGACTAAGCTAGAATCCTACGACACCGGATCCAAATCTCATCGGATGTGGCAGGTTTTGCAGACTATTAAGGATTACTCCCGAGTGGCGCAGTGGTCTAAGGCTGTGCCACTAGAGATCCTGGTTTGAGTCCGGGAGACCCATGGGCGGCGCACAATTGGTCCAAGGTAGGGGAGGGTTTGGCCGGCAGGGATGTAGGTTTGTTTCCCACGGGGGGCCAGTATGATTTTTTTATTTGCATTCACTAACTGTAAGTTGCTCTGGATAAGAGCGTCTGCTAAATGACTAAAATGTCAAGGGAAACCCAGCCGTGATTTGCCCAGTGACTAAACCCTCCCAGACGAGTTGAATGCCTTCTATGCAAACAACACTGAGCATGACAGCCCCATCTGTCCCGGATGACTGTGTGATCTCGCTCTCTGTGGCTGATGTGAGTAAGACTTTTAAAGAGGTTAACACTGGCAAGGGCGCTGGGCCAGACGGAATAGCGGGGCGCATTCTCAAAGCGTGTGCAGACCAAGTGTCTTCACTTACATTTTCAACCTCTCCCTGACCCAGTCTGTAATACCAACCTCTCCCTGACCCAGTCTGTAATACCAACCTCTCCCTGACCCAGTCTGTAATACCAACCTCTCCCTGACCCAGTCTGTAATACCAACCTCTCCCTGACCCAGTCTGTAATACCAACCTCTCCCTGACCCAGTCTGTGATACCAACCTCTCCCTGACCCAGTCTGTAATACCAACCTCTCCCTGACCCAGTCTGTAATACCAACCTCTCCCTGACCCAGTCTGTAATACCAACCTCTCCCTGACCCAGTCTGTAATACCAACCTCTCCCTGACCCAGTCTGTAATACCAACCTCTCCCTGACCCAGTCTGTAATACCAACCTCTCCCTGACCCAGTCTGTAATACCAACCTCTCCCTGACCCAGTCTGTAATACCAACCTCTCCCTGACCCAGTCTGTAATACCAACCTCTCCCTGACCCAGTCTGTGATACCAACCTCTCCCTGACCCAGTCTGTAATACCAACCTCTCCCTGACCCAGTCTGTAATACCAACCTCTCCCTGACCCAGTCTGTAATACCAACCTCTCCCTGACCCAGTCTGTAATACCAACCTCTCCCTGACCCAGTCTGTAATACCAACATGTCCCTGACCCAGTCTGTAATACCAACATGTCCCTGACCCAGTCTGTAATACCAACCTCTCCCTGACCCAGTCTGTAATACCAACCTCTCCCTGACCCAGTCTGTAATACCAACCTCTCCCTGACCCAGTCTGTAATACCAACCTCTCCCTGACCCAGTCTGTAATACCAACCTCTCCCTGACCCAGTCTGTAATACCAACATGTCCCTGACCCAGTCTGTGATACCTACATGTTAAGCAGACCACCATTGTCCATGTTCCTGAGAACTCAAAGATAACCTGCCTAAATAACTATCGACCCGTTTCACTCACATCTGTAACCATGAAATTCTTTGAAAGGCTGGTCATGGCACACATCAACACCATCATTCCAGACACCCAGAACCCACTTCCAGGACCCACTTCAATTTGCATACCATTGACTACTGCTCAGCAGCGTTCAACACCATAGTCCCCTCCAAGCTTATCACCAAGCCTCGGGACAGGGGTGTGTGCTTAGTCCCCTCCTGTACTCCCTTGTTCACCCATGACTGCGTGGCCAGGCACGACTCCAACACCATCATTAAGTTTGCCGACAACACAACAGTGGTAGGCCTGATCACCGACAACGATGAGACAGCCTATAGGGAGGAGGTCAGAGACCTGGCCGTGTGGTGCCAGGATAACAACCTCTCCCTCAACGTCAGCAAGAGAAAGGAGCTGATCGTGGACTACAGAACAGAGGGCCGAGTTCCTCGGTGTCCACATCACTAAGGATCTATCATGGTCCACACACACCAACAGAGGAAGGCCCAGAAAATTGTCAAAGACCCTAGCCATAGACTGTTCTCTCTGCTATCGCATGGCAAGCGGTACCGGAGCGCCAAGTCTGGGACCTGCTTCTACCCCCAAGCCATAAGACTGCTGAACAGTTCATCACATGACTACCCAGACTATTGCATTGACCCCTTCTTTCAGTGACTCTCCTACAATATGCACACTCATTGGACTTCACCCACACACTCACACTCCAACACATGGCAGGGATGGTAGATAGCCTAGCGTTTAAGAGCGTTGGGCCAACAACCCAAAGTTCACTGATTTGAATCCCTGAGCTGGCAAAGATGGACAGATCTGCCTTTCTGCCCTCTACCCCCAACAACAACTGCTCCCTGGGCGCCGATGATGTTGATTAAGGCAGCCCCCTCTCTGATTCAGAGGGGTTAAATGCAGAAGACACATTTCGGTTGAATGCATTCAGACTAGGTATCCCACACATACACACACTATATACAGTGAGGGAAAAAAGTATTTGATCCCCTGCTGATTTTGTACGTTTGCCCACTGACAAAGACATGATCAGTCTATAATTTTAATGGTAGGTTTATTTGAACAGTGAGAGACAGAATAACAACAAAAAAATCCAGAAAAACGCATGTCAAAAATGTTATAAATTGATTTGCATATTAATGAGGGAAATAAGTATTTGACCCCTCTGCAAATCATGACTTAGTACTTGGTGGCAAAACCCTTGTTGGCAATCACAGAGGTCAGATGTTTCTTGTAGTTGGCCACCAGGTTTGCACACATCTCAGGAGGGATTTTGTTCCACTCCTCTTTGCAGATCTTCTCCAAGTCATTAAGGTTTCGAGGCTGACGTTTGGCAACTCGAACCTTCAGCTCCCTCCACAGATTTTCTATGGGATTAAGGTCTGGAGACTGGCTAGGCCACTCCAGGACCTTAATGTGCTTCTTTTTTTTTTTTAAATGTGGTCCTCTGTAGCTCAGCTGGTAGAGCACGGCGCTTGAAACGCCAAGGTAGTGGGTTCGATCCCCGGGACCACCCATACACAAAAAAATGTATGCACGCATGACTGTAAGTCGCTTTGGATAAAAGCGTCTGCTAAATGGCATATTATTATTATTATTATTATTTTTGAGCCACTCCTTTGTTGCCTTGGCCGTGTGTTTTGGGTCATTGTCATGCTGGAATACCCATCCACGACCCATTTTCAATGCCCTGGCAGAGGGAAGGAGGTTCTCATCCAAGATTTGACGGTACATGGCCCCATCCATCGTCCCTTTGATGCGTGAAGTTATCCTGTCCCCTTAGCAGAAAAACACCCCCAAAAGCATAATGTTTCCACCTCCATGTTTGATGGTGGAGATGGTGTTCTTGGGATCATAGGCAGCATTCCTCCTCCTCCAAACACGGCGAGTTAAGTTGATGCCAAAGAGCTCAATTTTGGTCTCATCTGACCACAACACTTTCACCCAATGATTCTCCTCTGAATCATTCAGATATTCATTGGCAAACTTCAGACGGCCCTGTATATGTACTTTCTTGAGCAGGGGGACCTTGCGGGCGCTGCAGGATTTCAGTCCTTCACGGCGTAGTGTGTTACCAATTGTTTTCTTGGTGACTATGGTCCCAGCTGCCTTGAGATCATTGACAATATCCTCCCGTGTAGTTCTGGGCTGATTCCTCTCCGTTCTCATGATCATTGCAACTCCACGAGGTGAGATCTTGCATGGAGCCCCAGGCCGAGGGAGATTGACAGTTATTTTGTGTTTCTTCAATTGGCGAATAATCGCACCAACTGCTGTCACCTTCTCACCAAGCTGCTTGGCGATGGTCTTGTAGCCCATTCCAGCCTTGTGTAGGTCTACAATCTTGTCCCTGACATCCTTGGAGAGCTCTTTGGTCTTGGCCATGGTGGAGAGTTTGGAATCTGATTGATTGATTGCTTCTGTGGACAGGTGTCTTTTATACAGGTAACAAACTGAGATTAGGAGCACTCCCTTTAAGAGTGTGCTCCTAATCTCAACTCGATACCTGTATAAAAGACACCTGGGAGCCAGAAATGTTTCTGATTGAGAGGGGGTCAAATACTTATTTCCCTCATTAAAATGCAAATCAATTTTAACAATCAATTAACATTTTTGACATGCGTGTTTCTGGATTTTTTTGTTGTTATTCTGTCTCTCTCTGTTCAAATAAACCTACCATTAAAATTATAAACAGATCATTTCTTTGTCTGTGGGCAAACGTACAAAATCAGCAGGGGATCAAATACTTTTTTCCCAACACTGTATGCTCTCAAACAGACATGCATATTGACGCCACACACAAACTGTCACTCTCCCCACATACGCTGATGCTACTCTGTTTATTATCTATCCTGGTGCTCTATTCAAACCACATCCCGGATGTTCAGCTTTACAGAGTGATTGAAATTTAAAGGCAATTCATAGTAAAAGCTGCATATCTCGGCTCAATCGGAAATTACCTTTACATTTATATTGAGTAGAGCCCTCTGATTGCCTAGTCACTTTTACCCCTACCTACATGTACATATTACCTCAACTACCAACACTGCTGCTACTCTGTTTATTATCTATCCTGATTGCCTAGTCACGTTTACCCCTACCTACATGTACATATGTCCTCAATGACCTCAACTACCTGGTACCCCTGCACGTTGACTCAGTACCGGTAATCCTTGTATATAGCCTCGTTATTGCTATTTATTGTGTTACTATTTTCTATTTTTATTTGCTAATTTTCTTACTTTTGAACTCTGCATTGTTGGGAAAGCACTCGTACATCAGCATTTCACAGTGAAGTCTACACCTGTTGTATTTGCCGCATGTGACAAAATTTTATTCGATTTTTGACAAATAGCTTTAAATCATGTTTTTATAAAGTAATGTTGCTCTTATGGAAAGCCATTCCTTGAGAACTACAGATGTACCATATAAATTAAGTTCTGTGAAAATGTAATGGATGCATTTGAAAAGTTTATTTCTTAATTAAAAATGTATTGTATATATTTGACTGTGTAAAACCTAGCAGTACTACTTATTTCTCTGAGAGTGAGGCAGATATATAGCGTTTAGCAAAAAAACATGATTATTTGTCTTTCTGAAATGAAACCATCAAGTGATAGATTTTAAACAAATACATGTCTGTCATTGAACAACCCCATGCCATGATTAGATAGTGAAAAAAAACACACATTTCTTTAAATAATAAAAATGAATTTACTAACATTTTTGAAAATGTGTATATATAGCGTTTTCGACTGAAACTCTTCATTTGTTAAATTTGTTTTCGTGGTCCACTTTTTAAGCACAAATTGAAGGAGTGTGGCTTTAAAAAATTTCAGAACAACTACATCATCATTCAAAATAGTATAAGAGCCATTTTGTGCCTAATATATTTGGAATTAATTTGTCCACTTCTCGTCAATGAACATGAATGACACAATGTATTATTATCACACATTTTTATTTGGTATAATCTTGACATGCTGCAGGGTGTTTTAACACCAATGACATAATATTCACAGTACATTACATTACTGTCTGGAAAGAGATGGATTTTCATAAACACGTGTGATCCCATTATTTTACATTGAAAATGTTTGGTCATATCCATGTGATAATGCCATGAGATAAGGTTAAAGCCTAGCATTCAGCTACATTACCTGTAGAGAGATAATGTTACAGCCTAGCATTCAGCTACATTACCTGTAGAGGCCAGGTAATGTAGTTTAAATTTCAGTTAAAATCAGACAACAGTACCTCTTGATACCCGTTCCTGTATTATTCACATTCCAGGGCTCGGTTTCCCAAAAGCATCTTAAGGCTATGTTCATCGTTAGAACCTTTGTAGGAGCATAGTTTCCCAAAACCATCGTTACTGAAGTTGCTCTTGAAAATGCTATTTATTTATCGACTTCCTCAGACCACTCGTAGAATAGCTAAGTACGTTGTTAGATGCTTTTTTGCCCTTTATATACAGAAGATCTCCGCTAAACACAACATTAAGATGTTTATCTGTCTTTCTGTGACCACCAATAACTTCAAAACGAAAGCGAGTGACTACAAAGCTGACCATTTCTTTACATGACAAGAGAAGGATACAGTGCATTCAGAAAGTATTCAGACCCTTTGACATTTTGTTACGTTACAGCCTTATTCTAAAATTGAATTTTAGTTCACCTCCCTGCCCAAGGCCCTTCTTCCCCGATTGCTCAGTTTGGCCGTGCGGACAGCCCTAGGAAGAGTCTTGGTGGTTCGAAGCTTCTTCCATTTAAGAATGATGGAGGCCACTGTGTTCTTGGGGACCCTCAATGCAGCAGACATTTTTTGGTACCCTTCCCCAGATCTGTGCCTTAACACAATCCTGTCTCGGAGCTCTACGGTTAATTCCTTCGACATCATGGCTTGGTTTTTGATCTGACATGCACTGTTAACTGTGGGACCTTATATAGACAGGTGTGTGCCTTTTTAAATCATGTCCAATCAATTGAATTTACCACAGGTGGACTCCAATCAAGGATGATCAATGGAAACAGGATGTACCTGAGCTAAATTTCGAGTCTCATAGCAAAGGGTCTGCATACTTATGTAAATAAGGTATTTCTGTTTTCTAGTTTTTATAAATGTGCAAACATTTATAAAAACCTGTTTTCGCTTTTTCATTATGGGGTATTGTGTGTAGAATGCTGAGAAAAAATATAATATTTAATCAATTTTAGAATAAGGCTGTAACGTAACAAAATGTGGAAAAAGTCAAGGGGTCTGAATACTTTCCGAAGGCACTGTATAAAGACTCTTCAAATGAAAACCCAGATGACTGTATTAAAGATACATACAGCATAGACCTCTGTATTGGAATGATATTAACATCTATTTCATGTTAATTCAATTGTTTTAATTAGCTATTTGTACGCTACTGTCTGTCATTTTTGCCTCAATATATTTCATGATGTGTAACATGTGCACGATGATGTCCCAAGTCTTGATTTAGTGCGTTATTATTGGGTAAACATTATAATAATATGCCATTTAGCAGACGCTTTTATCCAAAGCGACTTACAGTCATGCGTGCATACATTTTTTTTGTGTACGGGTAGTCCCGGGGATCGAACCCACTACCTTGGCGTTACAAGCGCCGTGCTCTACCAGCTGAGCTACAGAGGACCATAACACGCCACCCCAATATTTGCAGCCGTAGGTAATAATATCTCTCTAGGAGCTGATTCATCATCAGTATTGTGGAATAACTCTAATGTTAAGGTAAGATTGGAAAGGGAGAATGCTGATCTGAGAGCAGCGCTTTGCTTCTTTCCATCTTATCAGTATCGACCCATGTCTCAATGATGTACTTAGTGACAGTTCTCTCTGCGTGGTGTTTTGGGAAACACATGTTACATCTTGTAGCAAAGATACATCATTAATTAAAACACTTGTAAGCCTAAGTTCCATCGCTATGGGGAAACCGGGCCCTGATCTCTCCTGCTATGGGGAAACCGGGCCCTGATCTCTCCTGCTATGGGGAAACCGGGCCCTGATCTCTCCTGCTATGGGGAAACCGGGACCTGATCTCTCCTGCTATGGGGAAACCAGGCCCTGATCTCTCCTGCTATGGGGAAACCGGGCCCTGATCTCTCCTGCTATGAGGAAACCGGGCCCTGATCTCTCCTGCTATGGGGAAACCGGGCCCTGATCGCTCCTGCTATGGGGAAACCGGGCCCTGATCTCTCCTGCTATGGGGAAACCGGGCCCTGATCTCTCCTGCTATGGGGAAACCGGGCCCTGATCTCTCCTGCTATGGGGAAACCGGGCCCTGATCTCTTCACAATACATTTTTGGTGTTTCATTTCAGTAACCAGTATTTATTGGTGTTTCAGTAGCCAATGGGGCATCATAGTTAATATGTTTCATTGGTTAATATGATTTATCATTAGTTCAAATTGGTTCATTTGTTCATATTGGTTCTTATAAAATGGGTTGATTGGATCCTGGATGCTGATTGGTTGATAGAAGGGAGCTATAGCACCACTATCCCCACATTCCACAGGTAATACCTGTTAATTAGATTGACCAATGAATTAGGAATTATAACACTCATTCTAATTAGGCTAAATTGTAATTTAATAGAATCTCTACGACGCATCCACTGTCCCACAGCCCAGCAAGTCAATTTATAAACTTATCTCCCTTGGAAAAAAAGCATCTAGACAATATTTCCCCATGCTACCAGGCTAGCATTTGGTTTACATTTACGTCATTTAGCAGACACTCTTATCCAGAGCGACTTACAAATAGGTGCATTCACCTTATAGCCAGTGGGATAACCACTTTACAATGTATTTATTTATTTATTTTAATTATAATTATAATTATTATTATTTTATTTTTTTTGGGGGGGGGTGGGTTGGGGTAAGGGGGGGGTTTACACCAGTTGGGGTTTGTCTAAACGTTGCTGTCTGCCTCTTCCACCGGTGGAACAATGTTGCAGTTTTGTTGCGATCTCCACCGTGCTATGCATATGAACGTGACGAGACTGACAACTTCTCTGAGCCAGGCAAATTGATTTATCAGGATAATTATAATGAATATATTATCAGGATCATTATAAAGGATATATTATCAGGATCATTATAATGGATATATTATCAGGATCATTATAAATGATATATTATCAGGATCATTATAAAGGATATCCAATGAAATGGCAATAGAAACACAGGTAAAAACCAATGAAAGGGCACATAGTTTGCTGTCAGTTCAGCTCCTTGATGCATAGCTACAAGGGTTCTGACTAGGTGGAAGTGACTTTGTCGTTAGGAGAATTTACGCTGCAGGTATAGTAGAGGCTACTCAGCAACATAGAGGTCTAGTAGAGGCTACTCAGCAACATAGAGGTATAGTAGAGGCTACTCAGCAACATAGAGGTCTAGTAGAGGCTACTCAGCAACATAGAGGTATAGTAGAGGCTACTCAGCAACATAGAGGTCTAGTAGAGGCTACTCAGCAACATAGAGGTATAGTAGAGGCTACTCAGCAACATAGAGGTCTAGTAGAGGCTACTCAGCACCATAGAGGTATAGTAGAGGCTACTCAGCAACATAGAGGTATAGTAGAGGCTACTCAGCAGCATAGAGGTCTAGTAGAGGCTACTCAGCACCATAGAGGTCTAGTAGAGGCTACTCAGCAACATAGAGGTATAGTAGAGGCTACTCAGCAACATAGAGGTATAGTGGAGGCTACTCAGCAACATAGAGGTATAGTAGAGGCTACTCAGCAACATAGAGGTATAGTAGAGGTCTAGTAGAGGCTACTCAGCAACATAGAGGTCTAGTAGAGGCTACTCAGCAGCATAGAGGTCTAGTAGAGGCTACTCAGCAACATAGAGGTCTAGTAGAGGTCTAGTAGAGGCTACTCAGCAACATAGAGGTATAGTAGAGGCTACTCAGCAACATAGAGGTCTAGTAGAGGCTACTCAGCAACATAGAGGTATAGTAGAGGCTACTCAGCAACATAGAGGTATAGTAGAGGCTACTCAGCAACATAGAGGTCTAGTAGAGGTCTAGTAGAGGCTACTCAGCAACATAGAGGTATAGTAGAGGCTACTCAGCAACATAGAGGTCTAGTAGAGGCTACTCAGCAACATAGAGGTATAGTAGAGGCTACTCAGCAACATAGAGGTATAGTAGAGGCTACTCAGCAACATAGAGGTATAGTAGAGGCTACTCAGCAACATAGAGGTCTAGTAGAGGCTACTCAGCAACATAGAGGTATAGTAGAGGCTACTCAGCAACATAGAGGTCTAGTAGAGGTATAGTAGAGGCTACTCAGCAACATAGAGGTATAGTAGAGGCTACTCAGCAACATAGAGGTCTAGTAGAGGCTACTCAGCAGCATAGAGGTCTAGTAGAGGCTACTCAGCAACATAGAGGTCTAGTAGAGGTCTAGTAGAGGCTACTCAGCACCATAGAGGTATAGTAGAGGCTACTCAGCAACATAGAGGTATAGTAGAGGCTACTCAGCAACATAGAGGTCTAGTAGAGGCTACTCAGCAACATAAAGGTCTAGTAGAGGTCTAGTAGAGGCTACTCAGCAACATAGAGGTATAGTAGAGGCTACTCAGCAACATAGAGATCTAGTAGAGGCTACTCAGCAACATAGAGGTATAGTAGAGGTATAGTAGAGGCTACTCAGCAACATAGAGGTATAGTAGAGGCTACTCAGCAACATAGAGGTATAGTAGAGGCTACTCAGCAACATAGAGGTATAGTAGAGGCTACTCAGCAACATAGAGGTCTAGTAGAGGCTACTCAGCACCACAGAGGTATAGTAGAGGCTACTCAGCAACATAGAGGTCTAGTAGAGGTCTAGTAGAGGCTACTCAGCAACATAGAGGTATAGTAGAGGCTACTCAGCAACATAGAGGTCTAGTAGAGGCTACTCAGCAACATAGAGGTATAGTAGAGGCTACTCAGCAACATAGAGGTATAGTAGAGGATACTCAGCAACATAGAGGTATAGTAGAGGCTACTCAGCAACATAGAGGTCTAGTAGAGGCTACTCAGCACCACAGAGGTCTAGTAGAGGCTACTCAGCAACATAGAGGTATAGTAGAGGCTACTCAGCAACATAGACGTCTAGAAGAGGCTACTCAGCACCACAGAGGTCTAGTAGAGGCTACTCAGCAACATAGAGGTATAGTAGAGGCTACTCAGCAACATAGAGGTATAGTAGAGGCTACTCAGCAACATAGAGGTCTAGTAGAGGCTACTCAGCACCACAGAGGTCTAGTAGAGGCTACTCAGCAACATAGAGGTATAGTAGAGGCTACTCAGCAACATAGAGGTCTAGTAGAGGTATAGTAGAGGCTACTCAGCAACATAGAGGTCTAGTAGAGGCTACTCAGCAACATAGAGGTCTAGTAGAGGTATAGTAGAGGCTACTCAGCAACATAGAGGTCTAGTAGAGGCTACTCAGCAACATAGAGGTATAGTAAAGACTACTCAGCAACATAGAGGTATAGTAGAGGCTACTCAGCAACATAGAGGTCTAGTAGAGGTATAGTAGAGGCTACTCAGCAACATAGAGGTCTAGTAGAGGCTACTCAGCAACATAGAGGTATAGTAGAGGCTACTCAGCAACATAGAGGTATAGTAGAGGCTACTCAGCAACATAGAGGTATAGTAGAGGCTACTCAGCAACATAGAGGTATAGTAGAGGCTACTCAGCAACATAGAGGTATAGTAGAGGCTACTCAGCAACATAGAGGTATAGTAGAGGCTACTCAGCAACATAGAGGTATAGTAGAGGCTACTCAGCACCATAGAGGTCTAGTAGAGGCTACTCAGCAACATAGAGGTATAGTAGAGGCTACTCAGCAACATAGAGGTATAGTAGAGGCTACTCAGCAGCATAGAGGTCTAGTAGAGGCTACTCAGCAACATAGAGGTCTAGTAGAGGTCTAGTAGAGGCTACTCAGCAACATAGAGGTCTAGTAGAGGTCTAGTAGAGGCTACTCAGCAACATAGAGGTATAGTAGAGGCTACTCAGCAACATAGAGGTCTAGTAGAGGCTACTCAGCAACATAGAGGTATAGTAGAGGCTATTCAGCAACATAGAGGTCTAGTAGAGGCTACTCAGCA
Organism: Coregonus lavaretus; assembly: GCF_964263955.1. Taxonomy (NCBI): domain Eukaryota; kingdom Metazoa; phylum Chordata; class Actinopteri; order Salmoniformes; family Salmonidae; genus Coregonus; species Coregonus lavaretus. The sequence continues at coordinate 652,027 of NC_140001.1, forward strand.
ACATAGAGGTCTAGTAGAGGTCTAGTAGAGGCTACTCAGCAACATAGAGGTATAGTAGAGGCTACTCAGCAACATAGAGGTCTAGTAGAGGCTACTCAGCAACATAGAGGTATAGTAGAGGCTACTCAGCAACATAGAGGTATAGTAGAGGCTACTCAGCAACATAGAGGTATAGTAGAGGCTACTCAGCAACATAGAGGTCTAGTAGAGGCTACTCAGCAACATAGAGGTATAGTAGAGGCTACTCAGCAACATAGAGGTATAGTAGAGGCTACTCAGCAACATAGAGGTATAGTAGAGGCTACTCAGCAACATAGAGGTCTAGTAGAGGCTACTCAGCACCACAGAGGTCTAGTAGAGGCTACTCAGCAACATAGAGGTATAGTAGAGGCTACTCAGCAACATAGAGGTATAGTAGAGGCTACTCAGCAACATAGAGGTCTAGTAGAGGCTACTCAGCAACATAGAGGTCTAGTAGAGGCTACTCAGCACCACAGAGGTCTAGTAGAGGCTACTCAGCAACATAGAGGTATAGTAGAGGCTACTCAGCAACATAGAGGTATAGTAGAGGCTACTCAGCAACATAGAGGTCTAGTAGAGGCTACTCAGCACCACAGAGGTATAGTAGAGGCTACTCAGCAACATAGAGGTATAGTAGAGGCTACTCAGCAACATAGAGGTATAGTAGAGGCTACTCAGCAACATAGAGGTCTAGTAGAGGTATAGTAGAGGCTACTCAGCAACATAGAGGTCTAGTAGAGGCTACTCAGCAACATAGAGGTCTAGTAGAGGTATAGTAGAGGCTACTCAGCAACATAGAGGTCTAGTAGAGGCTACTCAGCAACATAGAGGTATAGTAAAGACTACTCAGCAACATAGAGGTATAGTAGAGGCTACTCAGCAACATAGAGGTCTAGTAGAGGTATAGTAGAGGCTACTCAGCAACATAGAGGTCTAGTAGAGGCTACTCAGCAACATAGAGGTATAGTAGAGGCTACTCAGCAACATAGAGGTATAGTAGAGGCTACTCAGCAACATAGAGGTATAGTAGAGGCTACTCAGCAACATAGAGGTATAGTAGAGGCTACTCAGCAACATAGAGGTATAGTAGAGGCTACTCAGCAACATAGAGGTATAGTAGAGGCTACTCAGCAACATAGAGGTATAGTAGAGGCTACTCAGCACCATAGAGGTCTAGTAGAGGCTACTCAGCAACATAGAGGTATAGTAGAGGCTACTCAGCAACATAGAGGTATAGTAGAGGCTACTCAGCAGCATAGAGGTCTAGTAGAGGCTACTCAGCAACATAGAGGTCTAGTAGAGGTCTAGTAGAGGCTACTCAGCAACATAGAGGTCTAGTAGAGGTCTAGTAGAGGCTACTCAGCAACATAGAGGTATAGTAGAGGCTACTCAGCAACATAGAGGTCTAGTAGAGGCTACTCAGCAACATAGAGGTATAGTAGAGGCTATTCAGCAACATAGAGGTCTAGTAGAGGCTACTCAGCAACATAGAGGTCTAGTAGAGGTCTAGTAGAGGCTACTCAGCAACATAGAGGTATAGTAGAGGCTACTCAGCAACATAGAGGTCTAGTAGAGGCTACTCAGCAACATAGAGGTATAGTAGAGGCTACTCAGCAACATAGAGGTATAGTAGAGGCTACTCAGCAACATAGAGGTATAGTAGAGGCTACTCAGCAACATAGAGGTCTAGTAGAGGCTACTCAGCAACATAGAGGTATAGTAGAGGCTACTCAGCAACATAGAGGTATAGTAGAGGCTACTCAGCAACATAGAGGTATAGTAGAGGCTACTCAGCAACATAGAGGTCTAGTAGAGGCTACTCAGCACCACAGAGGTCTAGTAGAGGCTACTCAGCAACATAGAGGTATAGTAGAGGCTACTCAGCAACATAGAGGTATAGTAGAGGCTACTCAGCAACATAGAGGTCTAGTAGAGGCTACTCAGCACCACAGAGGTCTAGTAGAGGCTACTCAGCAACATAGAGGTATAGTAGAGGCTACTCAGCAACATAGAGGTATAGTAGAGGCTACTCAGCAACATAGAGGTCTAGTAGAGGCTACTCAGCACCACAGAGGTATAGTAGAGGCTACTCAGCAACATAGAGGTATGGTAGAGGCTACTCAGCAACATAGAGGTCTAGTAGAGGTATAGTAGAGGCTACTCAGCAACATAGAGGTCTAGTAGAGGCTACTCAGCAACATAGAGGTCTAGTAGAGGTATAGTAGAGGCTACTCAGCAACATAGAGGTCTAGTAGAGGCTACTCAGCAACATAGAGGTATAGTAAAGACTACTCAGCAACATAGAGGTATAGTAGAGGCTACTCAGCAACATAGAGGTCTAGTAGAGGTATAGTAGAGGCTACTCAGCAACATAGAGGTCTAGTAGAGGCTACTCAGCAACATAGAGGTATAGTAGAGGCTACTCAGCAACATAGAGGTATAGTAGAGGCTACTCAGCAACATAGAGGTATAGTAGAGGCTACTCAGCAACATAGAGGTATAGTAGAGGCTACTCAGCAACATAGAGGTATAGTAGAGGCTACTCAGCAACATAGAGGTATAGTAGAGGCTACTCAGCAACATAGAGGTATAGTAGAGGCTACTCAGCACCATAGAGGTCTAGTAGAGGCTACTCAGCAACATAGAGGTATAGTAGAGGCTACTCAGCAACATAGAGGTATAGTAGAGGCTACTCAGCAGCATAGAGGTCTAGTAGAGGCTACTCAGCAACATAGAGGTCTAGTAGAGGTCTAGTAGAGGCTACTCAGCAACATAGAGGTCTAGTAGAGGTCTAGTAGAGGCTACTCAGCAACATAGAGGTATAGTAGAGGCTACTCAGCAACATAGAGGTCTAGTAGAGGCTACTCAGCAACATAGAGGTATAGTAGAGGCTACTCAGCAACATAGAGGTCTAGTAGAGGCTACTCAGCAACATAGAGGTCTAGTAGAGGTCTAGTAGAGGCTACTCAGCAACATAGAGGTATAGTAGAGGCTACTCAGCAACATAGAGGTCTAGTAGAGGCTACTCAGCAACATAGAGGTATAGTAGAGGCTACTCAGCAACATAGAGGTATAGTAGAGGCTACTCAGCAACATAGAGGTATAGTAGAGGCTACTCAGCAACATAGAGGTCTAGTAGAGGCTACTCAGCAACATAGAGGTATAGTAGAGGCTACTCAGCAACATAGAGGTATAGTAGAGGCTACTCAGCAACATAGAGGTATAGTAGAGGCTACTCAGCAACATAGAGGTCTAGTAGAGGCTACTCAGCACCACAGAGGTCTAGTAGAGGCTACTCAGCAACATAGAGGTATAGTAGAGGCTACTCAGCAACATAGAGGTATAGTAGAGGCTACTCAGCAACATAGAGGTCTAGTAGAGGCTACTCAGCACCACAGAGGTCTAGTAGAGGCTACTCAGCAACATAGAGGTATAGTAGAGGCTACTCAGCAACATAGAGGTATAGTAGAGGCTACTCAGCAACATAGAGGTCTAGTAGAGGCTACTCAGCACCACAGAGGTCTAGTAGAGGCTACTCAGCAACATAGAGGTATAGTAGAGGCTACTCAGCAACATAGAGGTCTAGTAGAGGTATAGTAGAGGCTACTCAGCAACATAGAGGTCTAGTAGAGGCTACTCAGCAACATAGAGGTCTAGTAGAGGTATAGTAGAGGCTACTCAGCAACATAGAGGTATAGTAGAGGCTACTCAGCAACATAGAGGTATAGTAAAGACTACTCAGCAACATAGAGGTATAGTAGAGGCTACTCAGCAACATAGAGGTCTAGTAGAGGTATAGTAGAGGCTACTCAGCAACATAGAGGTCTAGTAGAGGCTACTCAGCAACATAGAGGTATAGTAGAGGCTACTCAGCAACATAGAGGTATAGTAGAGGCTACTCAGCAACATAGAGGTCTAGTAGAGGCTACTCAGCAACATAGAGGTATAGTAGAGGCTACTCAGCAACATAGAGGTCTAGTAGAGGTCTAGTAGAGGCTACTCAGCAACATAAAGGTATAGTAGAGGCTACTCAGCAACATAGAGGTCTAGTAGAGGCTACTCAGCAACATAGAGGTATAGTAGAGGCTACTCAGCAACATAGAGGTCTAGTAGAGGTCTAGTAGAGGCTACTCAGCAACATAGAGGTCTAGTAGAGGCTACTCAGCAACATAGAGGTATAGTAGAGGCTACTCAGCAACATAGAGGTCTAGTAGAGGCTACTCAGCAACATAGAGGTATAGTAGAGGCTACTCAGCAACATAGAGGTATAGTAGAGGCTACTCAGCAACATAGAGGTCTAGTAGAGGCTACTCAGCAACATAGAGGTATAGTAGAGGCTACTCAGCAACATAGAGGTCTAGTAGAGGCTACTCAGCAACATAGAGGTCTAGTAGAGGCTACTCAGCAACATAGAGGTATAGTAGAGGCTACTCAGCAACATAGAGGTATAGTAGAGGCTACTCAGCAACATAGAGGTCTAGTAGAGGCTACTCAGCAACATAGAGGTATAGTAGAGGCTACTCAGCAACATAGAGGTATAGTAGAGGCTACTCAGCAACATAGAGGTATAGTAGAGGCTACTCAGCAACATAGAGGTCTAGTAGAGGTCTAGTAGAGGCTACTCAGCAACATAGAGGTATAGTAGAGGCTACTCAGCAACATAGAGGTATAGTAGAGGCTACTCAGCAACATAGAGGTATAGTAGAGGACTACTCAGCAACATAGAGGTATAGTAGAGGCTACTCAGCAACATAGAGGTCTAGTAGAGTATAGTAGAGGCTACTCAGCAACATAGAGGTCTAGTAGAGGCTACTCAGCAACATAGAGGTATAGTAGAGGCTACTCAGCAACATAGAGGTATAGTAGAGGCTACTCAGCAACATAGAGGTATAGTAGAGGCTACTCAGCAACATAGAGGTATAGTAGAGGCTACTCAGCAACATAGAGGTATAGTAGAGGCTACTCAGCACCATAGAGGTCTAGTAGAGGCTACTCAGCAACATAGAGGTATAGTAGAGGCTACTCAGCAACATAGAGGTATAGTAGAGGCTACTCAGCAGCATAGAGGTCTAGTAGAGGCTACTCAGCAACATAGAGGTCTAGTAGAGGTCTAGTAGAGGCTACTCAGCAACATAGAGGTCTAGTAGAGGTCTAGTAGAGGCTACTCAGCAACATAGAGGTATAGTAGAGGCTACTCAGCAACATAGAGGTCTTGTAGAGGCTACTCAGCAACATAGAGGTATAGTAGAGGCTACTCAGCAACATAGAGGTCTAGTAGAGGCTACTCAGCAACATAGAGGTCTAGTAGAGGTCTAGTAGAGGCTACTCAGCAACATAGAGGTATAGTAGAGGCTACTCAGCAACATAGAGGTCTAGTAGAGGCTACTCAGCAACATAGAGGTATAGTAGAGGCTACTCAGCAACATAGAGGTATAGTAGAGGCTACTCAGCAACATAGAGGTATAGTAGAGGCTACTCAGCAACATAGAGGTCTAGTAGAGGCTACTCAGCAACATAGAGGTATAGTAGAGGCTACTCAGCAACATAGAGGTATAGTAGAGGCTACTCAGCAACATAGAGGTATAGTAGAGGCTACTCAGCAACATAGAGGTATAGTAGAGGCTACTCAGCAACATAGAGGTCTAGTAGAGGCTACTCAGCACCACAGAGGTCTAGTAGAGGCTACTCAGCAACATAGAGGTATAGTAGAGGCTACTCAGCAACATAGAGGTATAGTAGAGGCTACTCAGCAACATAGAGGTCTAGTAGAGGCTACTCAGCACCACAGAGGTATAGTAGAGGCTACTCAGCAACATAGAGGTATAGTAGAGGCTACTCAGCAACATAGAGGTCTAGTAGAGGTATAGTAGAGGCTACTCAGCAACATAGAGGTCTAGTAGAGGCTACTCAGCAACATAGAGGTCTAGTAGAGGTATAGTAGAGGCTACTCAGCAACATAGAGGTATAGTAGAGGCTACTCAGCAACATAGAGGTATAGTAAAGACTACTCAGCAACATAGAGGTATAGTAGAGGCTACTCAGCAACATAGAGGTCTAGTAGAGGTATAGTAGAGGCTACTCAGCAACATAGAGGTCTAGTAGAGGCTACTCAGCAACATAGAGGAATAGTAGAGGCTACTCAGCAACATAGAGGTATAGTAGAGGCTACTCAGCAACATAGAGGTCTAGTAGAGGCTACTCAGCAACATAGAGGTATAGTAGAGGCTACTCAGCAACATAGAGGACTAGTAGAGGTCTAGTAGAGGCTACTCAGCAACATAAAGGTATAGTAGAGGCTACTCAGCAACATAGAGGTCTAGTAGAGGCTACTCAGCAACATAGAGGTATAGTAGAGGCTACTCAGCAACATAGAGGTCTAGTAGAGGTCTAGTAGAGGCTACTCAGCAACATAGAGGTCTAGTAGAGGCTACTCAGCAACATAGAGGTATAGTAGAGGCTACTCAGCAACATAGAGGTCTAGTAGAGGCTACTCAGCAACATAGAGGTATAGTAGAGGCTACTCAGCAACATAGAGGTCTAGTAGAGGCTACTCAGCAACATAGAGGTCTAGTAGAGGTCTAGTAGAGGCTACTCAGCAACATAGAGGTATAGTAGAGGCTACTCAGCAACATAGAGGTCTAGTAGAGGCTACTCAGCAACATAGAGGTATAGTAGAGGCTACTCAGCAACATAGAGGTATAGTAGAGGCTACTCAGCAACATAGAGGTATAGTAGAGGCTACTCAGCAACATAGAGGTCTAGTAGAGGCTACTCAGCAACATAGAGGTATAGTAGAGGCTACTCAGCAACATAGAGGTATAGTAGAGGCTACTCAGCAACATAGAGGTATAGTAGAGGCTACTCAGCAACATAGAGGTATAGTAGAGGCTACTCAGCAACATAGAGGTCTAGTAGAGGCTACTCAGCACCACAGAGGTCTAGTAGAGGCTACTCAGCAACATAGAGGTATAGTAGAGGCTACTCAGCAACATAGAGGTATAGTAGAGGCTACTCAGCAACATAGAGGTCTAGTAGAGGCTACTCAGCACCACAGAGGTATAGTAGAGGCTACTCAGCAACATAGAGGTATAGTAGAGGCTACTCAGCAACATAGAGGTCTAGTAGAGGTATAGTAGAGGCTACTCAGCAACATAGAGGTCTAGTAGAGGCTACTCAGCAACATAGAGGTCTAGTAGAGGTATAGTAGAGGCTACTCAGCAACATAGAGGTATAGTAGAGGCTACTCAGCAACATAGAGGTATAGTAAAGACTACTCAGCAACATAGAGGTATAGTAGAGGATACTCAGCAACATAGAGGTCTAGTAGAGGTATAGTAGAGGCTACTCAGCAACATAGAGGTCTAGTAGAGGCTACTCAGCAACATAGAGGAATAGTAGAGGCTACTCAGCAACATAGAGGTATAGTAGAGGCTACTCAGCAACATAGAGGTCTAGTAGAGGCTACTCAGCAACATAGAGGTATAGTAGAGGCTACTCAGCAACATAGAGGACTAGTAGAGGTCTAGTAGAGGCTACTCAGCAACATAAAGGTATAGTAGAGGCTACTCAGCAACATAGAGGTCTAGTAGAGGCTACTCAGCAACATAGAGGTATAGTAGAGGCTACTCAGCAACATAGAGGTCTAGTAGAGGTCTAGTAGAGGCTACTCAGCAACATAGAGGTCTAGTAGAGGCTACTCAGCAACATAGAGGTATAGTAGAGGCTACTCAGCAACATAGAGGTCTAGTAGAGGCTACTCAGCAACATAGAGGTATAGTAGAGGCTACTCAGCAACATAGAGATATAGTAGAGGCTACTCAGCAACATAGAGGTCTAGTAGAGGCTACTCAGCAACATAGAGGTATAGTAGAGGCTACTCAGCAACATAGAGGTCTAGTAGAGGCTACTCAGCAACATAGAGGTCTAGTAGAGGCTACTCAGCAACATAGAGGTATAGTAGAGGCTACTCAGCAACATAGAGGTATAGTAGAGGCTACTCAGCACCATAGAGGTCTAGTAGAGGCTACTCCGCAACATATAGGTATAGTAGAGGCTACTCAGCAACATAGAGGTATAGTAGAGGCTACTCAGCAACATAGAGGTATAGTAGAGGCTACTCAGCAACATAGAGGTCTAGTAGAGGTCTAGTAGAGGATACTCAGCAACATAGAGGTATAGTAGAGGCTACTCAGCAACATAGAGGTATAGTAGAGGCTACTCAGCAACATAGAGGTCTAGTAGAGGTATAGTAGAGGCTACTCAGCAACATAGAGGTATAGTAGAGGCTACTCAGCAACATAGAGGTATAGTAGAGGCTACTCAGCAACTAAGAGGTATAGTAGAGGCTACTCAGCAACATAGAGGTCTAGTAGAGACTACTCAGCAACATAGAGGTATAGTAAAGACTACTCAGCAACATAGAGGTATAGTAGAGGCTACTCAGCACCATAGAGGTATAGTAGAGGCTACTCAGCAACATAGAGGTATAGTAGAGGCTACTCAGCAACATAGAGGTATAGTAGAGGCTACTCAGCAACATAGAGGTATAGTAGAGGTCTAGTAGAGGCTACTCAGCAACATAGAGGTATAGTAGAGGTCTAGTAGAGGTATAGTAGAGGTATAGTAGAGGTATAGTAGAGGTCTAGTAGAGGCTACTCAGCAACATAGAGGTATAGTAGAGGTATAGTAGAGGTATATTAGAGGTCTAGTAGAGGTATAGTAGAGGTATAGTAGAGGTATAGTAGAGGTATAGTAGAGGTCTAGTAGAGGCTACTCAGCAACATAGAGGTATAGTAGAGGTCTAGTAGAGGTATAGTAGAGGCTACTCAGCAACATAGAGGTCTAGTAGAGGTCTAGTAGAGGCTACTCAGCAACATAGAGGTATAGTAGAGGCTACTCAGCAACATAGAGGTATAGTAGAGGCTACTCAGCACCATAGAGGTATAGTAGAGGCTACTCAGCAACATAGAGGTATAGTAGAGGCTACTCAGCAACATAGAGGTATAGTAGAGGCTACTCAGCAACATAGAGGTATAGTAGAGGCTACTCAGCAACATAGAGGTCTAGTAGAGGTCTAGTAGAGGCTACTCAGCAACATAGAGGTCTAGTAGAGGCTACTCAGCAACATAGAGGTCTAGTAGAGGCTACTCAGCAACATAGAGGTATAGTAGAGGTCTAGTAGAGGTATAGTAGAGGCTACTCAGCAACATAGAGGTCTAGTAGAGGTCTAGTAGAGGCTACTCAGCAACATAGAGGTATAGTAGAGGCTACTCAGCAACATAGAGGTATAGTAGAGGCTACTCAGCACCATAGAGGTATAGTAGAGGCTACTCAGCAACATAGAGGTATAGTAGAGGCTACTCAGCAACATAGAGGTATAGTAGAGGCTACTCAGCAACATAGAGGTATAGTAGAGGCTACTCAGCAACATAGAGGTCTAGTAGAGGTCTAGTAGAGGCTACTCAGCAACATAGAGGTCTAGTAGAGGCTACTCAGCAACATAGAGGTCTAGTAGAGGCTACTCAGCAACATAGAGGTATAGTAGAGGCTACTCAGCACCATAGATGTATAGTAGAGGCTACTCAGCAACATAGAGGTATAGTAGAGGCTACTCAGCAACATAGAGGTCTAGTAGAGGTCTAGTAGAGGCTACTCAGCAACATAGAGGTCTAGTAGAGGCTACTCAGCAACATAGAGGTATAGTAGAGGCTACTCAGCAACATAGAGGTATAGTAGAGGCTACTCAGCAACATAGAGGTATAGTAGAGGCTACTCAGCAACATAGAGGTATAGTAGAGGCTACTCAGCAACATAAAGGTCTAGTAGAGGTCTAGTAGAGGCTACTCAGCAACATAGAGGTCTATTAGAGGCTACTCAGCAACATAGAGGTATAGTAGAGGCTACTCAGCAACATAGAGGTATAGTAGAGGCTACTCAGCAACATAGAGGTCTAGTAGAGGTGTAGTAGAGGCTACTCAGCAACATAGAGGTCTAGTAGAGGCTACTCAGCAACATAGAGGTATAGTAGAGGCTACTCAGCAACATAGAGGTATAGTAGAGGCTACTCAGCAACATAGAGGTCTAGTAGAGGTCTAGTAGAGGCTACTCAGCAACATAGAGGGCTAGTAGAGGCTACTCAGCAACATAGAGGTATAGTAGAGGCTACTCAGCAACATAGAGGTATAGTAGAGGCTACTCAGCAACATAGAGGTCTAGTAGAGGCTACTCAGCAACATAGAGGTCTAGTAGAGGCTACTCAGCAACATAGAGGTATAGTAGAGGTATAGTAGAGGATACTCAGCAACATAGAGGTATAGTAGAGGCTACTCAGCAACATAGAGGTATAGTAGAGGCTACTCAGCAACATAGAGGTCTAGTAGAGGTCTAGTAGAGGCTACTCAGCAACATAGAGGTATAGTAGAGGCTACTCAGCAACATAGAGGTATAGTAGAGGCTACTCAGCAACATAGAGGTATAGTAGAGGCTACTCAGCAACATAGAGGTCTAGTAGAGGTCTAGTAGAGGCTACTCAGCAACATAGAGGTATAGTAGAGGCTACTCAGCAACATAGAGGTATAGTAGAGGCTACTCAGCAACATAGAGGTATAGTAGAGGCTACTCAGCAACATAGAGGTATAGTAGAGACTACTCAGCAACATAGAGGTATAGTAGAGGCTACTCAGCAACATAGAGGTATAGTAAAGACTACTCAGCAACATAGAGGTATAGTAGAGGCTACTCAGTAACATAGAGGTCTAGTAGAGGTATAGTAGAGGCTACTCAGCAACATAGAGGTATAGTAGAGGCTACTCAGCAACATAGAGGTATAGTAGAGGCTACTCAGCAACATAGAGGTATAGTAAAGACTACTCAGCAACATAGAGGTATAGTAGAGGCTACTCAGCACCATAGAGGTATAGTAGAGGCTACTCAGCAACATAGAGGTATAGTAGAGGCTACTCAGCAACATAGAGGTATAGTAGAGGCTACTCAGCAACATAGAGGTATAGTAGAGGTCTAGTAGAGGCTACTCAGCAACATAGAGGTATAGTAGAGGTCTAGTAGAGGTATAGTAGAGGTATAGTAGAGGTATAGTAGAGGTCTAGTAGAGGATACTCAGCAACATAGAGGTATAGTAGAGGTATAGTAGAGGTATAGTAGAGGTATAGTAGAGGTATAGTAGAGGTCTAGTAGAGGTATAGTAGAGGTATAGTAGAGGTATAGTAGAGGTATAGTAGAGGTCTAGTAGAGGCTACTCAGCAACATAGAGGTATAGTAGAGGTCTAGTAGAGGTATAGTAGAGGCTACTCAGCAACATAGAGGTCTAGTAGAGGTCTAGTAGAGGCTACTCAGCAACATAGAGGTATAGTAGAGGCTACTCAGCAACATAGAGGTATAGTAGAGGCTACTCAGCAACATAGAGGTATAGTAGAGAATACTCAGCAACATAGAGGTCTAGTAGAGGTCTAGTAGAGGCTACTCAGCAACATAGAGGTCTAGTAGAGGCTACTCAGCAACATAGAGGTCTAGTAGAGGCTACTCAGCAACATAGAGGTATAGTAGAGGCTACTCAGCAACATAGAGGTATAGTAGAGGCTACTCAGCAACATAGAGGTATAGTAGAGGCTACTCAGCAACATAGAGGTCTAGTAGAGGTCTAGTAGAGGCTACTCAGCAACATAGAGGTCTAGTAGAGGCTACTCAGCAACATAGAGGTATAGTAGAGGCTACTCAGCAACATAGAGGTATAGTAGAGGCTAATTAGCAACATAGAGGTATAGTAGAGGCTACTCAGCAACATAGAGGTATAGTACAGGCTACTCAGCAACACAGAGGTCTAGTAGAGGTCTAGTAGAGGCTACTCAGCAACATAGAGGTCTAGTAGAGGCTACTCAGCAACATAGAGGTATAGTAGAGGCTACTCAGCAACATAGAGGTATAGTAGAGGCTACTCAGCAACATAGAGGTCTAGTAGAGGTCTAGTAGAGGCTACTCAGCAACATAGAGGTCTAGTAGAGGCTACTCAGCAACATAGAGTTATAGTAGAGGCTACTTAGCACCATAGAGGTCTAGTAGAGGTATAGTAGAGGCTACTCAGAAACATAAAGGTCTAGTAGAGGCTACTCAGCAACATAGAGTTATAGTAGAGGCTACTCAGCAACATAGAGGTCTAGTAGAGGCTACTCAGCAACATAGAGGTATAGTAAAGACTACTCAGCAACATAGAGGTCTAGTAGAGGCTACTCAGCAACATAGAGGTATAGTAGAGGCTACTCAGCAACATAGAGGTATAGTAGAGGCTACTCAGCAACATAGAGGTATAGTAGAGGCTACTCAGCAACATAGAGGTCTAGTAGAGGTCTAGTAGAGGCTACTCAGCAACATAGAGGTCTAGTAGAGGCTACTCAGCAACATAGAGGTATAGTAGAGGCTACTCAGCAACATAGAGGTATAGTAGAGGCTACTCAGCAACATAGAGGTATAGTAGAGGCTACTCAGCAACATAGAGGTATAGTAGAGGCTACTCAGCAACATAGAGGTATAGTAGAGGTCTAGTAGAGGCTACTCAGCAACATAGAGGTCTATTAGAGGCTACTCAGCAACATAGAGGTATAGTAGAGGCTACTCAGCAACATAGAGGTATAGTAGAGGCTACTCAGCAACATAGAGGTCCAGTAGAGGTCTAGTAGAGGCTACTCAGCAACATAGAGGTCTAGTAGAGGCTACTCAGCAACATAGAGGTATAGTAGAGGCTACTTAGCACCATAGAGGTCTAGTAGAGGTATAGTAGAGGCTACTCAGAAACATAGAGGTCTAGTAGAGGCTACTCAGCAACATAGAGTTATAGTAGAGGCTACTCAGCAACATAGAGGTCTAGTAGAGGCTACTCAGCAACATAGAGGTATAGTAAAGACTACTCAGCAACATAGAGGTATAGTAGAGTTTACTCAGCAACATAGAGGTATAGTAGAGGCTACTCAGCAACATAGAGGTGTAGTAGAGGATACTCAGCAACATAGAGGTATAGTAGAGGCTACTTAGCACCATAGAGGTCTAGTAGAGGTATAGTAGAGGCTACTCAGCAACATAGAGTTATAGTAGAGGCTACTTAGCACCATAGAGGTCTAGTAGAGGCTACTCAGCAAAATAGAGGTATAGTAGAGGTATAGTAGAGGCTACTCAGCAACATAGAGGTATAGTAGAGGCTACTCAGCAACATAGAGGTCTAGTAGAGGCTACTCAGCAACATAGAGTTATAGTAGAGGCTACTTAGCACCATAGAGGTCTAGTAGAGACTACTCAGCAACATAGAGGTCTAGTAGAGGTATAGTAGAGGCTACTCAGCAACATAGAGGTATAGTAGAGGCTACTCAGCACCATAGAGGTATAGTAGAGGCTACTCAGCAACATAGAGGTCTAGTAGAGGCTACTCAGCAACATAGAGGTCTAGTAGAGGTCTAGTAGAGGCTACTCAGCAACATAGAGGTCTAGTAGAGGCTACTCAGCAACATAGAGGTATAGTAGAGGCTACTCAGCAACATAGCGGTCTAGTAGAGGTCTAGTAGAGGCTACTCAGCAACATAGAGGTATAGTAGAGGCTACTCAGCAACATAGAGGTATAGTAGAGGCTTCTCAGCAACATAGAGGTATAGTAGAGGCTACTCAGCAACATAGAGGTATAGTAGAGAATAGTCAGCAACATAGAGGTATAGTAGAGGCTACTCAGCAACATAGAGGTATAGTAGAGGCTACTCAGCAACATAGAGGTATAGTAGAGGCTACTCAGCAACATAGAGGTATAGTAGAGGCTACTCAGCAACATAGAGGTATAGTAGAGGCTACTCAGCAGAATAGAGGTATAGTAGAGGCTACTCAGCAACATAGAGGTCTAGTAGAGGTATAGTAGAGGCTACTCAGCAACATAGAGGTCTAGTAGAGGTATAGTAGAGGCTACTCAGCAACATAGAGGTCTAGTAGAGGCTTCTCAGCAACATAGAGGTCTAGTAGAGGCTACTCAGCAACATAGAGGTATAGTAGAGGCTACTCAGCAACATAAAGGTATAGTAGAGGCTACTCAGCAACATAGAGGTCTAGTAGAGGCTACTCAGCAACATAGAGGTCTAGTAGAGGCTACTCAGCAACATAGAGGTCTAGTAGAGGTCTAGTAGAGGCTACTCAGCAACATAGAGGTCTAGTAGAGGCTACTCAGCAACATAGAGGTATAGTTGAGGCTACTCAGCAACATAGAGGTATAGTAGAGGCTACTCAGCAACATAGAGGTATAGTAGAGGCTACTCAGCAACATAGAGTTATAGTAGAAGCTACTTAGCACCATAGAGGTCTAGTAGAGGCTACTCAGCAAAATAGAGGTATAGTAGAGGTATAGTAGAGGCTACTCAGCAACATAGAGGTATAGTAGAGGCTACTCAGCAACATAGAGGTCTAGTAGAGGCTACTCAGCAACATAGAGGTCTAGTAGAGGCTACTTAGCACCATAGAGGTCTAGTAGAGACTACTCAGCAACATAGAGGTCTAGTAGAGGTATAGTAGAGGCTACTCAGCAACATAGAGGTATAGTAGAGGCTACTCAGCACCATAGAGGTATAGTAGAGGCTACTCAGCAACATAGAGGTCTAGTAGAGGCTACTCAGCAACATAGAGGTCTAGTAGAGGTCTAGTAGAGGCTACTCAGCAACATAGAGGTCTAGTAGAGGCTACTCAGCAACATAGAGGTATAGTAGAGGCTACTCAGCAACATAGAGGTATAGTAGAGGTATAGTAGAGGCTACTCAGCAACATATAGGTATAGTAGAGGCTACTCAGCAACATAGAGGTATAGTAGAGGCTACTCAGCAACATAGAGGTATAGTAGAGGCTACTCAGCAACATAGAGGTATAGTAGAGGCTAGTCAGCAACATAGAGGTATAGTAGAGGCTACTCAGCAGCATAGAGGTATAGTAGAGGCTACTCAGCAACATAGAGGTATAGTAGAGGCTACTCAGCAACATAGAGGTATAGTAGAGGCTACTCAGCAACATAGAGGTATAGTAGAGGCTACTCAGCAACATAGAGGTATAGTAGAGGCTACTCAGCAACATAGAGGTATAGTAGAGCATACTCAGCAACATAGAGGTCTAGTAGAGGTATAGTAGAGGCTACTCAGCAACATAGAGGTCTAGTAGAGGTATAGTAGAGGCTACTCAGCAACATAGAGGTCTAGTAGAGGCTACTCAGCAACATAGAGGTCTAGTAGAGGCTACTCAGCAACATAGAGGTATAGTAGAGGCTACTCAGCAACATAAAGGTATAGTAGAGGCTACTCAGCAACATAGAGGTCTAGTAGAGGCTACTCAGCAACATAGAGGTCTAGTAGAGGCTACTCAGCAACATAGAGGTCTAGTAGAGGTCTAGTAGAGGCTACTCAGCAACATAGAGGTCTAGTAGAGGCTACTCAGCAACATAGAGGTATAGTAGAGGTCTAGTAGAGGCTACTCAGCAACATAGAGGTATAGTAGAGGCTACTCAGCAACATAGAGGTATAGTAGAGGCTACTCAGCAACATAGAGGTCTAGTAGAGGTATAGTAGAGGCTACTCAGCAACATAGAGGTCTAGTAGAGGTATAGTAGAGGCTACTCAGCAACATAGAGGTATAGTAGAGGCTACTCAGCAACATAGCGGTCTGGTAGAGGCTACTCAGCAACATAGAGGTATAGTAGAGGTCTAGTAGAGGCTACTCAGCAACATAGAGGTATAGTAGAGGCTACTCAGCAACATAGAGGTATAGTAGAGGTCTAGTAGAGGCTACTCAGCAACATAGAGGTCTAGTAGAGGTATAGTAGAGGCTACTCAGCAACATAGAGGTCTAGTAGAGGTATAGTAGAGGCTACTCAGCAACATAGAGGTCTAGTAGAGGTATAGTAGAGGCTACTCAGCAACATAGAGGTCTAGTAGAGGCTACTCAGCAACATATAGGTCTAGTAGAGGCTACTCAGCAACATAGAGGTATAGTAGAGGCTACTCAGCAACATAGAGGTCTAGTAGAGGCTACTCAGCAACATAGAGGTCTAGTAGAGGCTACTCAGCAACATAGAGGTCTAGTAGAGGCTACTCAGCAACATAGAGGTCTAGTAGAGGTCTAGTAGAGGCTACTCAGCAACATAGAGGTCTAGTAGAGGCTACTCAGCAACATAGAGGTATAGTAGAGGTCTACTAGAGGCTACTCAGCAACATAGAGGTCTAGTAGAGGCTACTCAGCAACATAGAGGTATAGTAGAGGCTACTCAGCAACATAGAGATATAGTAGAGGCTACTCAGCAACATAGAGGTATAGTAGAGGTATAGTAGAGGCTACTCAGCAACATAGAGGTCTAGTAGAGGCTACTCATCAACATAGCGGTCTGGTAGAGGCTACTCAGCAACATAGAGGTATAGTAGAGGTCTAGTAGAGTCTACTCAGCAACATAGAGGTCTAGTAGAGGCTACTCAGCAACATAGAGGTATAGTAGAGGTCTAGTAGAGGCTACTCAGCAACATAGAGGTATAGTAGAGGCTACTCAGCAACATAGAGGTATAGTAGAGGCTACTCAGCAACATAGAGGTATAGTAGAGGCTACTCAGCAACATAGAGGTATAGTAGAGGCTACTCAGCAACATAGAGGTCTAGTAGAGGTCTAGTAGAGGCTACTCAGCAACATAGAGGTCTAGTAGAGACTACTCAGCAACATAGAGGTATAGTAGAGGTCTAGTAGAGGCTACTCAGCAGCATAGAGGTCTAGTAGAGGCTACTCAGCAACATAGAGGTATAGTAGAGGCTACTCAGCAACATAGAGGTCTAGTAGAGGTATAGTATAGGCTACTCAGCAACATAGAGGTCTAGTAGAGGCTACTCAGCAACATAGAGGTATAGTAGAGGCTACTCAGCACCATAGAGGTATAGTAGAGGTATAGTAGAGGCTACTCAGCAACATAGAGGTATGGTAGAGGCTACTCAGCAACATAGAGGTATAGTAGAGGCTACTCAGCAACACAGAGGTATAGTAGAGGCTACTCAGCAACATAGAGGTCTAGTAGAGGCTACTCATCAACATAGAGGTCTAGTAGAGGCTACTCAGCAACATAGAGGTCTAGTAGAGGCTACTCAGCAACATAGAGGTCTAGTAGAGGTCTAGTAGAGGCTACTCAGCAACATAGAGGTATAGTAGAGGCTACTCAGCAACATAGAGGTATAGTAGAGCCTACTCAGCAACATAGAGGTCTAGTAGAGGTCTAGTAGAGGCTACTCAGCAACATAGAGGTCTAGTAGAGGCTACTCAGCAACATAGAGGTATAGTAGAGGTCTAGTAGAGGCTACTCAGCAACATAGAGGTCTAGTAGAGGCTACTCAGCAACATAGAGGTATAGTAGAGGCTACTCAGCAACATAGAGGTATAGTAGAGGTCTAGTAGAGGCTACTCAGCAACATAGAGGTATAGTAGAGGTCTAGTAGAGGCTACTCAGCAACATAGAGGTATAGTAGAGGCTACTCAGCACCATAGAGGTATAGTAGAGGTCTAGTAGAGGCTACTCAGCAACATAGAGGTCTAGTAGAGGCTACTCAGCAACATAGAGGTCTAGTAGAGGCTACTCAGCAACATAGAGGTCTAGTAGAGGCTACTCAGCAACATAGAGGTCTAGTAGAGGTCTAGTAGAGGCTACTCAGCAACATAGAGGTCTAGTAGAGGCTACTCAGCAACATAGAGGTATAGTAGAGGTCTACTAGAGGCTACTCAGCAACATAGAGGTCTAGTAGAGGCTACTCAGCAACATAGAGGTATAGTAGAGGCTACTCAGCAACATAGAGGTATAGTAGAGGCTACTCAGCAACATAGAGGTATAGTAGAGGTATAGTAGAGGCTACTCAGCAACATAGAGTTCTAGTAGAGGCTACTCATCAACATAGCGGTCTGGTAGAGGCTATTCAGCAACATAGAGGTATAGTAGAGGTCTAGTAGAGTCTACTCAGCAACATAGAGGTCTAGTAGAGGCTACTCAGCAACATAGAGGTATAGTAGAGGTCTAGTAGAGTCTACTCAGCAACATAGAGGTCTAGTAGAGGCTACTCAGCAACATAGAGGTATAGTAGAGGTCTAGTAGAGGCTACTCAGCAACATAGAGGTATAGTAGAGGCTACTCAGCAACATAGAGGTATAGTAGAGGCTACTCAGCAACATAGAGGTATAGTAGAGGCTACTCAGCAACATAGAGGTATAGTAGAGGCTACTCCGCAACATAGAGGTCTAGTAGAGGCTACTCAGCAACATAGAGGTCTAGTAGAGGCTACTCAGCAACATAGAGGTCTAGTAGAGGTCTAGTAGAGGCTACTCAGCAACATAGAGGTATAGTAGAGGCTACTCAGCAACATAGAGGTATAGTAGAGCCTACTCAGCAACATAGAGGTCTAGTAGAGGTCTAGTAGAGGCTACTCAGCAACGTAGAGGTCTAGTAGAGGCTACTCAGCAACATAGAGGTATAGTAGAGGTCTAGTAGAGGCTACTCAGCAACATAGAGGTCTAGTAGAGGCTACTCAGCAACATAGAGGTATAGTAGAGGCTACTCAGCAACATAGAGGTATAGTAGAGGTCTAGTAGAGGCTACTCAGCAACATAGAGGTATAGTAGAGGTCTAGTAGAGGCTACTCAGCAACATAGAGGTATAGTAGAGGCTACTCAGCACCATAGAGGTATAGTAGAGGTCTAGTAGAGGCTACTCAGCAACATAGAGGTCTAGTAGAGGCTACTCAGCAACATAGAGGTCTAGTAGAGGCTACTCAGCAACATAGAGGTCTAGTAGAGGTCTAGTAGAGGCTACTCAGCAACATAGAGGTCTAGTAGAGGCTACTCAGCAACATAGAGGTATAGTAGAGGTCTACTAGAGGCTACTCAGCAACATAGAGGTCTAGTAGAGGCTACTCAGCAACATAGAGGTATAGTAGAGGCTACTCAGCAACATAGAGGTATAGTAGAGGCTACTCAGCAACATAGAGGTATAGTAGAGGTATAGTAGAGGCTACTCAGCAACATAGAGTTCTAGTAGAGGCTACTCATCAACATAGCGGTCTGGTAGAGGCTACTCAGCAACATAGAGGTATAGTAGAGGTCTAGTAGAGTCTACTCAGCAACATAGAGGTCTAGTAGAGGCTACTCAGCAACATAGAGGTATAGTAGAGGTCTAGTAGAGGCTACTCAGCAACATAGAGGTATAGTAGAGGCTACTCAGCAACATAGAGGTATAGTAGAGGCTACTCAGCAACATAGAGGTATAGTAGAGGCTACTCAGCAACATAGAGGTATAGTAGAGGCTACTCCGCAACATAGAGGTATAGTAGAGGCTACTCAGCAACATAGAGGTCTAGTTGAGGTATAGTAGAGGCTACTCAGCAACATAGAGGTCTAGTAGAGGCTACTCAGCAACATAGAGGTATAGTAGAGGCTACTCAGCACCATAGAGGTATAGTAGAGGTATAGTAGAGGCTACTCAGCAACATAGAGGTATGGTAGAGGCTACTCAGCAACATAGAGGTATAGTAGAGGCTACTCAGCAACAAATAGGTATAGTAGAGGCTACTCAGCAACATAGAGGTCTAGTAGAGGCTACTCAGCAACATAGAGGTCTAGTAGAGGCTACTCAGCAACATAGAGGTCTAGTAGAGGCTACTCAGCAACATAGAGGTCTAGTAGAGGTCTAGTAGAGGCTACTCAGCAACATAGAGGTATAGTAGAGGCTACTCAGCAACATAGAGGTATAGTAGAGGTATAGTAGAGGCTACTCAGCAACATAGAGGTATAGTAGAGGCTACTCAGCAACATAGAGGTCTAGTAGAGGTCTAGTAGAGGCTACTCAGCAACATAGAGGTCTAGTAGAGGCTACTCAGCAACATAGAGGTATAGTAGAGGTCTAGTAGAGGCTACTCAGCAACATAGAGGTCTAGTAGAGGCTACTCAGCAACATAGAGGTATAGTAGAGGCTACTCAGCAACATAGAGGTATAGTAGAGGTCTAGTAGAGGCTACTCAGCAACATAGAGGTATAGTAGAGGTCTAGTAGAGGCTACTCAGCAACATAGAGGTATAGTAGAGGCTACTCAGCACCATAGAGGTATAGTAGAGGTCTAGTAGAGGCTACTCAGCAACATAGAGGTATAGTAGAGGCTACTCAGCAACATAGAGTTATAGTAGAAGTTACCTAGCAACATAGAGGTATAGTAGAGGCTACTCAATAATAATAATATGCCATTTAGCAGACGCTTTTATCCAAAGCGACTTACAGTCATGCGTGCATACATTTTTGTGTATGGGTGGTCCCGGGGATCGAACCCACTACCTTGGCGTTACAAGCGCCGTGCTCTACCAGCTGAGCTACAGAGGACCACTCAGCAACATAGAGTTATAGTAGAGGCTACTCAGCAACATAGAGGTCTAGTAGAGGCTACTCAGCACCATAGAGGTATAGTAGAGGCTACTCAGCACCATAGAGGTATAGTAGAGGCTACTCAGCAACATAGAGGTATAGTAGAGGCTACTCAGCAACATAGAGGTCTAGTAGAGGCTACTCAGCAACATAGAGGTATAGTAGAGGCTACTCAGCAACATAGAGGTATAGTAGAGGTATAGTAGAGGCTACTCAGCAACATAGAGGTCTAGTAGAGGTCTAGTAGAGGCTACTCAGCAACATAGAGGTATAGTAGAGGCTACTCAGCAACATAGAGGTATAGTAGAGGCTACTCAGCAACATAGAGGTATAGTAGAGGCTACTCAGCAACATAGAGGTATAGTAGAGGCTACTCAGCAACATAGAGGTCTAGTAGAGGCTACTCAGCAACATAGAGGTCTAGTAGAGGCTACTCAGCAACATAGAGGTATAGTAGAGGCTACTCAGCAACATAGAGGTCTAGTAGAGGTATAGTAGAGGCTACTCAGCAACATAGAGGTATAGTAGAGGCTACTCAGCAACATAGAGGTATAGTAGAGGTATAGTAGAGGCTACTCAGCACCATAGAGGTCTAGTAGAGGTTACTCAGCAACATAGAGGTATAGTAGAGACTACTCAGCAACATAGAGTTATAGTAGAAGTTACTCAGCAACATAGAGGTATAGTAGAGGCTACTCAATAATAATAATATGCCATTTAGCAGACGCTTTTATCCAAAGCGACTTACAGTCATGCGTGCATACATTTTTGTGTATGGGTGGTCCCGGGGATCGAACCCACTACCTTGGCGTTACAAGCGCCGTGCTCTACCAGCTGAGCTACAGAGGACCACTCAGCAACATAGAGTTATAGTAGAGGTATAGTAGAGGCTACTCAGCAACATAGAGTTATTGTAGAGGTTACTCAGCAACATAGAGGTCTAGTAGAGGCTACTCAGCAACATAGAGATATAGTAGAGGCTACTCAGCAACATAGAGGTATAGTAGAGGTATAGTAGAGGCTACTCAGCAACATAGAGGTATAGTAGAGGCTACTCAGCAACATAGAGGTCTAGTAGAGGCTACTCAGCAACATAGAGGTCTAGTAGAGGCTACTCAGCAACATAGAGGTATAGTAGAGGTATAGTAGAGGCTACTCAGCAACATAGAGGTCTAGTAGAGGCTACTCAGCAACATAGAGGTCTAGTAGAGGCTACTCAGCAACATAGAGGTATAGTAGAGGCTACTCAGCAACATAGAGGTATAGTAGAGGCTACTCAGCAACATAGAGGTCTAGTAGAGGCTACTCAGCACCATAGAGGTATAGTAGAGAGTACTCAGCAACATAGAGGTCTAGTAGAGGCTACTCAGCAACATAGAGGTATAGTAGAGGCTACTCAGCAACATAGAGGTATAGTAGAGGCTACTCAGCAACATAGAGGTATAGTAGAGGCTACTCAGCAACATAGAGGTATAGTAGAGGCTACTCAGCAGCATAGAGGTATAGTAGAGGCTACTCAGCAACATAGAGGTATAGTAGAGTCTACTCAGCAACATAGAGGTATAGTAGAGGCTACTCAGCAACATAGAGGTATAGTAGAGGCTACTCAGCAACATAGAGGTATAGTAGAGGTCTAGTAGAGGCTACTCAGCACCATAGAGGTATAGTAGAGGCTACTCAGCACCATAGAGGTATAGTAGAGACTACTCAGCAACATAGAGGTATAGTAGAGGCTACTCAGCAACATAGAGGTATAGTAGAGGCTACTCAGCAACATAGAGGTATAGTAGAGGCTACTCAGCACCATAGAGGTATAGTAGAGGCTACTCAGCAACATAGAGGTATAGTAGAGGCTACTCAGCAACATAGAGGTCTAGTAGAGGCTACTCAGCAACATAGAGGTATAGTAGAGGCTACTCAGCAACATAGAGGTATAGTAGAGGCTACTCAGCAACATAGAGGTATAATAGAGGCTACTCAGCAACATAGAGGTATAGTAGAGGTATAGTAGAGGCTACTCAGCAACATAGAGGTATAGTAGAGGCTACTCAGCAACATAGAGGTCTAGTAGAGGTATAGTAGAGGCTACTCAGCAACATAGAGTTATAGTAGAGGCTACTCAGCAACATAGAGGTCTAGTAGAGGTATAGTAGAGGCTACTCAGCAACATAGAGTTATAGTAGAGGCTACTCAGCAACATAGAGGTATAGTAGAGGTATAGTAGAGGCTACTCAGCACCATAGAGGTATAGTAGAGGTATAGTAGAGGCTACTCAGCAACATATAGTTATAGTAGAGGTATAGTAGAGGCTACTCAGCACCATAGAGGTATAGTAGAGGCTACTCAGCAACATAGAGGTATAGTAGAGGCTACTCAGCAACATAGAGGTATAGTAGAGGCTACTCAGCAACATAGAGGTATAGTAGAGGCTACTCAGCAACATAGAGGTATAGTAGAGGCTACTCAGCAACATAGAGGTATAGTAGAGGCTACTCAGCAACATAGAGGTCTAGTAGAGTTATAGTAGAGGCTACTCAGCAACATAGAGGTATAGTAGAGGCTACTCAGCAACATAGAGGTATAGTAGAGGCTACTCAGCAACATAGAGGTCTAGTAGAGAATACTCAGCAACATAGAGGTATAGTAGAGGCTACTCAGCAACATAGAGGTATAGTAGAGGCTACTCAGCAACATAGAGGTATAGTAGAGGCTACTCAGCAACATATAGTTATAGTAGAGGTATAGTAGAGGCTACTCAGCACCATAGAGGTATAGTAGAGGCTACTCAGGAACATAGAGTTATAGTAGAGGCTACTCAGCAACATAGAGGTCTAGTAGAGGTATAGTAGAGGCTACTCAGCAACATAGAGGTATAGTAGAGGCTACTCAGCAACATAGAGGTATAGTAGAGGCTACTCAGCACCATAGAGGTATAGTAGAGGCTACTCAGCACCACAGAGGTCTAGTAGAGGCTACTCAGCAACATAGAGGTATAGTAGAGGTATAGTAGAGGTTACTCAGCAACATAGAGGTATAGTAGAGGCTACTCAGCAACATAGAGTTATAGTTGAAGTTACTCAGCAACATAGAGGTATAGTAGAGGCTACTCAATAATAATAATATGCCATTTAGCAGACGCTTTTATCCCAAGCGAATTACAGTCATGCGTGCATACATTTTTGTGTATGGGTGGTCCCGGGGATCGAACCCACTACCTTGGCGTTACAAGCGCCGTGCTCTACCAGCTGAGCTACAGAGGACCACTCAGCAACATAGAGTTATAGTAGAGGCTACTCAGCAACATAGAGATCTAGTAGAGGCTACTCAGCAACATAGAGGTATAGTAGAGGCTACTCAGCAACATAGAGGTATAGTAGAGGCTACTCAGCAACATAGAGGTATAGTAGAGGTATAGTAGAGGCTACTCAGCAACATAGAGGTATAGTAGAGGTATAGTAGAGGCTACTCAGCAACATAGAGGTATAGTAGAGGCTACTCAGCAACATAGAGGTCTAGTAGAGGCTACTCAGCAACATAGAGGTCTAGTAGAGGCTACTCAGCAACATAGAGGTATAGTAGAGGTATAGTAGAGGCTACTCAGCAACATAGAGGTCTAGTAGAGGCTACTCAGCAACATAGAGGTCTAGTAGAGGCTACTCAGCAACATAGAGGTATAGTAGAGGCTACTCAGCAACATAGAGGTATAGTAGAGGCTACTCAGCAACATAGAGGTCTAGTAGAGGCTACTCAGCAACATAGAGGTATAGTAGAGGCTACTCAGCAACATAGAGGTCTAGTAGAGGCTACTCAGCACCATAGAGGTCTAGTAGAGGCTACTCAGCACCATAGAGGTATAGTAGAGGCTACTCAGCACCATAGAGGTATAGTAGAGGCTACTCAGCACCATAGAGGTATAGTAGAGGCTACTCAGCAACATAGAGGTATAGTAGAGGCTACTCAGCAACATAGAGGTATAGTAGAGGCTACTCAGCAACATAGAGGTATAGTAGAGGCTACTCAGCACCATAAAGGTATAGTAGAGGCTACTCAGCACTATAGAGGTATAGTAGAGGCTACTCAGCACTATAGAGGTATAGTAGAGGCTACTCAGCAACATAGAGGTATAGTAGAGGCTACTCAGCAACATAGAGGTATAGTAGAGGCTACTCAGCAACATAGAGGTATAGTAGAGGCTACTCAGCACCATAGAGGTATAGTAGAGGCTACTCAGCAACATAGAGGTATAGTAGAGGCTACTCAGCAACATAGAGGTCTAGTAGAGGTATAGTAGAGGCTACTCAGCACCATAGAGGTCTAGTAGAGGCTACTCAGCAACATAGAGGTATAGTAGAGGCTACTCAGCAACATAGAGGTATAGTAGAGGCTACTCAGCAACATAGAGGTATAGTAGAGGCTACTCAGCAACATAGAGGTCTAGTAGAGGTATAGTAGAGGCTACTCAGCAACATAGAGTTATAGTAGAGGCTACTCAGCAACATAGAGGTATAGTAGAGGTATAGTAGAGGCTACTCAGCACCATAGAGGTATAGTAGAGGTATAGTAGAGGCTACTCAGCAACATGTAGTTATAGTAGAGGTATAGTAGAGGCTACTCAGCACCATAGAGGTATAGTAGAGTCTACTCAGCAACATAGAGGTATAGTAGAGGCTACTCAGCAACATAGAGTTATTGTAGAGGCTACTCAGCAACATAGAGGTATAGTAGAGGCTACTCAGCAACATAGAGGTATAGTAGAGGCTACTCAGCAACATAGAGGTATAGTAGAGGCTACTCAGCAACATAGAGGTATAGTAGAGGCTACTCAGCAACATAGAGGTATAGTAGAGGCTACTCAGCAACATAGAGGTCTAGTAGAGAATACTCAGCAACATAGAGGTATAGTAGAGGCTACTCAGCAACATAAAGGTATAGTAGAGGCTACTCAGCAACATAGAGGTATAGTAGAGGCTACTCAGCAACATATAGTTATAGTAGAGGTATAGTAGAGGCTACTCAGCACCATAGAGGTATAGTAGAGGCTACTCAGCAACATAGAGGTCTAGTAGAGGTATAGTAGAGGCTACTCAGCAACATAGAGGTATAGTAGAGGTATAGTAGAGGCTACTCAGCAACATAGAGGTCTAGTAGAGGTATAGTAGAGGCTACTCAGCAACATAGAGGTCTAGTAGAGGCTACTCAGCAACATAGAGGTCTAGTAGAGGTATAGTAGAGGCTACTCAGCACCATAGAGGTATAGTAGAGGCTACTCAGCAACATAGAGTTATAGTAGAGGCTACTCAGCAACATAGAGGTCTAGTAGAGGTATAGTAGAGGCTACTCAGCAACATAGAGGTATAGTAGAGGTATAGTAGAGGCTACTCAGCAACATAGAGGTCTAGTAGAGGTATAGTAGAGGCTACTCAGCAACATAGAGGTCTAGTAGAGGCTACTCAGCAACATAGAGGTATAGTAGAGGCTACTCAGCAACATAGAGTTATAGTAGAGGCTACTCAGCAACATAGAGGTCTAGTAGAGGCTACTCAGCAACATAGAGGTCTAGTAGAGGCTACTCAGCACCATAGAGGTCTAGTAGAGGCTACTCAGCAACATAGAGGTCTAGTAGAGGTCTAGTAGAGGCTACTCAGCAACATAGAGTTATAGTAGAGGCTACTCAGCAACATAGAGGTCTAGTAGAGGTATAGTAGAGGCTACTCAGCAACATAGAGGTCTAGTAGAGGCTACTCAGCAACATAGAGGTATAGTAGAGGCTACTCAGCAACATAGAGGTATAGTAGAGGCTACTCAGCAACATAGAGGTATAGTAGAGGCTACTCAGCAACATAGAGGTATAGTAGAGGCTACTCAGCAGCATAGAGGTATAGTAGAGGCTACTCAGCAACATAGAGGTATAGTAGAGTCTACTCAGCAACATAGAGGTATAGTAGAGGCTACTCAGCAACATAGAGGTATAGTAGAGGCTACTCAGCAACATAGAGGTATAGTAGAGGTCTAGTAGAGGCTACTCAGCACCATAGAGGTATAGTAGAGGCTACTCAGCACCATAGAGGTATAGTAGAGACTACTCAGCAACATAGAGGTATAGTAGAGGCTACTCAGCAACATAGAGGTATAGTAGAGGCTACTCAGCAACATAGAGGTATAGTAGAGGCTACTCAGCACCATAGAGGTATAGTAGAGGCTACTCAGCAACATAGAGGTATAGTAGAGGCTACTCAGCAACATAGAGGTCTAGTAGAGGCTACTCAGCAACATAGAGGTATAGTAGAGGCTACTCAGCAACATAGAGGTATAGTAGAGGCTACTCAGCAACATAGAGGTATAATAGAGGCTACTCAGCAACATAGAGGTATAGTAGAGGTATAGTAGAGGCTACTCAGCAACATAGAGGTATAGTAGAGGCTACTCAGCAACATAGAGGTCTAGTAGAGGTATAGTAGAGGCTACTCAGCAACATAGAGTTATAGTAGAGGCTACTCAGCAACATAGAGGTCTAGTAGAGGTATAGTAGAGGCTACTCAGCAACATAGAGTTATAGTAGAGGCTACTCAGCAACATAGAGGTATAGTAGAGGTATAGTAGAGGCTACTCAGCACCATAGAGGTATAGTAGAGGTATAGTAGAGGCTACTCAGCAACATATAGTTATAGTAGAGGTATAGTAGAGGCTACTCAGCACCATAGAGGTATAGTAGAGGCTACTCAGCAACATAGAGGTATAGTAGAGGCTACTCAGCAACATAGAGGTATAGTAGAGGCTACTCAGCAACATAGAGGTATAGTAGAGGCTACTCAGCAACATAGAGGTATAGTAGAGGCTACTCAGCAACATAGAGGTATAGTAGAGGCTACTCAGCAACATAGAGGTCTAGTAGAGTTATAGTAGAGGCTACTCAGCAACATAGAGGTATAGTAGAGGCTACTCAGCAACATAGAGGTATAGTAGAGGCTACTCAGCAACATAGAGGTCTAGTAGAGAATACTCAGCAACATAGAGGTATAGTAGAGGCTACTCAGCAACATAGAGGTATAGTAGAGGCTACTCAGCAACATAGAGGTATAGTAGAGGCTACTCAGCAACATATAGTTATAGTAGAGGTATAGTAGAGGCTACTCAGCACCATAGAGGTATAGTAGAGGCTACTCAGGAACATAGAGTTATAGTAGAGGCTACTCAGCAACATAGAGGTCTAGTAGAGGTATAGTAGAGGCTACTCAGCAACATAGAGGTATAGTAGAGGCTACTCAGCAACATAGAGGTATAGTAGAGGCTACTCAGCACCATAGAGGTATAGTAGAGGCTACTCAGCACCACAGAGGTCTAGTAGAGGCTACTCAGCAACATAGAGGTATAGTAGAGGTATAGTAGAGGTTACTCAGCAACATAGAGGTATAGTAGAGGCTACTCAGCAACATAGAGTTATAGTTGAAGTTACTCAGCAACATAGAGGTATAGTAGAGGCTACTCAATAATAATAATATGCCATTTAGCAGACGCTTTTATCCCAAGCGAATTACAGTCATGCGTGCATACATTTTTGTGTATGGGTGGTCCCGGGGATCGAACCCACTACCTTGGCGTTACAAGCGCCGTGCTCTACCAGCTGAGCTACAGAGGACCACTCAGCAACATAGAGTTATAGTAGAGGCTACTCAGCAACATAGAGATCTAGTAGAGGCTACTCAGCAACATAGAGGTATAGTAGAGGCTACTCAGCAACATAGAGGTATAGTAGAGGCTACTCAGCAACATAGAGGTATAGTAGAGGTATAGTAGAGGCTACTCAGCAACATAGAGGTATAGTAGAGGTATAGTAGAGGCTACTCAGCAACATAGAGGTATAGTAGAGGCTACTCAGCAACATAGAGGTCTAGTAGAGGCTACTCAGCAACATAGAGGTCTAGTAGAGGCTACTCAGCAACATAGAGGTATAGTAGAGGTATAGTAGAGGCTACTCAGCAACATAGAGGTCTAGTAGAGGCTACTCAGCAACATAGAGGTCTAGTAGAGGCTACTCAGCAACATAGAGGTATAGTAGAGGCTACTCAGCAACATAGAGGTATAGTAGAGGCTACTCAGCAACATAGAGGTCTAGTAGAGGCTACTCAGCAACATAGAGGTATAGTAGAGGCTACTCAGCAACATAGAGGTCTAGTAGAGGCTACTCAGCACCATAGAGGTCTAGTAGAGGCTACTCAGCACCATAGAGGTATAGTAGAGGCTACTCAGCACCATAGAGGTATAGTAGAGGCTACTCAGCACCATAGAGGTATAGTAGAGGCTACTCAGCAACATAGAGGTATAGTAGAGGCTACTCAGCAACATAGAGGTATAGTAGAGGCTACTCAGCAACATAGAGGTATAGTAGAGGCTACTCAGCACCATAAAGGTATAGTAGAGGCTACTCAGCACTATAGAGGTATAGTAGAGGCTACTCAGCACTATAGAGGTATAGTAGAGGA
The DNA here is from genome assembly GCF_964263955.1 of Coregonus lavaretus. Lineage (NCBI taxonomy): Eukaryota > Metazoa > Chordata > Actinopteri > Salmoniformes > Salmonidae > Coregonus > Coregonus lavaretus. The sequence goes on from NC_140001.1 coordinate 680,974, forward strand.
TACTCAGCAACATAGAGGTATAGTAGAGGCTACTCAGCAACATAGGGGTATAGTAGAGGCTACTCAGCAACATAGAGGTATAGTAGAGGCTACTCAGCACCATAGAGGTATAGTAGAGGCTACTCAGCAACATAGAGGTATAGTAGAGGCTACTCAGCAACATAGAGGTCTAGTAGAGGTATAGTAGAGGCTACTCAGCACCATAGAGGTCTAGTAGAGGCTACTCAGCAACATAGAGGTATAGTAGAGGCTACTCAGCAACATAGAGGTATAGTAGAGGCTACTCAGCAACATAGAGGTATAGTAGAGGCTACTCAGCAACATAGAGGTCTAGTAGAGGTATAGTAGAGGCTACTCAGCAACATAGAGTTATAGTAGAGGCTACTCAGCAACATAGAGGTATAGTAGAGGTATAGTAGAGGCTACTCAGCACCATAGAGGTATAGTAGAGGTATAGTAGAGGCTACTCAGCAACATATAGTTATAGTAGAGGTATAGTAGAGGCTACTCAGCACCATAGAGGTATAGTAGAGTCTACTCAGCAACATAGAGGTATAGTAGAGGCTACTCAGCAACATAGAGTTATTGTAGAGGCTACTCAGCAACATAGAGGTATAGTAGAGGCTACTCAGCAACATAGAGGTATAGTAGAGGCTACTCAGCAACATAGAGGTATAGTAGAGGCTACTCAGCAACATAGAGGTATAGTAGAGGCTACTCAGCAACATAGAGGTATAGTAGAGGCTACTCAGCAACATAGAGGTCTAGTAGAGAATACTCAGCAACATAGAGGTATAGTAGAGGCTACTCAGCAACATAAAGGTATAGTAGAGGCTACTCAGCAACATAGAGGTATAGTAGAGGCTACTCAGCAACATATAGTTATAGTAGAGGTATAGTAGAGGCTACTCAGCACCATAGAGGTATAGTAGAGGCTACTCAGCAACATAGAGGTCTAGTAGAGGTATAGTAGAGGCTACTCAGCAACATAGAGGTATAGTAGAGGTATAGTAGAGGCTACTCAGCAACATAGAGGTCTAGTAGAGGTATAGTAGAGGCTACTCAGCAACATAGAGGTCTAGTAGAGGCTACTCAGCAACATAGAGGTCTAGTAGAGGTATAGTAGAGGCTACTCAGCACCATAGAGGTATAGTAGAGGCTACTCAGCAACATAGAGTTATAGTAGAGGCTACTCAGCAACATAGAGGTCTAGTAGAGGTATAGTAGAGGCTACTCAGCAACATAGAGGTATAGTAGAGGTATAGTAGAGGCTACTCAGCAACATAGAGGTCTAGTAGAGGTATAGTAGAGGCTACTCAGCAACATAGAGGTCTAGTAGAGGCTACTCAGCAACATAGAGGTATAGTAGAGGCTACTCAGCAACATAGAGTTATAGTAGAGGCTACTCAGCAACATAGAGGTCTAGTAGAGGCTACTCAGCAACATAGAGGTCTAGTAGAGGCTACTCAGCACCATAGAGGTCTAGTAGAGGCTACTCAGCAACATAGAGGTCTAGTAGAGGTCTAGTAGAGGCTACTCAGCAACATAGAGTTATAGTAGAGGCTACTCAGCAACATAGAGGTCTAGTAGAGGTATAGTAGAGGATACTCAGCAACATAGAGTTATAGTAGAGGCTACTCAGCAACATAGAGGTATAGTAGAGGTATAGTAGAGGCTACTCAGCACCATAGAGGTATAGTAGAGGTATAGTAGAGGCTACTCAGCAACATATAGTTATAGTAGAGGTATAGTAGAGGCTACTCAGCACCATAGAGGTATAGTAGAGGCTACTCAGCAACATAGAGGTATAGTAGAGGCTACTCAGCAACATAGAGGTATAGTAGAGGCTACTCAGCAACATAGAGGTCTAGTAGAGGTATAGTAGAGGCTACTCAGCAACATAGAGTTATAGTAGAGGCTACTCAGCAACATAGAGGTATAGTAGAGGTATAGTAGAGGCTACTCAGCACCATAGAGGTATAGTAGAGGTATAGTAGAGGCTACTCAGCAACATATAGTTATAGTAGAGGTATAGTAGAGGCTACTCAGCACCATAGAGGTATAGTAGAGGCTACTCAGCAACATAGAGGTATAGTAGAGGCTACTCAGCAACATAGAGTTATAGTAGAGGCTACTCAGCAACATAGAGGTATAGTAGAGGCTACTCAGCAACATAGAGGTATAGTAGAGGCTACTCAGCAACATAGAGGTATAGTAGAGGCTACTCAGCAACATAGAGGTATAGTAGAGGCTACTCAGCAACATAGAGGTATAGTAGAGGCTACTCAGCAACATAGAGGTCTAGTAGAGAATACTCAGCAACATAGAGGTATAGTAGAGGCTACTCAGCAACATAGAGGTATAGTAGAGGCTACTCAGCAACATAGAGGTATAGTAGAGGCTACTCAGCAACATATAGTTATAGTAGAGGTATAGTAGAGGCTACTCAGCACCATAGAGGTATAGTAGAGGCTACTCAGCAACATAGAGGTCTAGTAGAGGTATAGTAGAGGCTACTCAGCAACATAGAGGTATAGTAGAGGTATAGTAGAGGCTACTCAGCAACATAGAGGTCTAGTAGAGGTATAGTAGAGGCTACTCAGCAACATAGAGGTCTAGTAGAGGCTACTCAGCAACATAGAGGTCTAGTAGAGGTATAGTAGAGGCTACTCAGCACCATAGAGGTATAGTAGAGGCTACTCAGCAACATAGAGTTATAGTAGAGGCTACTCAGCAACATAGAGGTCTAGTAGAGGTATAGTAGAGGCTACTCAGCAACATAGAGGTATAGTAGAGGTATAGTAGAGGCTACTCAGCAACATAGAGGTCTAGTAGAGGTATAGTAGAGGCTACTCAGCAACATAGAGGTCTAGTAGAGGCTACTCAGCAACATAGAGGTATAGTAGAGGCTACTCAGCAACATAGAGTTATAGTAGAGGCTACTCAGCAACATAGAGGTCTAGTAGAGGCTACTCAGCAACATAGAGGTCTAGTAGAGGCTACTCAGCACCATAGAGGTCTAGTAGAGGCTACTCAGCAACATAGAGGTCTAGTAGAGGTCTAGTAGAGGCTACTCAGCAACATAGAGTTATAGTAGAGGCTACTCAGCAACATAGAGGTCTAGTAGAGGTATAGTAGAGGCTACTCAGCAACATAGAGTTATAGTAGAGGCTACTCAGCAACATAGAGGTATAGTAGAGGTATAGTAGAGGCTACTCAGCACCATAGAGGTATAGTAGAGGTATAGTAGAGGCTACTCAGCAACATATAGTTATAGTAGAGGTATAGTAGAGGCTACTCAGCACCATAGAGGTATAGTAGAGGCTACTCAGCAACATAGAGGTATAGTAGAGGCTACTCAGCAACATAGAGGTATAGTAGAGGCTACTCAGCAACATAGAGGTATAGTAGAGGCTACTCAGCAACATAGAGGTATAGTAGAGGCTACTCAGCAACATAGAGGTATAGTAGAGGCTACTCAGCAACATAGAGGTCTAGTAGAGGTATAGTAGAGGCTACTCAGCAACATAGAGGTATAGTAGAGGCTACTCAGCAACATAGAGGTATAGTAGAGGCTACTCAGCAACATAGAGGTCTAGTAGAGAATACTCAGCAACATAGAGGTATAGTAGAGGCTACTCAGCAACATAGAGGTATAGTAGAGGCTACTCAGCAACATAGAGGTATAGTAGAGGCTACTCAGCAACATATAGTTATAGTAGAGGTATAGTAGAGGCTACTCAGCACCATAGAGGTATAGTAGAGGCTACTCAGGAACATAGAGTTATAGTAGAGGCTACTCAGCAACATAGAGGTCTAGTAGAGGTATAGTAGAGGCTACTCAGCAACATAGAGGTATAGTAGAGGCTACTCAGCAACATAGAGGTATAGTAGAGGCTACTCAGCACCATAGAGGTATAGTAGAGGCTACTCAGCACCACAGAGGTCTAGTAGAGGCTACTCAGCAACATAGAGGTATAGTAGAGGTATAGTAGAGGTTACTCAGCAACATAGAGGTATAGTAGAGGCTACTCAGCAACATAGAGTTATAGTTGAAGTTACTCAGCAACATAGAGGTATAGTAGAGGCTACTCAATAATAATAATATGCCATTTAGCAGACGCTTTTATCCAAAGCGAATTACAGTCATGCGTGCATACATTTTTGTGTATGGGTGGTCCCGGGGATCGAACCCACTACCTTGGCGTTACAAGCGCCGTGCTCTACCAGCTGAGCTTCAGAGGACCACTCAGCAACATAGAGTTATAGTAGAGGCTACTCAGCAACATAGAGATCTAGTAGAGGCTACTCAGCAACATAGAGGTATAGTAGAGGCTACTCAGCAACATAGAGGTATAGTAGAGGCTACTCAGCAACATAGAGGTATAGTAGAGGTATAGTAGAGGCTACTCAGCAACATAGAGGTATAATAGAGGTATAGTAGAGGCTACTCAGCAACATAGAGGTATAGTAGAGGCTACTCAGCAACATAGAGGTCTAGTAGAGGCTACTCAGCAACATAGAGGTCTAGTAGAGGCTACTCAGCAACATAGAGGTATAGTAGAGGTATAGTAGAGGCTACTCAGCAACATAGAGGTCTAGTAGAGGCTACTCAGCAACATAGAGGTCTAGTAGAGGCTACTCAGCAACATAGAGGTATAGTAGAGGCTACTCAGCAACATAGAGGTATAGTAGAGGCTACTCAGCAACATAGAGGTCTAGTAGAGGCTACTCAGCAACATAGAGGTATAGTAGAGGCTACTCAGCAACATAGAGGTCTAGTAGAGGCTACTCAGCACCATAGAGGTCTAGTAGAGGCTACTCAGCACCATAGAGGTATAGTAGAGGCTACTCAGCACCATAGAGGTATAGTAGAGGCTACTCAGCACCATAGAGGTATAGTAGAGGCTACTCAGCAACATAGAGGTATAGTAGAGGCTACTCAGCAACATAGAGGTATAGTAGAGGCTACTCAGCAACATAGAGGTATAGTAGAGGCTACTCAGCAACATAGAGGTATAGTAGAGGCTACTCAGCACTATAGAGGTATAGTAGAGGCTACTCAGCAACATAGAGGTATAGTAGAGGCTACTCAGCAACATAGAGGTCTAGTAGAGGTATAGTAGAGGCTACTCAGCACCATAGAGGTCTAGTAGAGGCTACTCAGCAACATAGAGGTATAGTAGAGGCTACTCAGCAACATAGAGGTATAGTAGAGGCTACTCAGCAACATAGAGGTATAGTAGAGGCTACTCAGCAACATAGAGGTCTAGTAGAGGTATAGTAGAGGCTACTCAGCAACATAGAGTTATAGTAGAGGCTACTCAGCAACATAGAGGTATAGTAGAGGTATAGTAGAGGCTACTCAGCACCATAGAGGTATAGTAGAGGTATAGTAGAGGCTACTCATTAACATATAGTTATAGTAGAGGTATAGTAGAGGCTACTCAGCACCATAGAGGTATAGTAGAGGCTACTCAGCAACATAGAGGTATAGTAGAGGCTACTCAGCAACATAGAGTTATAGTAGAGGCTACTCAGCAACATAGAGGTATAGTAGAGGCTACTCAGCAACATAGAGGTATAGTAGAGGCTACTCAGCAACATAGAGGTATAGTAGAGGCTACTCAGCAACATAGAGGTATAGTAGAGGCTACTCAGCAACATAGAGGTATAGTAGAGGCTACTCAGCAACATAGAGGTCTAGTAGAGAATACTCAGCAACATAGAGGTATAGTAGAGGCTACTCAGCAACATAGAGGTATAGTAGAGGCTACTCAGCAACATAGAGGTATAGTAGAGGCTACTCAGCAACATATAGTTATAGTAGAGGTATAGTAGAGGCTACTCAGCACCATAGAGGTATAGTAGAGGCTACTCAGCAACATAGAGGTCTAGTAGAGGTATAGTAGAGGCTACTCAGCAACATAGAGGTATAGTAGAGGTATAGTAGAGGCTACTCAGCAACATAGAGGTCTAGTAGAGGTATAGTAGAGGCTACTCAGCAACATAGAGGTCTAGTAGAGGCTACTCAGCAACATAGAGGTCTAGTAGAGGTATAGTAGAGGCTACTCAGCACCATAGAGGTATAGTAGAGGCTACTCAGCAACATAGAGTTATAGTAGAGGCTACTCAGCAACATAGAGGTCTAGTAGAGGTATAGTAGAGGCTACTCAGCAACATAGAGGTATAGTAGAGGTATAGTAGAGGCTACTCAGCAACATAGAGGTCTAGTAGAGGTATAGTAGAGGCTACTCAGCAACATAGAGGTCTAGTAGAGGCTACTCAGCAACATAGAGGTATAGTAGAGGCTACTCAGCAACATAGAGTTATAGTAGAGGCTACTCAGCAACATAGAGGTCTAGTAGAGGCTACTCAGCAACATAGAGGTCTAGTAGAGGCTACTCAGCACCATAGAGGTCTAGTAGAGGCTACTCAGCAACATAGAGGTCTAGTAGAGGTCTAGTAGAGGCTACTCAGCAACATAGAGGTCTAGTAGAGGCTACTCAGCAACATAGAGGTCTAGTAGAGGCTACTCAGCAACATAGAGGTCTAGTAGAGGTCTAGTAGAGGCTACTCAGCACCACAGAGGTCTAGTAGAGGCTACTCAGCAACATAGAGGTATAGTAGAGGCTACTCAGCAACATAGAGGTATAGTAGAGGCTACTCAGCACCATAGAGGTATAGTAGAGGCTACTCAGCAACATAGAGGTATAGTAGAGGCTACTCAGCAACATAGAGGTCTAGTAGAGGTCTAGTAGAGGCTACTCAGCAACATAGAGGTCTAGTAGAGGCTACTCAGCAACATAGAGGTATAGTAGAGGCTAGTCAGCAACATAGAGGTATAGTAGAGGCTACTCAGCAACATAGAGGTCTAGTAGAGGTATAGTAGAGGCTACTCAGCAACATAGAGGTATAGTAGAGGCTACTCAGCAACATAGAGGTCTAGTAGAGGTCTAGTAGAGGCTACTCATCAACATAGAGGTATAGTAGAGGCTACTCAGCAACATAGAGGTCTAGTAGAGGTCTAGTAGAGGCTACTCAGCAACATAGAGGTATAGTAGAGGCTACTCAGCAACATAGAGGTATAATAGAGGCTACTCAGCAACATAGAGGTCTAGTAGAGGCTACTCAGCAACATAGAGGTCTAGTAGAGGTCTAGTAGAGGCTACTCAGCAACATAGAGGTCTAGTAGAGGCTACTCAGCAACATAGAGGTATAGTAGAGGCTACTCAGCAACATAGAGGTCTAGTAGAGGCTACTCAGCAACATAGAGGTCTAGTAGAGGCTACTCAGCAACATAGAGGTATAGTAGAGGTCTAGTAGAGGCTACTCAGCAACATAGAGGTCTAGTAGAGGCTACTCAGCAACATAGAGGTATAGTAGAGGTCTAGTAGAGGCTACTCAGCAACATAGAGGTCTAGTAGAGGCTACTCAGCAACATAGAGGTATAGTAGAGGTATAGTAGAGGCTACTCATCAACATAGAGGTCTAGTAGAGGCTACTCAGTAACATAGAGGTATAGTAGAGGCTACTCAGCAACATAGAGGTCTAGTAGAGGCTACTCAGCACCATAGAGGTATAGTAGAGGATACTCAGCACCATAGAGGTATAGTAGAGGCTACTCAGCAACATAGAGGTATAGTAGAGGCTACTCAGCAACATAGAGGTCTAGTAGAGGCTACTCAGCAACATAGAGGTATAGTAGAGGCTACTCACCAACATAGAGGTCTAGTAGAGGCTACTCAGCAACATAGAGGTATAGTAGAGGCTACTCAGCAACATAGAGGTATAGTAGAGGCTACTCAGCACCATAGAGGTATAGTAGAGGCTACTCAGCAACATAGAGGTATAGTAGAGGCTACTCAGCAACATAGAGGTCTAGTTGAGGCTACTCAGCAACATAGAGGTATAGTAGAGGCTACTCAGCAACATAGAGGTATAGTAGAGGCTACTCAGCACCATAGAGGTATAGTAGAGGCTACTCAGCAACATAGAGGTATAGTAGAGGCTACTCAGCAACATAGAGGTATAGTAGAGGCTACTCAGCAACATAGAGGTCTAGTAGAGGCTACTCAGCAACATAGAGGTTTAGTAGAGGCTACTCAGCAACATAGAGGTATAGTAGAGGCTACTCAGCACCATAGAGGTATAGTAGAGGCTACTCAGCAACATAGAGGTATAGTAGAGGCTACTCAGCAACATAGAGGTATAGTAGAGGTATAGTAGAGACTACTCAGCAACATAGAGGTCTAGTAGAGGCTACTCAGCAACATAGAGGTATAGTAGAGGCTACTCAGCACATAGAGGTCTAGTAGAGGTATAGTAGAGGCTACTCAGCAACATAGAGGTCTAGTAGAGGCTACTCAGCAACATAGAGGTATAGTAGAGGCTACTCAGCAACATAGAGGTCTAGTAGAGAATACTCAGCACCATAGATGTATAGTAGAGGCTACTCAGCAACATAGGGGTATAGTAGAGGCTACTCAGCAACATAGAGGTATAGTAGAGGCTACTCAGCAACATAGAGGTATAGTAGAGGCTACTCAGCAACATAGAGGTATAGTAGAGGCTACTCAGCAACATAGAGGTATAGTAGAGGCTACTCAGCACCATAGAGGTATAGTAGAGGCTACTCAGCACCATAGAGGTATAGTAGAGGCTACTCAGCAACATAGAGGTCTAGTAGAGGCTACTCAGCAACATAGAGGTCTAATAGAGAATACTCAGCAACATAGAGGTCTAGTAGAGGCTACTTAGCACCATAGAGGTATAGTAGAGGTATAGTAGAGGCTACTCAGCAACATAGAGGTATAGTAGAGGCTACTCAGCAACATAGAGGTATAGTAGAGGCTACTCAGCAACATAGAGGTCTAGTAGAGAATACTCAGCAACATAGAGGTCTAGTAGAGCCAGCTGCTACACAGATGATCAACTTGTCTACAACTCTGCAATTTATGACCATTAACTTTTTTATTCTGTGAAAAGCTGTTAGCAGGAAGTGCTGAGGTATGTCAGTGAGGGATCTCTCTTGGATGGTAATTTACCACATTTTGTAAACAGATTGGCTGTTGCTTGGTAACATTTCACTGAGAGTTGACCTCATGCAGAAATGATGGCGATTATATTTGATTAGAACCTGTCCAGTCTGGAGTACTGTAATCTTTCTAATGACACGCCTTCATCGCTCACACTGAAATGGATCTGATGTGAAGTCAATACCAATTTCACCTGCCTGCCCCGCGTTCTGTCCTTGTGTTCTATCCTATCTCTGGACAATACTGTTCTCAAAACAACCTATTGTACTATATTTTTGAAACTACATGAAATATACAGTAACTGACCCACACAGGGATAATGCATTCACTTGAAACTTGTCTTTTTGATTCCTCAAACAAATAGCCAATGATCGATATGATAATGTAGGCATTATTGTTTAAAATCCCCTCTAGAGGAAGGCCTCTAGATTGATTATTATGAAAATAATAACTTTATTTTAAACATTGTCATATTGATAATTGGCTGATAAAATCTGAGGAAAAAGTGCACAATCTCTTCCTGGGTGAAATAATGTAGAATAAAAAGAGAAATACAAATGTTTTTGATCATATTATGTGAGATGTTATTTTAATTTCAGTAGCCCAACAAACAACGAATTGTCGGTTTATGCTAATTAGCCTGTGACTATATGGCTATAAAAGTAAACCCTTTTTATGATTAAACATTTATAAAAATGCATCTTTTGATGAAACATTTATATAGACACATTCACAATAATAAAACTTTTAGGCCAATACATGAAAATAAATAGCAAGTAATGCTGAAACGAATGAAAGTAGGTTAGAATACTAAAATGTATATTGTCTCCCTGTCACGATCGTCATGGAGAGACCAAGGCGCAGCGTTGCGGGTGAACATATTTATATTTATTAAATGATCAAAACAACAAACGAAAAACGTGACGTCTATGGTTAAACACGAACAAGAAACCACAAACACAACGTGAAAGACAGACAGTTAAATATGGCTCCCAATCAGAGACAACCAGCTGACACTCGTTGCCTCTGATTGGGAGTCACTCAGACCAACATAGAAAATCAAACATAGAATTACACACCCTGGCTCAACATAACATTGTCCCCAGAGCCAGGGCGTGACAGTATCCCCCCCTAAAGGCGCGGACTCCGACCGCGGCAACTAAATCCCACAGGGGAGGGACCGGGTGGGCACTCCGCCTAGGCGGCGGATCCGGCTCCGGACATGACCCAGGCATGGGTTGTGCTGGACTGACGACGCGCACCCCTGGCTTGGTACGTGGAGGAGGAACGGGCCTTACCAGGCTGACGACGCACACCGTAGGCTTGGTGCGTGGAGCAGGGACAGGCCGGACTGGGCTGACGAAGCACACCACTGACTTGGTGCGGGGAGCAGGAATGGGCCGGACCGGGCTGACGACGCGCACCACTGACTTGGTGCGGGGAGCAGGAATGGGCCGGACCGGGCTGACGACGCGCACCACTGACTTGGTGCGGGGAGCAGGAATGGGCCGGACCGGGCTGACGACGCGCACCACTGACTTGGTGCGGGGAGCAGGAATGGGCCGGACCGGGCTGACGACGCGCACCACTGACTTGGTGCGGGGAGCAGGAATGGGCCGGACCGGGCTGACGACGCGCACCACTGACTTGGTGCGGGGAGCAGGAACGGGCCGCGCCGGGCTGACGAAACGCACCACTGACTTGGTGGGAGTGGCAGGAACAGGCCGGACCGTACTGGGAACACACACCACTGGCCCTACGTGGGGATCAGGAACAGGCCGGACCGGACTGGCAACACACGCCAGTACCTCTCGCCGTGCCTCTCCAACCTCCTTCCCCCTGGTGACCAGTGACTCCCGTAACCTGGCGGCCTCCTCTGCCAACCCGCTGGACCGCTCTATCGCGGCCTCCTGCTGCCCCGACGTCGTGAGCCCCCCCCTAAAAATTTTCTGGGGGTCTCTCCTCCCCGTGGGCCAGGCCTCCATCGTTCTCGCCCAACTCTCGCTCCTCTGTCTCCAACTCCCGCCATTCAGCTCCTCAATGGGCTTGACCCAGTCGAAGCTCCTCCTCAACTGGTCCCAAGTCCACCCTCTCTGCTCCTCACTAGGCTTGACCCAGTTGAGGTTGCCACGAAGATCTGCCAGCGATGGCTCCTGGACACGCTGCTTGGTCTGGTTTAGGTGGTTTCTTCTGTCACGATCGTCATGGAGAGACCAAGGCGCAGCGTTGCGGGTGAACATATTTATATTTATTAAATGATCAAAACAACAAACGAAAAACGTGACGTCTATGGTTAAACACGAACAAGAAACCACAAACACAAAGTGAAAGACAGACAGTTAAATATGGCTCCCAATCAGAGACAACCAGCTGACACTCGTTGCCTCTGATTGGGAGTCACTCAGACCAACATAGAAAATCAAACATAGAATTACACACCCTGGCTCAACATAACATTGTCCCCAGAGCCAGGGCGTGACACTCCCGAGTGGCGCAGTGGTCTAAGGCACTGCATCGCAGTGCTAGCTGTGCCACTAGAGATCCTGGTTCAAATCCAGGCTCTGTTGTAGCCGGCCGCGACCAGGAGACCCATGGGGCGGCGCACAATTGGCTCAGCGTCGTCCAGGGTAGGGGAGGGAATGGCCGGCAGGGATGTAGCTCAGTTGGTAGAGCATGGCGTTTGCAACGCCAGGGTTGTGGGTTTGATTCCCACGGGGGGCCAGTATGAAAAAATTATGTATGCACTAACTGTAAGTCGCTCTGGATAAGAGCGTCTGCTAAATGACTAAAATGTATATAAATTCCTGCTGCAATGTTCACTAAAACGTTTAGAATGCTCTTATCTGCTCCCAAATAATTTCTAGTCATTTCTGAAAATAAAAGTCCATATTTATCAAGATGTGGTATAGGGGCTTCTTATAATGCACGAGAAAACCCTGGAATTTACAATGTACATCCACGGTTTTTAGCAGAGCTAACTGTTTATTACTTTCGTTTTTTGGAACTTATTTAAATGATCTCTATGTGTTCTCTGCCACAAAGGTGAACCTATTATATTTAGTAGACGTCTGTAAAGTCATCGGTGACATGACTCTGGGGACAATAGTATGATGGTGACTGCATTAATGACTCTTGCAGTTTTTAATATCTTCAATATTTGTAATTAAGATAAATCCTACAACCTATATAAATAATGACAACAATGTTAAAATGTTGTTGTTGTTATTAGCGTACATTTTTGAAACCAGTAAACATCCATTCTCTTGTTGCTAAGTTTTCTATTACCCATATTCAAACAGTACATTTAAGATCTCTTTTTTTAATGAAATGTGTTTTATCAATAAAAGTAAATACATAATGTATTATTATTATTATTATGAGCTTACCCTGCGTGTTGGCAGTCTGTTCCAATGTCCACCGGAGGTCTCCAGAGCAGGGCGGCAGGCCCAGGTTACCCGCCCCCCGCACCGTGATGCCGGGCAGAGCTCTCAGAGACTCCGGGATGAGGCCCTCCAGACTGTCGTTGGCCTGCTGTCTGCGGAGCGCCACCTGCGCCGCCATGACCCGCTGCCTCTCGATGATCAGGATGCATTTCTCACAGGTGCAGTCCTTGAAGCGGCAATAGCGCTTGTGGCCCTTAAGCCAGGACAGGACGCCGTGGTTACGGCAACGTGCGCACTTGGTGGTCCTCTGGAGCGATGCTCGGGCCTGTGTCACCGGGCCCCCCATGTACAGGTAGGAAGATCCGTAACCATTCATTTCTCACACCGTCAGCCAGTCAGCCAGCCAGTCAGTCAGTTAGTCACACACACACACACACACACACACATAGTCTCGCTACTTTGCCTCCCCAAGGTGCTGGAGGTGCATCTGATAAGGGGGCGGCCCGGGACAGACAGAGCAGAGAGCAGTGAATGTCAGGACATGATGGTAGGAGGTGCTGGTTGGATCCACCTCTACCTCTCCTGTCCCCCTGGCAATAAAGACGTGCATCAGCCGCCATCTGACACGCAGTCAGGGAGGCGAGTAACTAGATACTGTTTTGCGCATCACCGATCAGCCAATCCCCGGGGAGAGAGAGGGAGGTTCCATCCAGTGTTCTGTATAGCCATAACTCTACCGGGACAATGAAAGCCACACCCTTAATTAAACGTTTACATTGAACGGTTACTCGGATGGGATAATGAGTACTGGAGTTCATAAAACGGACAGCAACGTGCTGAAGTCTATAGAATAAGCCTTATTTAACCACAGTGCAATAAATCGATGCAGCAGTTTGTTTGTTTGTATACCATAGGCTACAGTGCCTTGACAAAAAACAAATAGTAACACAATAACATAACAATAAGGAGACTATAGACAAGGAGCACCGGTATGGAGTCAATGTGTTTGAGGCAGTTGAGGTGAATATATAGGTGTATAGGTATGGAGGGCTCAGTGGAGGCTGGTGAGGGGAGGAGCACCGGTATGGAGTCAATGTGTTTGAGGCAGTTGAGGTGAATATACAGGTGTATAGGTATGTAGGGCTCAGTGGAGGCTGGTGAGGGGAGGACGGCTCCTAATAATGGCTGAGCGAATGAAATGGCATCAAACACATGGAAACCATGGAAACCATGTGTTTGATGTATGTGATACCATTCCACTCATTCCCCTCCATCCATTACCACGAGCTCATCCTCCCCAATTAAGGTAACACCAACCTCCTGTGGTAGGGGTAAAAGTGACTAGGCAATCAGGATAGATAATAAACAGAGTAGCAGCAGCATGTGAAAGTGTGTCTGTGTGTGTTGTCAATATGCATGTGCATGTGAGCGTGTGTGTGTGTGTGTATGTATGTGTTGGAGTGTCAGTGTACTATGTGTGAGTGTGTGGGTAGAGTCCAGTGAGTGGGTAGAGTCCAGTGAGTGTGTAGAGTCCAGTGAGTGGGTAGAGTCCAGTGAGTGGGTAGAGTCCAGTGAGTGGGTAGAGTCCAGTGAGTGGGTAGAGTCCAGTGAGTGGGTAGAGTCCAGTGAGTGGGTAGAGTCCAGTGAGTGTGTAGAGTCCAGTGAGTGGGTAGAGTCCAGTGAGTGGGTAGAGTCCAGTGAGTGTGTAGGGTCCAGTGAGTGGGTAGAGTCCAGTGAGTGGGTAGAGTCCAGTGAGTGGGTAGAGTCCAGTGAGTGGGTAGAGTCCAGTGAGTGGGTAGAGTCCAGTGAGTGTGCATAGAGCCAGTGTAAAAGAGTCAGTGAAAAAAAAGGGGGGCAGTGCAAATAGTCTGGGTGGCCATTTGATTAACTGTTCAACAGTTTTATGGCTTGGAGGTAGAAGCTGTTAAGGAGCCTTTTGGTCCCAGACTTGGCACTCCGGTACCGTTTGCCGTGCGGTAGCAGAGAGAACAGTCTATGACTTGGGTGGATGTAGTCTTCGACAATTTTGAGGGCCTTCCTCTGACACCGCCTGGTATAGAGGTCCTGGATGGCAGGAAGCTTGGCCCCAGTGATGTACTGGGCCGTAAGCACTACCCTCTGTAGCGCCTTGCGGTCGGAGGCCGAAGAGTTGCCATACCAGGCGGTGATGCAACCAGTCAGGATGCTCTCGATGGTGTAGCTGTATAATTTTTTGAGGATCTGAGGACCCATGCCAAATCTTTTCAGTCTCCTGAGGGGGAATTGGCTTTGTTGTGCCCTCTTCACTACTGTCTTGGTGTGTTTTTTTTAATTTATTTGTTATTTCACCTTTATTTAACCAGGTAAGCCAGTTGAGAACAGGTTCTCATTTACAACTGCGACCTGGCCATGATAAAGCAAAGTAGTGCAATAAAAAAACAACACAGAGTTACATATGGGGTAAAAAACATAAAGTCAGAAATACAACAGAAAATATATATACAGTGTGTGCAAATGAAGCAAGTTATGGAGGTAAGGCAATAAATAGGCTATAGTGCAGAATAATTACAATAGTATTAACACTGGAATGCTAGATGTGCAAGAGATTATGTGCAAATAGAGATACTGGGGTGCAAAAGAGCAAAATAAATAACAATATAGGGATGAGGTAGTTGGGTGGGCTAATTACAGATGGGCTGTGTACAGGTGCAGTGATCGGTAAGGTGCTCTGACAACTGATGCTTAAAGTTATTCAGGGAGATAAGAGTCTCCAGCTTCAGAGATTTTTGCAATTCGTTCCAGTCATTGGCAGCAGAGAACTGGAAGGAATGGCGGCCAAAGGAGGTGTTGGCTTTGGGAATGACCAGTGAGATATACCTGCTGGAGCGCAGACTACGGGTGGGTGCTGCTATGGTGACCAATGAGCTAAGATAAGGCGGGGATTTGCCTAGCAGTGATTTATAGATGGCCTGGAGCCAGTGGGTTTGACGACGAACATGTAGTGAGGACCAGCCAACAAGAGCGTACAGGTCACAGTGGTGGGTAGTGTATGGGGCTTTGGAGACAAAACGGATGGCACTGTGATAGACTACATCCAATTTGCTGAGTAGAGTGTTGGAGGCTATTTTGTAAATGACATCGCCGAAGTCAAGGATCGGTAGGATAGTCAGTTTTACGAGGGCATGTTTGGCAGCATGAGTGAAGGAGGCTTTGTTGCGAAATAGGAAGCCAATTCTAGATTTAACTTTGGATTGGAGATTCTTTATGTGAGTCTGGAAGTTGAGTTTACAGTCTAACCAGACACCTAGGTATTTGTAGTTGTCCACATACTCTAGGTCAGACCCGTCGAGAGTGGTGATTCTAGTCGGGTGGGCGGGTGCCAGCAGCGTTCGATTGAAAAGCATGCATTTAGTTTTACTAGTGTTTAAGAGCAGTTGGAGGCTACTGAAGGATTGTTGTATGGCATTGAAGCTCGTTTGGAGGTTTGTTAACACAGTGTCCAATGAAGGGCCAGATGTATACAAAATGGTGTCGTCTGCGTAGAGGTGGATCTGAGAGTCACCAGCAGCAAGAGAGACATCATTGATATACACGGAGAAAAGTGTCGGCCCAAGAATTGAACCCTGTGGCACCCCCATAGAGACTGCCATAGGTCCAGACAACAGGCCCTCCGATTTGACACACTGAACTCTATCTGAGAAGTAGTTGGTGAACCAGGCAAGGCAGTCATTTGAGAAACCAAGGCTATTTAGTCTGCCAATAAGAATGCGGTGGTTGACAGAGTCGAAAGCCTTGGCCAGGTCGATGAAGACGGCTGCACAGTACTGTCTATTATCAATCGCGGTTATAATATCGTTTAGGACCTTGAGCGTGGCTGAAGTGCACCCGTGACCAGCTCGGAAACCGGATTGCATAGCGGAGAAGGTACGGGGGTATTCGAAATGGTCGATGATCTGTTTGTTAACTTGGCTTTTGAATACTTTCGAAAGGCAGGGCAGGATGGATATAGGTCTGTAGCAATTTGGATCTAGAGTGTCACCCCCTTTGAAGAGGGGGATGACCGCGGCAGCTTTCCAATCTCTGGGGATCTCAGACGTTATGAAAGAGAGGT
Organism: Coregonus lavaretus; assembly: GCF_964263955.1. Lineage (NCBI taxonomy): Eukaryota > Metazoa > Chordata > Actinopteri > Salmoniformes > Salmonidae > Coregonus > Coregonus lavaretus. The sequence continues at coordinate 697,485 of NC_140001.1, forward strand.
TGAACAGACTAGTAATAGGGGTAGCGACAATTTCGGCGGCTAGTTTTAGAAAGAAAGGGTCCAGATTGTCTAGCCCAGCTGATTTGTAGGGGTCCAGATTTTGCAGCGCTTTCAAAACATCAGCTGTCTGAATTTGTGTGAAGGAGAAGCGGGGGGGGCATGGGCAAGTTGCAGCAGAGGGTGCAGAGTTGGTGGCCGGGTTAGTGGTAGCCAGATGGAAAGCATGGCCAGCTGTAGCAAAATGCTTGTTGAAATTCTCGATTATTGTAGATTTATCGGTGGTGATAGTGTTTCCTAGCCTCAGTGCAGTGGGCAGCTGGGAGGAAGTGCTCTTATTCTCCATGGACTTTACAGTGTCCCAAAACTTTTTGGAGTTAGTGCTACAGGATGCAAATTTCTGTTTGAAAAAGTTAGCCTTTGCTTTCCTGACTGCTTGTGTATATTGGTTCCTAACTTCCCTGAAAAGTTGCATATCGCGGGGGCTATTTGATGCTAATGCTGTACGCCACAGGATGTTTTTGTGCTGGTCAAGGGCAGTCAAGTCTGAGGAGAACCAGGGGCTATATCGGTTCTTAGTTCTGTATTTTTTGAATGGGGCATGTTTATTTAAGATTGAGAGGAAATTACTTTTAAGGAACAACCAGGCATCCTCTACTGACGGAATGAGATCTATATCCATCCAGGATACCTGGGCCAGGTCAATTAGGAAGGCCTCCTCGCTAAAGTGTTTTAGGGAGCGTTTGACAGTGATGAGGGGTGGTCGTTTGACCGCGGACCCGTTACGGACGCAGGCAATAAGGTAGTGATCGCTGAGATCCTGGTTGAAGACAGCTGAGGTGTATTTAGAGGGTATGTTAGTCAGGATGATATCTATGAGGGTACCCATGTTTACGGATTTAGGGTTGTACCTGGTAGGTTCGTTGATAATTTGCGTGAGGTTGAGGGCATCTAGCTTGGATTGTAGGATGGCTGGGGTATTAAGCATATCCCAATTTAGGTCACCAAGCAGTACAAACTCTGAGGATAAATGGGGGGCAATCAATTCACATATGGTGTCCAGGGCACAGCTGGGGGCTGAGGGGGGTCTGTAGCAAGCGGCAACAGTGAGAGACTTATTTCTGGAAAGGTGGATTTTTAGAAGTAGAAGCTCAAACTGTTTGGGCACAGACCTGGATAGTATGATAGAGCTCTGCAGGCTGTCTCTACAGTAGATTGCAACTCCACCCCCTTTGGCAGTTCTATCTAGACGGAAAATGTTATAGTTGGGGATGGAAATTTCAGAATTTTTGGTGGCCTTCCTGAGCCAGGATTCAGACACTGCTAGAACATCAGGGTTGGCAGAGTGTGCTAACGCAGTGAATAACTCAAACTTAGGAAGTAGACTTCTGATATTTATGTGCAAGAAACCAAGACTTTTGCGATTACAGAAGTCATCAAATGATAGCGCCTGGGGAGTAGGAGTGTTTGGACCATGATAGTTTGTTGGTGATGTGGACACCAAGGAACTTGAAGCTCTCAACCTGCTCCACTACAGCCCTGTCAATGAGAATGGGGGCGTGCTCAGTCCTCTTTTTTTTCCTGTAGTCCACAATCATCTCCTTTGTCTTGGTCACGTTGAGGGAGAGGTTGTTGTCCTGGCACCACACGGCCAGATCTCTGACCTCCTCCCTATAGGCTGTCTCATCGTTGTCGGTGATCAGGCCTACCACTGTTGTGTCGTCGGCAAACTTAATGATGGTGTTGGAGTCGTGCCTGGCCATGCAGTCATGGGTGAACAGAGAGTACAGGAGGGGACTGAGCACGCACCCCTGAGGGGCCCCCGTGTTGAGGATCAGTGTGGCAGATGTGTTGTTACCTACCCTTACCACCTGGGGGCGGCCCGTCAGGAAGTCCAGGATCCAGTTGCAGAGGGAGGTGTTTAGTCCCAGGATCCTTAGCTTAGTGATGAGCTTAGAGGGCACTATGGTGTTGAATGCTGAGCTGTAGTCAATGAATAGCATTCTCACGTAGGTGTTCCTCTTGTCCAGGTGGGAAAGGGCAGTGTGGAGTGCGATAGAGATTGCATCATCTGTGGATCTGTTGGGGCGGTATGCAAATTGGAGTGGGTCTAGGGTTTCTGGGATTATGCTGTTGATGTGAGCCATGACCAGAGGGAGGGAGGGAGGGAGGGAGGGAGAGGGAGGGAGGGAGGGAGGGAGGGGGAGGGGTAGGGAGGGAGGGAGGGAGGGGGAGGGGGAGGGAGGGGTAGGGAGGGAGGGAGGGAGGGGGAGGGGGAGGGGGAGGGGGAGGGGGAGGGAGGGAGGGAGAGGGAGGGAGGGAGGGAGGGAGGGAGGGAGGGAGGGAGGGAGGGAGGGAGGGAGGGAGGGAGGGAGAGGGAGGGAGGGAGGGAGGGAGGGAGGGAGGGAGGGGGAGGGGGAGGGAGGGGGAGGGAGGGGGAGGGAGGGAGGGAGGGAGGGGGAGGGAGGGAGGGAGGGAGGGAGGGAGGGAGGGAGGGAGGGAGAGGGAGAGATATGCTGCAACTACCTATGCATAATAACATTATTAATGTTGTGGGACTGCATCATCGTTAGTAGACTGTAAAATTACATGAATAAAATATATTCTCCCTACGTGTGAAAAGGCAATGGCCTATATTAATTAATATATACTTTAATAGTCCTTGTGTGGATTTCAACACCCAACAAAGTCCTACAATAATAGGTCTATTGAAAACAATTATTCCAATTATATGCCTAATTCTGTGTTGGGAAAAATGTGATCGAAAAACTTTTTTTTAAGAGTTTCGAACGTTTTTGAAAACTGAGGGGGGAAAAGTAGCAAAAATGCACTGATTGAACTCTCTAAAGGACCAAAGTAAAATAGTTACAATTCTAAATAAGTATTTGTAAATAGGCCAACACACGACTGTCTTGGTGTGTTTGGACCATGATAGTTCGTTGGTGATGTGGACACCAAGGAACTTGAAGCTCTCAACCTGTTCCACTACAGCCCCGTCGATGAGAATGGGGGCGTGCTCAGTCCTCTTTTTTTTCCTGTAGTCCACAATCATCTCCTTCAACGTGACCAAGACAAAGGAGATGATTGTGGACTACAGGAAAAAAAAGAGGACTGAGCACGCCCCCATTCTCATCGACGGGGCTGTAGTGGAACAGGTTGAGAGCTTCAAGTTCCTTGGTGTCCACATCACCAACGAACTATCATGGTCCAAACACACCAAGACAGTCGTGAAGAGGGCACGACAAAGCCTATTCCCCCTCAGGAGACTAAAAAGATTTGGCATGGGTCCTCAGATCCTCAAAAAATTCTACAGCTGCACCATCGAGAGCATCCTGACTGGTTGCATCACCGCCTGGTATGGCAACTGCTTGGCCTCTGACCGCAAGGCACTACAGAGGGTAGTGCGTACGGCCCAGTACATCACAGGGGCAAAGCTCCCTGCCATCCAGGACCTCTATACCAGGCGGTGTCAGAGGAAGGCCCTCAAAATTGTCAAAGACTCCAGTCACCCTAGTCATAGACTGTTCTCTCTGCTACCGCACGGCAAGCGGTACCGGAGTGCCAAGTCTAGGTCCAAAAGACTTCTCAACAGCTTCTACCCCCAAGCCATAAGACTCCTGAACAGCTAATCATGGCTACCCGGACTATTTGCACTGCCCCCCCACCCCATACTTTTTACGCTGCTGCTACTCTGTTAAGTATTTATGCATAGTCACTTTAACTCTACCCACATGTACATATTACCTCAACTACCTCAACTAGCCGGTGCCCCCGCACATTGACTATGCAACGGTACCCCCCTGTATATATAGCCTCCCTACTGTCACTTTATTCTATTGTATATATAGCCTCCCTACTGTCACTTTATTTTTACTTCTGCTCTTTTTTTCTCAACACTTTTTTGTTGTTGTTTTATTCTTACTTTTTTGTTTAAAATAAATGCACTGTTGGTTAAGGGCTGTAAGTAAGCATTTCACTGTAATGTCTGCACCTGTTGTATTCGGCGCATGTGACCAATAAAATTTGATTTGATTTGATGAATTGACCTATATGTAAATTGATACAACTCTGGTGGGGATCTTTGTGGAGATGGACGTCTCATCACAGGAGAGGCGAAAGGACGTGTAGTTAACGAAGTGAACTGCCTTGGAGGAGCTTCTGACTACAGACTCAGCGGAGTTAACAGAATGTAGCTAACCCTTCCTGGAGTAGCGGAGTTAGATGGATGTTTCACTGGACAGATATCACTCAACCACAGCGCCTCGCTACCTGTCACTGCACTCCACCCATCCTACAGTCACAAACCACTGAATTAAATAGTCACCTCCCACTGGGTTAACAATATCTGTTGGTCTGATGTGATTAATAAGGAGCATCCAGACGCTGCACTTGATGCATTTATGAAATTGCTTCTTCCAATTATTGATAAACATGCACCTGTTAAGAAACTGACTGTTAGAACTGTTAAGGCTCCATGGATTGATGAGGAACTGAAAAACTGTCTGGTTGAAAGAGACGGGGCAAAAGGAGTGGCTAATAAGTCTGGCTGTTGAACAAGCTGAGGAGACTAAATTACTTGGTGTTACCTTAGATCCAGGCTCTGTCGTAGCCGGCCGCGACCGGGAGACCCATGGGGCGGCGCACAATTGGCCCAGCGTCGTCCAGGTTAGGGGAGGGAATGGCCCGGCAGGGGATGTAGCTCAGTTGGTAGAGCATGGCGTTTGCAACGCCAGGGTTGTGGGTTCGATAAAATAATGTACAGTGGGGAAAAAAAGTATTTAGTCAGCCACCAATTGTGCAAGTTCTCCCACTTAAAAAGATGAGAGAGGCCTGTAATTTTCATCATAGGTACACGTCAACTAGGACAGACAAAATGAGGGAAAAAAATCCAGAAAATCACATTGTAGGATATTTAATGAATTTATTTGCAAATTATGATGGAAAATAAGTATTTGGTCACCTACAAACAAGCACGATTTCTGGCTCTCACAGACCTGTAACTTCTTCTTTAAGAGGCTCCTCTGTCCTCCACTCGTTACCTGTATTAATGGCACCTGTTTGAACTTGTTATCAGTATAAAAGACACCTGTCCACAACCTCAAACAGTCACCCTCCAAACTCCACTATGGCCAAGACCAAAGAGCTGTCATAGGACACCAGAAACAAAATTGTAGACCTGCACCAGGCTGGGAAGACTGAATCTGCAATAGGTAAGCAGCTTGGTTTGAAGAAATCAACTGTGGGAGCAATTATTAGGAAATGGAAGACATACAAGACCACTGATAATCTCCCTCGATATGGGGCTCCACGCAAGATCTCACCCCGTGGGGTCAAAATGATCACAAGAACGGTGAGCAAAAATCCCAGAACCACACGGGGGGACCTAGTGAATGACCTGCAGAGAGCTGGGACCAAAGTAACAAAGCCTACCATCAGTAACACACTACGCCGCCAGGGACTCAAATCCTGCAGTGCGAGATGTGTCCCCCTGCTTAAGCCAGTACATGTCCAGGCCCGTCTGAAGTTTGCTAGAGTGCATTTGAATGATCCAGAAGAGGATTGGGAGAATGTCATATGGTCAGATGAAACCAAAATATAACTTTTTGGTAAAAACTCAACTAGTCGTGTTTGGAGGACAAAGAATGCTGAGTTGCATCCAAAGAACACCATACCTACTGTGAAGCATGGGGGTGGAAACATCATGCTTTGGGGCTGTTTTTCTGCAAAGGGACCAGGATGACTGATCCGTGTAAAGGAAATAATGAATGGAGCCTTGTATCAAGAGATTTTGAGTGAAAACCTCCTTCCATCAGCAAGGGCATTGAAGATGAAATGTGGCTGGGTCTTTCAGCATGACAATGATCGCAAACACACCGCCCGGGCAACGAAGGAGTGGCTTCGTAAGAAGCATTTCAAGGTCCTGGAGTGGCGTAGCCAGTCTCCAGATCTCAACCCCATAGAACATCTTTGGAGGGAGTTGAAAGTCTGTGTTGCCCAGCGACAGCCCCAAAACATCACTGCTCTAGAGGAGATCTGCATGGAGGAATGGGCCAAAATACCAGCAACAGTGTGTGAAAACCTTGTGAAGACTTACAGAAAACGTTTGACCTGTGTCATTGCCAACAAAGGGTATATAACAAAGTATTGAGAAACGTTTGTTATTGACCAAATACTTATTTTCCACCATAATTTGCAAATAAATTCATAAAAAATCCTACAATGTGATTTTCTGGATTTTTTTCCCTCAATTTGTCTGTCATAGTTGACGTGTACCTATGATGAAAATTACAGGCCTCTCTCATATTTTTAAGTGGGAGAACTTGCACAATTGGTGGCTGACTAAATACTTTTTTTCCCCACTGTATGTGCTAACTGTAAGTCGCTCTGGATAAGAGCGTCTGCTAAATGACTAAAATGTAAATGTAAATCAGGATTGCCCAACCCAGTTCCTGGAGAGCTACCGTCCTGTAGGTTTTTGCTCCAACCCTAATCTAGCACACCTGTTTCTAATAATTAGCAGGTTGAAAAGATGAATCAGGTTAGTAACACCTGGGGTTGGAGCGAAAACCTACAGGAGGGTAGCTCTCCAGGAACAGGGTTGGAGTTAAAACCTACAGGAGGGTAGCTCTCCAGGAACAGGGTTGGAGTTAAAACCTACAGGAGGATAGCTCTCCAGGAACAGGGCTGGAGTTAAAACCTACAGGAGGATAGCTCTCCTGGAACAGGGTTGGGAAACCCTGCCTTAGATTGTAAACTGTCATGGTCAAAACATTTAGATTCAATGGTTGTAAAGATGGGGAGAGGTCTGTCCGTAATAAAGAGATGCTCTGCTTTTTTGACATCACACTCCAAAAAGCAAGTCCTGCAGGCTCTAGTTTTGTCTAATCTTGATTAGTGTCCAGTCGTGTGGTCCAGTGCTGCAAGGATATACCTAGTTAAGCTGCAGCTGGCCCAGAACAGAGCGGCACGTCTTGCTCTTCATTGTAATCAGAGGGCTGATATAAATACTATGCATCCAGTCTCTCTTGGCTAAGAGTTGAGGAAAGACTGACTGCATCACTTCTTGTTTTCATAAGAAACACTAATGTGTTGAAAATCCAAAATTGTTTGCATAGTCAACTTACACACAGCACTGACACACACACTTACCCCACCAGACATGCCACCAGGGGTCTTTTCACAGTCCCCAAATCCAGAACAAATTCAAGAAAGCAAACAGTATTATATAGAGCCGTTATTGCATGGAACTCGGTTCCATCTCCTATTTCTCAAATGAACATCAAACCTGGTTTAAAAAAACAGATAAAGCAACACCTCACGGCACAACGCCTCTCCCCTATTTTACCTAGATATTTTGTGTGTATGTATTGATATGTAGGCTACGTGTGCCTTTATTTAAATTGATGTAGTTCTGTCCTTGAGCTGTTCTTGTCTGTTAATGTTCTGTATTATGTCATTTTTCATGTTTTGTGTGGACCCCAGGAAGAGTAGCTGCTGCTTTTGCAACAGCAAATGGGGATCCTAATAAAACACAAAAAATACCAAATACCACTCTATAGACCCAGACTGAATACAGACTGGACCTAGTCAGTTCGTGTCTGTTCAAGTCGGATAAGAAGGAGAGGAGGTAGAGAGGAAGGAGGTAGAGAAGAGAGAGAGGAGAGGTAGAGAGAGGAGAGGTAGAGAAGGAGAGGAGGTAGAGAGGAGAGGAGGTGGAGAAGAGGAGAGAGAGGAGAGAGAGGAGTGAGAGAGAGTAGAGAGAGAGGAGAGTAGGAGAAGGAGGAAGTGAGAGGAGAGAGTGAGGAGAAGAGTAGAGGAGGAGGAGGAGTAGAGTGAGAGAGAGAGTGAGAGGAGTGAGAAGGAGGAGGTAGAGAGGAGAGTAGGAGAGGAGGAAGAAGAAGGATAGAGGAGGAGAGAAGGAGAGGATGGTGAGAAGGTAGTGTTGAGGTAGAGAGGTGTAGATGAGAGGGAGGTGTGTTGGAGTAGAGGATGTAGGAATTAGTTGTGAGGATAGAGTGAGGAGTTGAGTTGTGAGTAGTTGTGAGTAGGGTAGGATAGTGAGTATGAGAGTTGTGATGTTGTAGTGAGAGGTTTAGTAGTGGAATGTTGTAGGTTGTTAGTAGTGTTAGTTTGGTGTGTTGTAGTGTGTTGTGTTTGTTGTTTGTGTGGGTTTGTTGTTTGGTTTTGTTTGTTGTTTGGGTTGTTGTTTGGTTTGTTGTGTAGTTGTTATGTTTGTAGTTTGGTGTTGTTGTTGGTGTGTTTGTTGTGTGTAGTTGTTGTGGTTTAGTGTTGTTGTTGGTTTGTTTTGTGTGTGTTGTTGTTGAGTGTTGTTGGTTGGTGGTTTTGTGTGTTTGTTGGTTGTTTGGTGTTGTTGTTTTGTTTTGTTGTTTGTGTTTGTGTTGTTTTGTGGTTGTTGTTGTGTTTTTGTGTTTGTTGTTGTGTTTGGTTGTGTTGTGTTGTGTTGTTGTTGGTTTGTGTTTTTGTTGGTTGTGTTGTGGTGTTGTTGTTGTTTGTTGTGTTTGTGGTTTTGTTGGTTGTTGTTGGTGTGTGTTTGTTTGGTGTGTGTGTGTTTTGGTTGTTTTTTGTGTGTTTTTGTTTTTTGTTTGTTTGTTTTGTTTTGTGTGTGTGTTTTGTTTGTTTTGTTGTTTTGTTAGAGTAGATGTGATTATTATTATTATTGTGTTTTTTAGTGAGGAGTGGTGAAGAGAAGAGAAGGAGAGGAAGAAGAGAAGGGAGAATAAGAAGAGAAGGGAGAGTAAGAAGAGAAGGGAAGGGAGTAGTGAGAAGAGGAAGGGGAGTAAGAAGAGAAGAGAAGGAGAATAAGAGAGAGAGAGTAAGAGAAGGGAGGAGTAGAGA
>NC_140001.1:706537-909037 GCF_964263955.1 Coregonus lavaretus
AGAGGAGGTAGAGGAGAGGAGAAGGTAGAGAAGGAGAGGAGGTAGAGGAGAGGAGGTAGAGAAGGAGAGGAGAGAAGGTAGAGAAGAAGAGGCGGTAGAGAAGGAGAGGATGCAGAGAAGGAGAGGAGAGGAGGAGGAGAAGAAGAGGCGGTAGAGAAGGAGAGGAGGTAGAGGAGAGGAGAAGGTAGAGAAGGAGAGGAGGTAGAGGAGAGGAGGTAGAGAATGAGAGGAGAGGAGATAGAGAAGGAGAGGAGGAAGAGAAGGAGAGGAAGTAGAGGAGATGAGAGGAGGTAGAGAAGGAGAGGAGGTAGAGAAGGAGAGAAGATAGAGAAGGAAAGGAGAGGAGGTAGAGAAGGAGAGGAGGTAGAGAAGAGGAGGTAGAGAAGGAGATGAGATAGAGAAGGAGAGGAGAGTAGGTAGAAAAGGAGAGGAGATAGAGAAGGAGAGGAGGTAGAGAAAAGAGGAGGTAGAGAAGGAGAGGAGGTAGAGAAGGAGAGAATGTAGAGCAGGAGAGGAGGAGGAGAAGGAGAGGAGGAGGAGAAGGAGAGGAGGTAGAGAAGGAGAGGAGGGAGAGAAGGAAAAGGAGGTAGAGAAGGAGAGGAGGGAGAGAAGGAGAGGAGGAAGAGAAGGTGAGGAGGTAGAGAAGGAGAGGAGATAGAGAAGGAGAGGAGGTAGAGAAGGAGTGGAGGAAGAGAATGAGAGGAGGTAGAGAAGGAGAGGAGGAAGAGAAGGAGATGAGGTAGAGAAGGAGAGGAGAGGAGTAAAGAAGGAGAGGAGAAGAGGTGGAGAAGGAGAGGAGGTAGAGAAGGAGAGAAGGTAGAGAAGGAGAGGAGAGGAGAAAAGAAGGAGAGGAGAAGAGGTAGAGAAGGAGAGGGGAGGAGGAAGAGAAGAAGAGGCAGAAGAGAAGGAGAGAAGGTAGAGAAGGAGAGGAGAGGAGAGGAGGAGGAGAAGAAGAGGCGGTAGAGAAGGAGAGGATAGGAGGAGGAGAAGAAGAGGCGGTAGAGAAGGAGAGTGGGTAGAGGAGAGGAGGAGGTAGAGAAGGAGAGGAGGTAGAGGAGAGGAGGTAGAGAAGGAGAGGAGGTAGAGAAGGAGAGGAGAGGAGGTAGAGACAGAGAGGAGGTAGAGAAGGAGAGGAGGTAGAGAAGGAGATGAAGTAGAGGAGAGGAGGTAGAGAAGGAGAGGAGATAGAGATGGAGAGGAGGAGGAGGTAGAGAAGGAAAGGAGAGGAGGTAGAGAAGGAGAGGAGGTAGAGAAGGAGAGGAGTAAAGAAGGAGAGGGGAATAGGTAGAGAAGGACAGGAGGAAGAGAATGAGAGGAGGTAGAGAAGGAGAGGAGGTGGAGAAGGAGAGGAGAGGAGGCAGAGAAGAAGAGGAGGTAGAGAAGGAGAGGAGGAAGAGAATGAGAGGAGATAGAGAAGGAGAGGAGGTAGAGAAGGAGAGAAGGAGGAGAAGGAGAGGAGATAGAGAAGGAGAGGAGAGGAGGTAGAGAAGGAGAGGAGGTAGAGAAGAAGAGGAGTTAGAAAATGAGAGGAGGTAGAGAAGGAGAGGAGATAGAGAAGGAGAGGAGAGGAGGTAGAGAAGGAGAGGATGCAGAGAAGGAGAGGAGAGGAGGAGGAGAAGAAGAGGCGGTAGAGAAGGAGAGGAGGTAGAGGAGAGGAGAAGGTAGAGAAGGAGAGGAGGTAGGAGAGGAGGTAGAGAATGAGAGGAGAGGAGATAGAGAAGGAGAGGAGGAAGAGAAGGAGAGGAAGTAGAGGAGATGAGAGGAGGTAGAGAAGGAGAGGAGGTAGAGAAGGAGAGAAGATAGAGAAGGAAAGGAGAGGAGGTAGAGAAGGAGAGGAGGTAGAGAAGAGGAGGTAGAGAAGGAGATGAGATAGAGAAGGAGAGGAGAGTAGGTAGAAAAGGAGAGGAGATAGAGAAGGAGAGGAGGTAGAGAAAAGAGGAGGTAGAGAAGGAGAGGAGGTAGAGAAGGAGAGAATGTAGAGCAGGAGAGGAGGAGGAGAAGGAGAGGAGGAGGAGAAGGAGAGGAGGTAGAGAAGGAGAGGAGGGAGAGAAGGAAAAGGAGGTAGAGAAGGAGAGGAGGGAGAGAAAGAGAGGAGGAAGAGAAGGTGAGGAGGTAGAGAAGGAGAGGAGATAGAGAAGGAGAGGAGGTAGAGAAGGAGTGGAGGAAGAGAATGAGAGGAGGTAGAGAAGGAGAGGAGGAAGAGAAGGAGATGAGGTAGAGAAGGAGAGGAGAGGAGTAAAGAAGGAGAGGAGAAGAGGTGGAGAAGGAGAGGAGGTAGAGAAGGAGAGAAGGTAGAGAAGGAGAGGAGAGGAGAAAAGAAGGAGAGGAGAAGAGGTAGAGAAGGAGAGGGGAGGAGGAAGAGAAGAAGAGGCAGAAGAGAAGGAGAGAAGGTAGAGAAGGAGAGGAGAGGAGAGGAGGAGGAGAAGAAGAGGCGGTAGAGAAGGAGAGGATAGGAGGAGGAGAAGAAGAGGTGGTAGAGAAGGAGAGTGGGTAGAGGAGAGGAGGAGGTAGAGAAGGAGAGGAGGTAGAGGAGAGGAGGTAGAGAAGGAGAGGAGGTAGAGAAGGAGAGGAGAGGAGGTAGAGACAGAGAGGAGGTAGAGAAGGAGAGGAGGTAGAGAAGGAGATGAAGTAGAGGAGAGGAGGTAGAGAAGGAGAGGAGATAGAGATGGAGAGGAGGAGGAGGTAGAGAAGGAAAGGAGAGGAGGTAGAGAAGGAGAGGAGGTAGAGAAGGAGAGGAGTAAAGAAGGAGAGGGGAATAGGTAGAGAAGGACAGGAGGAAGAGAATGAGAGGAGGTAGAGAAGGAGAGGAGGTGGAGAAGGAGAGGAGAGGAGGCAGAGAAGAAGAGGAGGTAGAGAAGGAGAGGAGGAAGAGAATGAGAGGAGATAGAGAAGGAGAGGAGGTAGAGAAGGAGAGAAGGAGGAGAAGGAGAGGAGATAGAGAAGGAGAGGAGAGGAGGTAGAGAAGGAGAGGAGGTAGAGAAGAAGAGGAGTTAGAGAATGAGAGGAGGTAGAGAAGGAGAGGAGTTAGAGAAGGAGAGGAGAGGAGGTAGAGAAGGAGAGAAGGTAGAGAAAGAGAGGATGAAGAGAACGAGAGGAAGTCGAGAAGGAGAGAAGTTAGAGAAGGAGAGGATGAAGAGAACGAGAGGAAGTAGAGAAGGAGAGGAGGTAGAGAAGGAGAGGAGGTAGAGAAGGAGAGAAGGAGGAGAAGGAGAGGAGATAGAGAAGGAGAGGAGAGGAGGTAGAGAAGGAGAGGAGGTAGAGAAGAAGAGGAGTTAGAGAATGAGAGGAGGTAGAGAAGGAGAGGAGATAGAGAAGGAGAGGAGAGGAGGTAGAGAAAGAGAGAAGGTAGAGAAGGAGAGGATGTAGAGAAGGAGAGAAGGTAGAGAAGGAGAGAAGGAGGAGAAGGAGAGGAGGAAGAGAACGAGAGGAAGTAGAGAAGGAGAGGAGGTAGAGAAGGAGAGGAGGTAGAGAAGGAGAGGTGGTAGAGAAGGAGAGGATGAAGAGAACGAGAGGAAATAGAGAAGGAGAGGATGAAGAGGACGAGAGGAAGTAGAGAAGGAGAAGAGGTAGAGAAGGAGAGGATGAAGAGAACGAGAGGAAGTAGAGAAGGAGAGAATGTAGAGAAGGAGAGAAGGTAGAGAAGGAGAGGATGTGGAGAAGGAGAGAAGGTAGAGAAGGAGAGAAGGAGGAGAAGGAGAGGAGGTAGAGAAGGAGAGAAGGTAGAGAAGGAGAGGATGTGGAGAAGGAGAGAAGGTAGAGAAGGAGAGAAGGAGGAGAAGGAGAGGAGGAAGAGAAGAGATGATAGATGATGGACCGCTATAAATTGGTTTAGTCTGTCTCGTACGGCCTGTTTATTGCTGCTTGACACTCAAGGCAGGCCGTTTACTGCCAACACGGCTGTCAAGCAATGGAGAATGTTAACCTCACTTGTCTTCCAAGCTGCCAGAGGACTCTAGCCAGTAATGATGAGATGCTAGTGTCTCCTCCCTGATAATGGGATTTGTTGTCCACAGAGCAGACCGGCAGGCTGTCAAGCTCCCCCATATTCCTCTCTTTGGATTGGTGGATACATCTCATTATTTGAATATTATTTTTTGAATATTTGACGAGGAGTGTTGATGTCAACCGCCTGTATTCAATGGAGAGTGAGATGCTATGCTAGCCTCATTAATATTTATATACCGTCATGAATTGCAACAGGGACAACTCTGATAAAGTGTTTTTTCTAAACATTGCAGGGATGTGATGTGCATCACACATATATCAGTACAATCGTAACAACCTCAGCATTACGGAACTTCTATTAGATTAAAAAGGCCTCACATCAAAATAGCAATTCATTTATATCTTGACTAAATTCAACACTCTCTCATTACCCCCATACAAAAACTCCTCACTTGCTTAATAATTCATGATCTGCTTGACGTGGACAAATTTGGGGCGGAGTAAACCCTCACGCTTCGCCTCTTCTTCTCTGCTGTATCTCATGTGTTCCCAAATCTACCTAATTATTACTGATGAGGGGGACAGTGAGATCACCACTAACATACTATTTGTAATTTGCAAAATGCCAACATCAGAATTGACTCAGTAAACATCAACAACAGGATTAAAACAGGGACTATATTGAAGAGGAGACCAAGATGTTCTCTATTAAAGTAATGACATTTCAATTAGCCTGAGGTGTAATAGTAATAATATCATATAATATTCAGTGCTCAGCACAGCAGTCCTTTCTCCACCCAGACAGTAGTCCTCTCTCCCCCCAGACAGCAGTCCTCTCTCCCCCCAGACAGACAGCAGTCCTCTCTCCCCCCAGACAGACAGCAGTCCTCTCTCCCCCCAGACAGTAGTCCTCTCTCCCCCCAGACAGCAGTCCTCTCTCCCCCCAGACAGACAGCAGTCCTCTCTCCCCCCAGACAGCAGTCCTCTCTCCCCCCAGACAGTAGTCCTCTCTCCCCCCAGACAGCAGTCCTTTCTCCCCCCAGACAGACAGCAGTCCTCTCTCTCCCCAGACAGACAGCAGTCCTCTCTCTCCCCCCAGACAGCAGTCCTCTCCCCCCAGACAGACAGCAGTCCTTTCTCCCCCCAGACAGCAGTCCCCTCTCCCCCAGACAGCAGTCCTCTCTCCCCCAGACAGACAGCAGTCCTCTCTCCACCCAGACAGACAGCAGTCCTCTCTCCCCCCAGACAGACAGCAGTCCTTTCTCCCCCCAGACAGCAGTCCTCTCTCCCCCAGACAGCAGTCCTCTCCCCCCAGACAGACAGCAGTCCTTTCTCCCCCCAGACAGACAGCAGTCCTCTCTCCCCCAGACAGCAGTCCTCTCTCCCCCCAGACAGACAGCAGTCCTTTCTCCCCCCAGACAGACAGCAGTCCTCTCTCCCCCCAGACAGACAGCAGTCCTCTCTCCCCCCAGACAGACAGCAGTCCTCTCTCCCCCAGACAGACAGCAGTCCTCTCTCCCCCCAGACAGACAGCAGTCCTCTCTCCCCCAGACAGCAGTCCTCTCTCCCCCCAGACAGCAGTCCTCTCTCCCCCCAGACAGCAGTCCTCTCTCCCCCAGACAGCAGTCCTCTCTCCCCCCAGACAGACAGCAGTCCTCTCTCCCCCCAGACAGACAGCAGTCCTCTCTCCCCCCAGACAGACAGCAGTCCTCTCTCCCCCCATACAGCAGTCCTCTCTCCCCCAGACAGCAGTCCTCTCTCCCCCAGACAGACAGTAGTCCTCTCTCCCCCCAGACAGACAGCAGTCCTCTCTCCCCCCAGACAGACAGCAGTCCTCTCTCCCCCAGACAGACAGCAGTCCTCTCTCCACCCAGACAGACAGCAGTCCTCTCTCCCCCCAGACAGACAGCAGTCCTCTCTCCCCCAGACAGACAGCAGTCCTCTCTCCCCCCAGACAGACAGCAGTCCTCTCTCCCCCAGACAGACAGCAGTCCTCTCTCCCCCAGACAGACAGTAGTCCTCTCTCCCCCCAGACAAACAGCAGTCCTCTCTCCCCCAGACAGACAGCAGTCCTCTCTCCCCCAGACAGACAGCAGTCCTCTCTCCCCCCAGACAGACAGCAGTCCTCTCTCCCCCAGACAGACAGCAGTCCTCTCTCCACCCAGACAGACAGCAGTCCTCTCTCCCCCCAGACAGACAGCAGTCCTCTCTCCCCCAGACAGACAGCAGTCCTCTCTCCCCCCAGACAGACAGCAGTCCTCTCTCCCCCAGACAGACAGCAGTCCTCTCTCCCCCAGACAGACAGCAGTCCTCTCTCCCCCAGACAGACAGCAGTCCTCTCTCCCCCAGACAGACAGCAGTCCTCTCTCCCCCAGACAGACAGCAGTCCTCTCTCCACCCAGACAGACAGCAGTCCTCTCTCCCCCCAGACAGACAGCAGTCCTCTCTCCCCCAGACAGACAGCAGTCCTCTCTCCCCCCAGACAGACAGCAGTCCTCTCTCCCCCAGACAGACAGCAGTCCTCTCTCCACCCAGACAGACAGCAGTCCTCTCTCCCCCCAGACAGACAGCAGTCCTCTCTCCCCCAGACAGACAGCAGTCCTCTCTCCCCCCAGACAGACAGCAGTCCTTTCTCCACCCAGACAGCAGTCCTCTCTCCCCCAGACAGCAGTCGTCTCTCCCCCCAGACAGACAGCAGTCCTTTCTCCCCCCAGACAGACAGCAGTCCTCTCTCCCCCCAGACAGACAGCAGTCCTCTCTCCCCCCAGACAGACAGCAGTCCTCTCTCCCCCAGACAGCAGTCCTCTCTCCCCCCAGACAGCAGTCCTCTCTCCCCCCAGACAGCAGTCCTCTCTCCCCCCAGACAGACAGCAGTCCTCTCTCCCCCCAGACAGACAGCAGTCCTCTCTCCCCCCAGACAGACAGCAGTCCTCTCTCCCCCCAGACAGCAGTCCTCTCTCCCAGACAGCAGTCCTCTCTCCCCCAGACAGACAGTAGTACTCTCTCCCCCCAGACAGACAGCAGTCCTCTCTCCCCCCAGACAGACAGCAGTCCTCTCTCCCCCAGACAGACAGCAGTCCTCTCTCCACCCAGACAGACAGCAGTCCTCTCTCCCCCCAGACAGACAGCAGTCCTCTCTCCCCCAGACAGACAGCAGTCCTCTCTCCCCCCAGACAGACAGCAGTCCTCTCTCCCCCAGACAGACAGCAGTCCTCTCTCCCCCAGACAGACAGTAGTCCTCTCTCCCCCCAGACAGACAGCAGTCTTCTCTCCCCCCAGACAGACAGCAGTCCTCTCTCCCCCAGACAGACAGCAGTCCTCTCTCCCCCAGACAGACAGCAGTCCTCTCTCCCCCCAGACAGACAGCAGTCCTCTCTCCCCCAGACAGCAGTCCTCTCTCCCCCAGACAGCAGTCCTCTCTCCCCCAGACAGACAGCAGTCCTCTCTCCACCCAGACAGACAGCAGTCCTCTCTCCCCCCAGACAGACAGCAGTCCTCTCTCCCCCAGACAGACAGCAGTCCTCTCTCCCCCCAGACAGGGGGGGACAGGGGTAGAGGGATGGAGGGAGAGGCAGGGGGACAGGGGTAGAGATGGAGGGAGACGCAGGGGGGACAGGGGTAGAGATGGAGGGAGAGGCAGGGGGGACAGGGGTAGAGGGATGGAGGGAGAGGCAGGGGGGACAGGGGTAGAGATGGAGGGAGAGGCAGGGGGGACAGGGGTAGAGATGGAGGGAGAGGCAGGGGGGACAGGGGTAGAGATGGAGGGAGAGGCAGGGGGACAGGGGTAGAGATGGAGGGAGAGGCAGGGGGGACAGGGGTAGAGGGATGGAGGGAGAGGCAGGGGGACAGGGGTAGAGATGGAGGGAGACGCAGGGGGGACAGGGGTAGAGATGGAGGGAGACGCAGGGGGGACAGGGGTAGAGATGGAGGGAGAGGCAGGGGGGACAGGGGTAGAGGGATGGAGGGAGAGGCAGGGGGACAGGGGTAGAGGGATGGAGGGAGAGGCAGGGGGGACAGGGGTAGAGATGGGGGGAGAGGCAGGGGGGACAGGGGTAGAGGGATGGAGGGAGAGGCAGGGGGGACAGGGGTAGAGATGGAGGGAGAGGCAGGGGGGACAGGGGTAGAGATGGAGGGAGAGGCAGGGGGGACAGGGGTAGAGATGGAGGGAGAGGCAGGGGGGACAGGGGTAGAGATGGAGGGAGAGGCAGGGGGACAGGGGTAGAGGGATGGAGGGAGAGGCAGGGGGGACAGGGGTAGAGATGGAGGGAGAGGCAGGGGGGACAGGGGTAGAGATGGAGGGAGAGGCAGGGGGGACAGGGGTAGAGATGGAGGGAGAGGCAGGGGGACAGGGGTAGAGATGGAGGGAGAGGCAGGGGTAGAGATGGAGGGAGAGGCAGGGGGACAGGGGTAGAGATGGAGGGAGAGGCAGGGGGGACAGGGGTAGAGATGGAGGGAGAGGCAGGGGGACAGGGGTAGAGATGGAGGGAGACGCAGGAGGGACAGGGGTAGAGATGGAGGGAGAGGCAGGGGGGACAGGGGTAGAGATGGAGGGAGAGGCAGGGGGGACAGGGGTAGAGGGATGGAGGGAGAGGCAGTGGGACAGGGGTAGAGATGGAGGGAGACGCAGGGGGGACAGGGGTAGAGATGGAGGGAGACGCAGGGGGGACAGGGGTAGAGATGGAGGGAGAGGCAGGGGGGACAGGGGTAGAGGGATGGAGGGAGAGGCAGGGGGACAGGGGTAGAGGGATGGAGGGAGAGGCAGGGGGGACAGGGGTAGAGATGGAGGGAGAGGCAGGGGGGACAGGGGTAGAGGGATGGAGGGAGAGGCAGGGGGGACAGGGGTAGAGATGGAGGGAGAGGCAGGGGGGACAGGGGTAGAGATGGAGGGAGAGGCAGGGGGACAGGGGTAGAGATGGAGGGAGAGGCAGGGGGACAGGGGTAGAGATGGAGGGAGAGGCAGGGGGACAGGGGTAGAGA
Source organism: Coregonus lavaretus (assembly GCF_964263955.1). NCBI lineage: Eukaryota > Metazoa > Chordata > Actinopteri > Salmoniformes > Salmonidae > Coregonus > Coregonus lavaretus. The sequence continues at coordinate 715,460 of NC_140001.1, forward strand.
TGGGGGGAGAGGCAGGGGGGACAGGGGTAGAGGGATGGAGGGAGAGGCAGGGGGGACAGGGGTAGAGATGGAGGGAGAGGCAGGGGGGACAGGGGTAGAGGGATGGAGGGAGAGGCAGGGGGGACAGGGGTAGAGATGGAGGGAGAGGCAGGGGGGACAGGGGTAGAGATGGAGGGAGAGGCAGGGGGACAGGGGTAGAGATGGAGGGAGAGGCAGGGGGACAGGGGTAGAGATGGAGGGAGACGCAGGGGGGACAGGGGTAGAGATGGAGGGAGAGGCAGGGGGGACAGGGGTAGAGATGGAGGGAGAGGCAGGGGGGACAGGGGTAGAGATGGAGGGAGAGGCAGGGGGGACAGGGGTAGAGGGATGGAGGGAGAGGCAAGGGGACAGGGGTAGAGATGGAGGGAGAGGCAGGGGGACAGTGGTAGAGGCAGGAGGGACAGGGGTAGAGGGATGGAGGGAGAGGCAGGGGGGACAGGGGTAGAGGGATGGAGGGAGAGGCAGGGGGACAGGGGTAGAGGGATGGAGGGAGAGGCAGGGGGGACAGGGGTAGAGATGGAGGGAGAGGCAGGGGGGACAGGGGTAGAGATGGAGGGAGAGGCAGGGGGGACAGGGGTAGAGGGATGGAGGGAGAGGCAGGGGGGACAGGGGTAGAGATGGAGGGAGAGGCAGGGGGGACAGGGGTAGAGATGGAGGGAGACGCAGGGGGGACAGGGGTAGAGGGATGGAGGGAGAGGCAGGGGGGACAGGGGTAGAGATGGAGGGAGACGCAGGGGGGACAGGGGTAGAGATGGAGGGAGAGGCAGGGGGGACAGGGGTAGAGATGGAGGGAGAGGCAGGGGGGACAGGGGTAGAGGGATGGAGGGAGAGGCAGGGGGGACAGGGGTAGAGATGGAGGGAGACGCAGGGGGGACAGGGGTAGAGATGGAGGGAGAGGCAGGGGGGACAGGGGTAGAGGGATGGAGGGAGAGGCAGGGGGGACAGGGGTAGAGATGGAGGGAGAGGCAGGGGGGACAGGGGTAGAGATGGAGGGAGAGGCAGGGGGGACAGGGGTAGAGATGGAGGGAGATGCAGGGGGGACAGGGGTAGAGATGGAGGGAGACGCAGGGGGGACAGGGGTAGAGGGATGGAGGGAGAGGCAGGGGGGACAGGGGTAGAGGGATGGAGGGAGAGGCAGGGGGACAGGGGTAGAGGGATGGAGGGAGAGGCAGGGGGGACAGGGGTAGAGATGGAGGGAGAGGCAGGGGGGACAGGGGTAGAGGGATGGAGGGAGAGGCAGGGGGGACAGGGGTAGAGGGATGGAGGGAGAGGCAGGGGGGACAGGGGTAGAGGGATGGAGGGAGAGGCAGGGGGACAGGGGTAGAGATGGAGGGAGAGGCAGGGGGGACAGGGGTAGAGATGGAGGGAGAGGCAGGGGGACAGGGGTAGAGATGGAGGGAGAGGCAGGGGGACAGGGGTAGAGATGGAGGGAGAGGCAGGGGGGACAGGGGTAGAGATGGAGGGAGACGCAGGGGGGACAGGGGTAGAGGGATGGAGGGAGAGGCAGGGGGGACAGGGGTAGAGATGGAGGGAGAGGCAGGGGGACAGGGGTAGAGATGGAGGGAGAGGCAGGGGGGACAGGGGTAGAGATGGAGGGAGAGGCAGGGGGGACAGGGGTAGAGATGGAGGGAGAGGCAGGGGGACAGGGGTAGAGGGATGGAGGGAGAGGCAGGGGGGACAGGGGTAGAGGGATGGAGGGAGAGGCAGGGGGGACAGGGGTAGAGATGGAGGGAGAGGCAGGGGGGACAGGGGTAGAGATGGAGGGAGAGGCAGGGGGGACAGGGGTAGAGGGATGGAGGGAGAGGCAGGGGGGACAGGGGTAGAGGGATGGAGGGAGAGGCAGGGGGGACAGGGGTAGAGATGGAGGGAGACGCAGGGGGGACAGGGGTAGAGATGGAGGGAGAGGCAGGGGGGACAGGGGTAGAGATGGAGGGAGAGGCAGGGGGGACAGGGGTAGAGATGGAGGGAGAGGCAGGGGGGACAGGGGTAGAGGGATGGAGGGAGAGGCAGGGGGGACAGGGGTAGAGGGATGGAGGGAGAGGCAGGGGGGACAGGGGTAGAGATGGAGGGAGACGCAGGGGGGACAGGGGTAGAGATGGAGGGAGAGGCAGGGGGGACAGGGGTAGAGGGATGGAGGGAGAGGCAGGGGGGACAGGGGTAGAGATGGAGGGAGAGGCAGGGGGGACAGGGGTAGAGATGGAGGGAGAGGCAGGGGGGACAGGGGTAGAGGGATGAGGGAGAGGCAGGGGGGACAGGGGTAGAGGGATGGAGGGAGAGGCAGGGGGGACAGGGGTAGAGATGGAGGGAGAGGCAGGGGGACAGGGGTAGAGATGGAGGGAGAGGCAGGGGGGACAGGGGTAGAGATGGAGGGAGAGGCAGGGGGGACAGGGGTAGAGGGATGGAGGGAGAGGCAGGGGGGACAGGGGTAGAGATGGAGGGAGAGGCAGGGGGGACAGGGGTAGAGATGGAGGGAGAGGCAGGGGGACAGGGGTAGAGATGGAGGGAGAGGCAGGGGGACAGGGGTAGAGATGGAGGGAGAGGCAGGGGGGACAGGGGTAGAGATGGAGGGAGAGGCAGGGGGGACAGGGGTAGAGATGGAGGGAGAGGCAGGGGGGACAGGGGTAGAGGGATGGAGGGAGAGGCAGGGGGACAGGGGTAGAGGGATGGAGGGAGACGCAGGGGGGACAGGGGTAGAGATGGAGGGAGACGCAGGGGGGACAGGGGTAGAGATGGAGGGAGAGGCAGGGGGACAGGGGTAGAGGCCCGGAGGCAGGAGGGACAGGGGTGGAGGGAGAAGGGTGAAGGGGTAGAGGGGTAGAGGGAGAGGTAACTGTTGTAAAGCAGCCGACAATAAAACTCAATCTCCTGTAAAATCCAATTAAGTCATTATCTGACTGTGTCTTTAATTGAAAACAGAAATGACAGTAAATTTCAGTGATATATCAGGAAGGATCAATCGATAGCGCCGTAAGATCGGGCCGGGAGAGGTGATTTATAATGTCAAAGCCATATAGGTAACGCCACATTATTCTCTGTAAAAACCACTGGTGGATGAAATTAAGAGTAAGTGCATTTAATAAAAGACAAGATGTTGTTGTTATTGATAACGACAGACGGGGGCCAGAATCAAATGAATGTTTTCATAGCGGCTAAAGAAATTACAAGTCATTTAATTTTTCTGTTTTATATCTTGGTCCCCTACACACAATCACATTTCAACTCTGTCATCAATAACCGTTTTATTTCTTTAGAACGTGTAGCTACATAAACTCCAAGGTTCCAAATGACATTTGTTGCTGTTTTATTAAAACATAACTAAGAATAAACAGTTTTGTAATGTGTCATTCAAAATCAACGGCCATAAAACACACAAACAGAAACACAGTGCATTAGTATTAAACTCAACAATCTTAGGCTTATTGCTGATATATTTTCAGAGATTTTAAACAACACAATCTACCTAATGAATACAACCATTAAGCTGCTGTGCACTATGAAAGTCAACAAAACAGGACATGTATGGAAGCTTAGATGCTATTTTTAAAGCAAAATAACAAAAGTGAATATTCTGTTAAAGGGTCTTGCTGTTCTGGGAATGAATATTCTGAAATACTGTTTATTAAATATCATTTGCAAATCATCTGTGTATATCAACCAGCAGGTTAAATGATGTGTTTGGATGGGGGACAGAAACATGGAGGACACTTCATAGTGCTGAGATAGAACTCAGAACAGTATCAATACAAGACTGGTAGACTGGTAGACAGATATAGACTGGTAAAGACTGATAAAAACTAGTATACTCTGTTATAGACTGATATAACCCATATAGACTGGTATAGACAGGTAAATACTGACTGGTAGAGACTGACTGCTATAGACTGATATAGGCTGCTATAGACTGGTATATACCGATATAGACTGATATTGACTGGTATATACCGGTATAGACTGATATTGACTGGTATTGACTGGTATAGACTGGTATAGACTGGTATAGACTGATATTGACTGGTATAGACTGGTATAGACTGGTATAGACTGATATTGACTGGTATAGACTGGTATAGACTGATATTGACTGGTATTGACTGGTATTGACTGGTATAGACTGGTATAGACTGATATTGACTGGTATTGACTGGTATAGACTGGTATTGACTGGTATTGACTGGTATAGACTGGTATAGACTGATATTGACTGGTATAGACTGGTATAGACTGGTATTGACTGGTATTGACTGGTATAGACTGGTATAGACTGGTATAGACTGGTATAGACTGGTATTGACTGGTATTGACTGGTATAGACTGGTATAGACTGGTATAGACTGGTATAGACTGGTATAGACTGGTATAGACTGGCATAGAGCTAGGGAGGCAACATAACTACCTGTCTGTTCACCTTCCCCATGGCCTCACCAGAACCATTTCTATAGAGCCTCTCATATAACTGGAAAGATAACGACACTTCCGATATCTTCATAATGACAACATTGGAAGAAGGTTTACAGAAACAAAACCTTTATTTCAACAATTATATTATATTTCAAAAGAGGGTGTGATTTTAGATTGTTTCCCTCCTCCTCTTCCTCCTGCTCTTCCTCTTCCTCGCTCTGGTTATTTGTTGTTTCCCTCCTCATCTTCCTCCTCCTCTTCCTCTTCCTCTTCCTCGCTCTGGTTATTTGTTGTTTCCCTCCTCCTCTTCCTCCTCCTCTTCCTCTTCCTCTTCCTCGCTCTGGTTATTTGTTGTTTCCCTCCTCCTCTTCCTCTTCCTCTTCCTCGCTCTGGTTATTTGTTGTTTCCCTCTATGATGGAGTCGACAGTAAAACCCTGTCCCTGGTCACACTCAGTCTTCCCCTCAGAGCTGATGGACAGACAGGACAGACCGTCATGGCCGTTACCACCTCCGCTGACCGGGGAGAAGGCTGCAGGGAGACACAGAGAGACAGGTGGGTTAGACAGACAGACAGACAGACAGGCAGACAGACAGACAGACAGACAGACAGACAGACAGGACAGACCGTCATGGCCGTCTCCACCACCACCCAGGGAGAAATCTGTGGAGGGAGCTGAAGGTTCGAGTTGCCAAACGTCAGCCTCGAAACCTTAATGACTTGGAGAAGATCTGCAAAGAGGAGTGGGACAAAATCCCTCCTGAGATGTGTGCAAACCTGGTGGCCAACTACAAGAAACGTCTGACCTCTGTGATTGCCAACAAGGGTTTTGCCACCAAGTACTAAGTCATGTTTTGCAGAGGGGCCAAATACTTATTTCCCTCATCAAAATGCAAATGAATTTATAAAAAAATGTAAATGCGTGTTTCTGGATTTTTTTGTTATTATTCTGTCTCTCACTGTTCAAATAAACCTACCATTAAAATTATAGACTGATCATGTCTTTGTCAGTGGGCAAACGTACAAAATCAGCAGGGGATCAAATCCTTTTCCCCCTCACTGTAAGTGGCTATATAATAGGTAGCTATATTTTAAAGACTAGCTAGTTACTGTATAATATTAAATTTCTCTCCATCCTATGGCATAATGTGTAGAATTACAGCAAACTTCCTTTAAAACTGCAACATTTTCTCTACGTCCAATGGCAAAATCTGTAGTATTACACAAAATTAACTCTAAAACGTAAAAATGTTCTCTCTGCTGTCAAGTGGCAAGAGGGCGGCTGCTAAAATGTTTTGCTCGCAATGGTGGATGAATAACAAGGCAGCTAGGAAGAAACAAGAGGAGTTAATGAGTTAATACAACTACAGTAAACGACCAAACGGGAGCACAGACTCCACACAGATGTTTTACTTTTTCTGCTGTCTTTGAGCTAAGCTAGACCTAGCTAGCACCAGCAGCAGAGACAGGTTCCCCCACAAACAAAGATGGTTGCCATGTCCCCCCTCCCCCTCATCACTGGCACCATGTCCCCCCTCCCCACAGTACTGGCACCATGTCCCCCCTCCCCCTCAGCACTGGCACCATGTCCCCCCTCATCACTGGCACCATGTCCCCCCTCCCCCTCAGCACTGGCACCATGTCCCCCCTCCCCCTCAGCACTGGCACCATGTCCCCCCTCCCCCTCATCACTGGCACCAAGTCCCCCTTTCCCCTCATAACTGGCACCATGTCCCCCCTCCCCCTCAGTACTGGCACCATGTCCCCCCTCCCCCTCAGTACTGGCACCATGTCCCCCCTCCCCCTCATCACTGGCACCATGTCCCCCCTCCCCACAGTACTGGCACCATGTCCCCCCTCATCACTGGCACCATGTCCCCCCTCCCCCTCAGCACTGGCACCATGTCCCCCCTCATCACTGGCACCATGTCCCCCCTCCCCCTCATCACTGGCACCATGTCCCCCCTCCCCACAGTACTGGCACCATGTCCCCCCTCCCCCTCAATACTGGCACCATGTCCCCCCTCCCCACAGTACTGGCACCATGTCCCCCCTCCCCCTCAGTACTGGCACCATGTCCCCCCTCCCCCTCAGCACTGGCACCATGTCCCCCCTCCCCACAGTACTGGCACCATGTCCCCCCTCATCACTGGCACCATGTCCCCCATCCCCCTCTTCACTGGCACCATGTCCCCCCTCATCACTGGCACCATGTCCCCCATCCCCCTCTTCACTGGCACCATGTCCCCCTTTCCCCTCATAACTGGCACCATGTCCCCCCTCCCCCTCAGTACTGGCACCATGTCCCCCCTCCCCTCAGTACTGGCACCATGTCCCCCCTCCCCCTCATAACTGGCACCATGTCGCCCCTCCCCCTCAGCACTGGCACCATGTCCCCCCTCCCCCTCAGCACTGGCACCATGTCCCCCCACCCAACAGTACTGGCACCATGTCCCCCCTCATCACTGGCACCATGTCCCCCCTCCCCTCAGTACTGGCACCATGTCCCCCCTCCCCCTCATCACTGGCACCATGTCCCCCATCCCCCTCTTCACTGGCACCATGTCCCCCCTCATCACTGGCACCATGTCCCCCCTCCCCCTCATCACTGGCACCATGTCGCCCCTCCCCCTCAGCACTGGCACCATGTCCCCCCTCCCCCTCAGCACTGGCACCATGTCCCCCCACCAAACAGTACTGGCACCATGTCCCCCCTCATTACTGGCACCATGTCCCCCATCCCCCTCTTCACTGGCACCATGTCCCCCCTCCCCCTCAGCACTGGCACCATGTCCCCCTTTCCCCTCATAACTGGCACCATGTCCCCCCTCCCCCTCAGTACTGGCACCATGTCCCCCCTCCCCTCAGTACTGGCACCATGTCCCCCCTCCCCCTCATCACTGGCACCATGTCGCCCCTCCCCCTCAGCACTGGCACCATGTCCCCCCTCCCCCTCAGCACTGGCACCATGTCCCCCCACCCAACAGTACTGGCACCATGTCCCCCCTCATCACTGGCACCATGTCCCCCCTCCCTTCAGTACTGGCACCATGTCCCCCCTCCCCCTCATCACTGGCACCATGTCCCCCCTCCCCACAGTACTGGCACCATGTCCCCCCTCCCCCTCAGCACTGGCACCATGTCCCCCCTCAGCACTGGCACCATGTCCCCCCTCCCCACAGTACTGGCACCATGTCCCCCCTCATCACTGGCACCATGTCCCCCATCCCCCTCTTCACTGGCACCATGTCCCCCCTCCCCCTCAGCACTGGCACCATGTCCCCCTTTCCCCTCATAACTGGCACCATGTCCCCCCTCAGTACTGGTACCATGTCCCCCCTCCCCTCAGTACTGGCACCATGTCCCCCCTCCCCCTCATTACTGGCACCATGTCCCCCCTCCCCCTCAGCACTGGCACCATGTCCCCCCTCCCCCTCAGCACTGGCACCATGTCCCCCCTCCCCCTCAGTACTGGCACCATGTCCCCCCTCCCCTCAGTACTGGCACCATGTCCCCCCTCCCCCTCATCACTGGCACCATGTCCCCCCTCCCCCTCAGTACTGGCACCATGTCCCCCCACCCAACAGTACTGGCACCATGTCCCCCCTCATCACTGGCACCATGTCCCCCATCCCCCTCTTCACTGGCACCATGTCCCCCCTCCCCCTCAGCACTGGCACCATGTCCCCCTTTCCCCTCATAACTGGCACCATGTCCCCCCTCAGTACTGGTACCATGTCCCCCCTCCCCTCAGTACTGGCACCATGTCCCCCCTCCCCCTCATTACTGGCACCATGTCCCCCCTCCCCCTCAGCACTGGCACCATGTCCCCCCTCCCCCTCAGCACTGGCACCATGTCCCCCTTTCCCCTCATAACTGGCACCATGTCCCCCCTCCCCCTCAGTACTGGCACCATGTCCCCCCTCCCCTCAGTACTGGCACCATGTCCCCCCTCCCCCTCATCACTGGCACCATGTCCCCCCTCCCCCTCAGTACTGGCACCATGTCCCCCCACCCAACAGTACTGGCACCATGTCCCCCCTCATCACTGGCACCATGTCCCCCCTCCCCTCAGTACTGGCACCATGTCCCCCCTCCCCATCATCACTGACACCATGTCGCCCCTCCCCCTCAGCACTGGCACCATGTCCCCCTTTCCCCTATGCACTGGCACCATGTCCCCCCTCAACACTGGCACCATGTCCCCCCTCCCCCTCAGTACTGGCACCATGTCCCCCCTCACACTGGCACCATGTCCCCCTTTCCCCTCATCACTGGCACCATGTCCCCCCTCCCCCTCAGCACTGGCACCATGTCCCCCCTCCCCCTCAGTACTGGCACCATGTCCCCCCTCCCCCTATGCACTGGCACCATGTCCCCCTTTCCCCTCAGTACTGGCACCATGTCCCCCTTTCCCCTCATCACTGGCACCATGTCCCCCCTCCCCCTCAGCACTGGCACCATGTCCCCCCTCATCACTGGCACCATGTCCCCCTTTCCCCTCATCACTGGCACCATGTCCCCCCTCCCCCTCAGCACTGGCACCATGTCCCCCCTCCCCCTCAGTACTGGCACCATGTCCCCCCTCCCCCTATGTACTGGCACCATGTCCCCCTTTCCCCTCAGTACTGGCACCATGTCCCCCTTTCCCCTCATCACTGGCACCATGTCCCCCCTCCCCCTCAGCACTGGCACCATGTCCCCCCTCATCACTGGCACCATGTCCCCCTTTCCCCTCATCACTGGGACCATGTCCCCCCTCCCCTCAGCACTGGCACCATGTCCCCCTCCCCCTCAGTACTGGCACCATGTCCCCCCACCCAACAGTACTGGCACCATGTCCCCCCTCAGTACTGGCACCATGTCCCCCCTCCCCTCAGTACTGGCACCATGTCCCCCCTCCCCGTCATCACTGGCACCATGTGGACACCTGCTACATGACCAGCAGTATGTGGACACCTGCTACATGACCAGCAGTATGTGGACACCTGCTACATGACCAGCGGTATGTGGACACCTGCTATATGACCAGCAGTATGTGGACACCTGCTACATGACCAGCAGTATGTGGACACCTGCTATATGACCAGCAGTATGTGGACACCTGCTACATGACCAGCAGTATGTGGACACCTGCTACATGACCAGCAGTATGTGGACACCTGCTATATGACCAGCAGTATGTGGACACCTGCTATATGACCAGCAGTATGTGGACACCTGCTATATGACCAGCAGTATGTGGACACCTGCTATATGACCAGCAGTATGTGGACACCTGCTATATGACCAGCAGTATGTGGACACCTGCTACATGACCAGCAGTATGTGGACACCTGCTACATGACCAGCAGTATGTGGACACCTGCTACATGACCAGCAGTATGTGGACACCTGCTATATGACCAGCAGTATGTGGACACCTGCTATATGACCAGCAGTATGTGGACACCTGCTATATGACCAGCAGTATGTGGACACCTGCTATATGACCAGCAGTATGTGGACACCTGCTACATGACCAGCAGTATGTGGACACCTGCTACATGACCAGCAGTATGTGGACACCTGCTACATGACCAGCAGTATGTGGACACCTGCTACATGACCAGCAGTATGTGGACACCTGCTATATGACCAGCAGTATGTGGACACCTGCTATATGACCAGCAGTATGTGGACACCTGCTATATGACCAGCAGTATGTGGACACCTGCTACATGACCAGCAGTATGTGGACACCTGCTACATGACCAGCAGTATGTACCTGCTCGTCGAACATCTCATTCCAAAATCATGGGCATTAATATGGAGTTGGTCCCCCCTTTGCTGCTATAACAGCCTCCACTCTTCTGGGAAGGCTTTCCACTAGATGTTGGAACATTGCTGCGGGGACTTGCTTCCATTCAGCCACAAGAGCATTAGTGAGGATGGGCACTGATGTTGGGCGATTAGGCCTGGCTCGCAGTCGGCGTTCCAATTCATCCCAAAGGTGTTCAATGGGGTTGAGGTCAGGGCTCTGTGCAGGCCAGTCAAGTTCTTCCACACCGAACTTGACAAACCATTTCTGTATGGACCTCACTTTGTGCACGGGGGCATTGTCATGCTGAAACAGGAACGGGCTTTCACCAAACAGTTGCCACAAAGTTGGAAGCACAGAATCGTCTAGAATGTCAGTGTATGCTGTAGCATTAAGATTTCCCTTCACTGGAACTATGGGGCCTAGCCCGAACCGTGAAAAACAGCCCCAGACCATTATTCCTCCTCCACCAAACTTTACAGTTGGCACTATGCATTGGGGCAGGTAGCGTTCTCCTGGCATCCTGGCAAACCTAGATTTGTCCGTCGGACTGCCAGATGGTGAAGCGTGATTCATCACTCCAGAGAACGCGTTTCCACTGCTCCAGAGTCCAATGGCGGCGAGCTTTACACCACTCCAGGCAACGCTTGGCATTGCGCATGGTGACCTTAGGCTTGTGTGCGGCTGCTCGGCCATGGAACCCTGTTTCATGAAGCTCCCAACGAACAGTTCTTGTGCTGACGTTGCTTCCAGAGGCAGTTTGGAACTCGGTAGTGAGTGTTGCAACCGAGGACAGACAATGTTTTGCGCGCTATGAGCTTCAGCACTCGGCAGCCCCGTTCTGTGAGCTTGTGTGGCCTTCCACTTCGCGACTGAGCCGTTGTTGCTCCTAGACGTTTCCACTTCACAATAACAGCACTTACAGTTGACCGGGGCAGCTCTAGCAGGGCAGAAATCTGACGAACTGACTTGTTGGATATTTGGCATCCTATGGCGGTGCCACGTTGAAAGTCACTGAACTCTTCAATAAGGCCATTCTACTGCCAATGTTTGTCTATGGAGATTGCATGGCTGTGTGCTCAATTCTATTCACCTGTCAGCAACAGGTGTGGCTGAAATGGACAAATCCACAAATTTGAAGGGTTGTCCACATTCTGTTGTATATATAGTGTATATTTTGATATCAAATTACAACAACATGACATTGTAAAAAGACTGTCTGGAACACAGAGGTGTCTTTCTTCAACTGAAAATAATTCTCACGTAACAAGACTAGCATCTTCATTCTAATACAGACCCAGTCTCTCTCTCCCAGTGACAGTCCCTTGGCCAGCTAGGTGGAATGTCAAGGCCAGGGTCAGAGGAGTGCCGGCCCGGTGGAGGCATTATGTTCATGGTGTTCTGGGGGTTAGGTACGGCACAGAACACCGCCAACGGCACAGTGCCCGCCTGGGAACCGGCAGAAGGGAGGCAAGGATCTGGCACTAGTTGTGCCGCCGGTATCACTGGTAGTGACAGACATAGTGACCTGTTGGTGTGGTGCCACAGAGGAGAGAGGAGGAGGAGGAGGAGGAGGAGGAGGAGGAGGAGGAGGAGGAGGAGGAGGAGGAGGAGGAGAGGAGAGAGGAGAGGAGGAGGAGGAGGAGGAGGAGGAGCAGGAGGAGGAGAGGAGAAAGGAGGAGGAGGAGGAGGAGGAGGAGGAGGAGGAGGAGGAGGAGGAGGAGAGGAGAGAGGAGGAGGAGGAGGAGGAGGAGGAGGAGGAGGAGGAGAGGAGAAGAGAAGGAAGAGGCAAGAGGAAGAGGAGAGAGGAAGAGGAGGGGGACACTACTCTGATAACCAGTTCTCTAACCCGGTTTAGATAACCAGGCTGACTGACTGTGCAGGACTGTCCAAGGTCAATGTGCCAAACTTTCCCTCCTTTCAGTAAACAGACCAGCTCCGAAACAACTGGAAGGTCTGGTGATTATTACCACTTCCAAATATGCTGGAAATACAACACAACTAAGAACTACCATATCCATGTCCAGCACACAGAGGACCACTCTAATGAATATAGCGGAGCTGTCCTGGTCTCTGGCAGCGCTTGGAACTGAGCCTGACAGAGACATGGATCACCCCAGAGAACACTGCTACTCCAGCTGCTCTGTCTTCATCTGACTACGTTTTCTCTCATAGTCCGAGAGCATCTGGTCATCGTGGTGGTGGCACAGGGCTTCTCATTTCTCCTAAATGGAGGTTTTCTCTTTTCTCCCTCTCCATCTCCTCATTTGAATTCCATGCTGTCCACTCAAGCTTAACATTATTGTAATCTATCGCCCACCAGGTGCCCTTAGATATCTCCTCAATGAGGTTGACTGTCTGACTGGATGTCTGGCTGGCTGGATGTCTGGCTCTCTGACTGTCTGACTGGCTGTCTGGCTGGCTGACTGGCCGGATGTCTGGCTCTCTGACTGTCTGACTGGCTGTCTGGCTGGCTGACTGGCCGGATGTCTGGCTCTCTGACTGTCTGACTGGCTGTCTGGCTGGCTGACTGGCCGGATGTCTGGCTCTCTGACTGTCTGACTGGCTGTCTGACTGTCTGACTGGCTGACTGACTGGCTGGATGTCTGGCTCTCTGACTGGCTGACTGGCTGACTGACTGGCTGGATGTCTGGCTCTCTGACTGGCTGTCTGGCTGGCTGGCTGGCTGACTGGCCGGATGTCTGGCTCTCTGACTGGCTGACTGGCTGACTGACTGGCTGGATGTCTGGCTCTCTGACTGGCTGTCTGGCTGGCTGGCTGTTTGACTGATTGGCTGTCAGACTGGCTCTCTGTCTGGCTGTCTGGCTGGATGTCTGGCTCTCTGACTGGCTCTCTGACTGGCTGTCTGGCTGGCTGGCTGGCTGGCTGACTGACTGGCTGGATGTCTGGCTCTCTGACTGGCTGTCTGGCTGTCTGGCTGGCTGGCTGGCTGACTGACTGGCTGGATGTCTGGCTCTCTGACTGGCTGTCTGGCTGGCTGGCTGGTTGACTGATTGGCTGTCAGACTGGCTCTCTGACTGGCTGTCTGGCTGGCTGGCTGGTTGACTGATTGGCTGTCAGACTGGCTCTCTGACTGGCTGTCTGGCTGGCTGTCTAACTGGCTGTCTGGCTGATTAACTGGCTGTCTGGCTGATTAACTGGCTGTCTGGCTGTCTGATTGGCTGGTTCTCTGGCTGTCCGACTGACTGACTGACTGGCTGACTGTCTGGCTGTCTGACTGTCTGGGTGTCTGATTGGCTGTCTGACTGTTTGACTGGCTGGTTCTCTGGCTGTCTGACTGACTGACTGTCTGGCTGTCTGATTGGCTGTCTGACTGACTGGCTGTCTGATTGGCTGTCTGACTGACTGACTATTGCCATGTTACTGCCTGTCAGGTAAACATTTGTCATACAGGGCTTTTACTTGGAGTGAATGTCTATTAGACTAATTGGTAACTAACTATTTGATTAATTAGTAACTCATTATTTAATTAATTGGTAACTATTTAACTCTGTAATAAAACAAATAATAGTATATCTAACAGAGGTATTAACAAGAACCAAGAAGTCCACTATATCTGGCTATATCTGGCAATATCTGGCTATATCTGGCTATATCTGGCTATATCTGGCTATATCTGGCTATATCTGGCTATATCTGGCTATATCTGACTATATCTGGCTATATCTGGCTATATCTGACTATATCTGGCTATATCTGGCTATATCTGACTATATCTGGCTATATCTGGTTATATCTGGCTATATCTGGCTATATCTGGCTATATCTGCATGACTATATCTGACTATATCTGGCTATATCTGGCTATATCTGACTATATCTGGATGTCTGTATCTGGCTATTTCTGGCTATATCTGGCTATATCTGCATGGCTATATCTGGCTATATCTGGCTATATCTGACTATATCTGGCTATATCTGGCTATATCTGGCTATATCTGCATGGCTATATCTGGCTATATCTGGCTATATCTGACTATATCTGGCTATATCTGACTATATCTGGCTATATCTGGCTATATCTGGCTATATCTGGCTATATATGGCTATATCTGGCTATATCTGGCTATATCTGCATGACTATATCTGGCTATATCTGGCTATATCTGACTATATCTGGCTATATCTGGCTATATCTGCATGACTATATCTGACTATATCTGACTATATCTGACTATATCTGGCTATATCTGCATGGCTATATCTGGCTATATCTGGCTATATCTGACTATATCTGGCTATATCTGCATGGCTATATCTGGCTATATCTGCATGACTATATCTGGCTATATCTGGCTATATCTGACTATATCTGGCTATATCTGGCTATATCTGCATGACTATATCTGACTATATCTGGCTATATCTGGCTATATCTGGCTATATCTGCATGACTATATCTGCATGGCTATATCTGGCTATATCTGACTATATCTGGCTATATCTGGCTATATCTGGCTATATCTGCATGACTATATCTGGCTATATCTGCATGGCTATATCTGGCTATATCTGCATGGCTATATCTGGCTATATCTGGCTATATCTGACTATATCTGGCTATATCTGACTATATCTGGCTATATCTGCATGACTATATCTGGCTATATCTGCATGGCTATATCTGGCTATATCTGCATGGCTATATCTGGCTATATCTGGCTATATCTGGCTATATCTGACTATATCTGGCTATATCTGGCTATATCTGCATGGCTATATCTGGCTATATCTGGCTATATCTGGCTATATCTGACTATATCTGGCTATATCTGGCTATATCTGGCTATATCTGACTATATCTGGCTATATCTGCATGGCTATATCTGGCTATATATATGTAACTCTGTGTTGTTTTTTATTGCACTACTTTGCTTTATCTTGACCAGGTCGCAGTATCTGACTATATCTGGCTATATCTGGCTATATCTGCATGGCTATTTCTGGCTATATCTGGCTATATCTGCATGGCTATATCTGGCTATATCTGGCTATATCTGGCTATATCTGGCTATATCTGGCTATATCTGCATGGCTATATCTGCATGTAGACAGGTCTGGAAGTGTTTGAACACAGCTATTAGGATACTGCTGAGTAGGACTAACAGTACAGCTATTAGGATACTGCTGAGTAGGACTAACAGTACAGCTATCAGGATACTGCTGAGTAGGACTAACAGTACAGCTATCAGGATACTGCTGAGTAGGACTAACAGTACAGCTATCAGGATACTGCTGAGTAGGACTAACAGTACAGCTATTAGGATACTGCTGTGTAGGACTAAAAGTACAGCTATTAGGATACTGCTGAGTAGGACTAACAGTACAGCTATTAGGATACTGCTGAGTAGGACTAACAGTACAGCTATCAGGATACTGCTGAGTAGGACTAACAGTACAGCTATCAGGATACTGCTGAGTAGGACTAACAGTACAGCTATCAGGATACTGCTGAGTAGGACTAACAGTACAGCTATTAGGATACTGCTGAGTAGGACTAACAGTACAGCTATTAGGATACTGCTGAGTATGACTAACAGTACAGCTATTAGGATACTGCTGAGTAGGACTAACAGTACAGCTATCAGGATACTGCTGAGTAGGACTAACAGTACAGCTATCAGGATACTGCTGAGTAGGACTAACAGTACAGCTATTAGGATACTGCTGAGTAGGACTAACAGTACAGCTATTAGGATACTGCTGAGTAGGACTAACAGTACAGCTATTAGGATACTGCTGAGTAGGACTAACAGTACAGCTATTAGGATACTGCTGAGTAGGACTAACAGTACAGCTATTAGGATACTGCTGAGTAGGACTAACAGTACAGCTATTAGGATACTGCTGAGTAGGACTAACAGTACAGCTATTAGGATACTGCTGAGTAGGACTAACAGTACAGCTATTAGGATACTGCTGAGTAGGACTAACAGTACAGCTATCAGGATACTGCTGAGTAGGACTAACAGTACAGCTATCAGGATACTGCTGAGTAGGACTAACAGTACAGCTATTAGGATACTGCTGAGTAGGACTAACAGTACAGCTATTAGGATACTGCTGAGTAGGACTAACAGTACAGCTATCAGGATACTGCTGAGTAGGACTAACAGTACAGCTATTAGGATACTGCTGAGTAGGACTAACAGTACAGCTATTAGGATACTGCTGAGTAGGACTAACAGTACAGCTATTAGGATACTGCTGAGTAGGACTAACAGTACAGCTATTAGGATACTGCTGAGTAGGACTAACAGTACAGCTATTAGGATACTGCTGAGTAGGACGAACAGTACAGCTATCAGGATACTGCTGAGTAGGACTAACAGTACAGCTATTAGGATACTGCTGAGTAGGACTAACAGTACAGCTATTAGGATACTGCTGAGTAGGACTAACAGTACAGCTATTAGGATACTGCTGAGTAGGACTAACAGTACAGCTATTAGGATACTGCTGAGTAGGACTAACAGTACAGCTATTAGGATACTGCTGAGTAGGACTAACAGTACAGCTATTAGGATACTGCTGAGTAGGACTAACAGTACAGCTATTAGGATACTGCTGAGTAGGACTAACAGTACAGCTATTAGGATACTGCTGAGTAGGACTAACAGTACAGCTATTAGGATACTGCTGAGTAGGACTAACAGTACAGCTATTAGGATACTGCTGAGTAGGACTAACAGTACAGCTATTAGGATACTGCTGAGTAGGACTAACAGTACAGCTATCAGGATACTGCTGAGTAGGACTAACAGTACAGCTATCAGGATACTGCTGAGTAGGACTAACAGTACAGCTATCAGGATACTGCTGAGTAGGACTAACAGTACAGCTATTAGGATACTGCTGAGTAGGCCTAACAGTACAGCTATTAGGATACTGCTGAGTAGGACTAACAGTACAGCTATCAGGATACTGCTGAGTAGGACTAACAGTACAGCTATTAGGATACTGCTGAGTAGGACTAACAGTACAGCTATTAGGATACTGCTGAGTAGGACTAACAGTACAGCTATTAGGATACTGCTGAGTAGGACTAACAGTACAGCTATTAGGATACTGCTGAGTAGGACTAACAGTACAGCTATCAGGATACTGCTGAGTAGGACTAACAGTACAGCTATCAGGATACTGCTGAGTAGGACTAACAGTACAGCTATCAGGATACTGCTGAGTAGGACTAACAGTACAGCTATTAGGATACTGCTGAGTAGGACTAACAGTACAGCTATTAGGATACTGCTGAGTAGGACTAACAGTACAGCTATTAGGATACTGCTGAGTAGGACTAACAGTACAGCTATTAGGATACTGCTGAGTAGGACTAACAGTACAGCTATTAGGATACTGCTGAGTAGGACTAACAGTACAGCTATTAGGATACTGCTGAGTAGGACTAACAGTACAGCTATCAGGATACTGCTGAGTAGGACTAACAGTACAGCTATTAGGATACTGCTGAGTAGGACTAACAGTACAGCTATCAGGATACTGCTGAGTAGGACTAACAGTACAGCTATTAGGATACTGCTGAGTAGGACTAACAGTACAGCTATCAGGATACTGCTGAGTAGGACTAACAGTACAGCTATCAGGATACTGCTGAGTAGGACTAACAGTACAGCTATTAGGATACTGCTGAGTAGGACTAACAGTACAGCTATTAGGATACTGCTGAGTAGGACTAACAGTACAGCTATTAGGATACTGCTGAGTAGGACTAACAGTACAGCTATTAGGATACTGCTGAGTAGGACTAACAGTACAGCTATTAGGATACTGCTGAGTAGGACTAACAGTACAGCTATCAGGATACTGCTGAGTAGGACTAACAGTACAGCTATCAGGATACTGCTGAGTAGGACTAACAGTACAGCTATCAGGATACTGCTGAGTAGGACTAACAGTACAGCTATCAGGATATTGCTGAGTAGGACTAACAGTACAGCTATTAGGATACTGCTGAGTAGGACTAACAGTACAGCTATTAGGATACTGCTGAGTAGGACTAACAGTACAGCTATTAGGATACTGCTGAGTAGGACTAACAGTACAGCTATTAGGATACTGCTGAGTAGGACTAACAGTACAGCTATTAGGATACTGCTGAGTAGGACTAACAGTACAGCTATTAGGATACTGCTGAGTAGGACTAACAGTACAGCTATTAGGATACTGCTGAGTAGGACTAACAGTACAGCTATTAGGATACTGCTGAGTAGGACTAACAGTACAGCTATTAGGATACTGCTGAGTAGGACTAACAGTACAGCTATTAGGATACTGCTGAGTAGGACTAACAGTACAGCTATCAGGATACTGCTGAGTAGGACTAACAGTACAGCTATCAGGATACTGCTGAGTAGGACTAACAGTACAGCTATCAGGATACTGCTGAGTAGGACTAACAGTACAGCTATTAGGATACTGCTGAGTAGGACTAACAGTACAGCTATTAGGATACTGCTGAGTATGACTAACAGTACAGCTATTAGGATACTGCTGAGTAGGACTAACAGTACAGCTATCAGGATACTGCTGAGTAGGACTAACAGTACAGCTATCAGGATACTGCTGAGTAGGACTAACAGTACAGCTATTAGGATACTGCTGAGTAGGACTAACAGTACAGCTATTAGGATACTGCTGAGTAGGACTAACAGTACAGCTATTAGGATACTGCTGAGTAGGACTAACAGTACAGCTATTAGGATACTGCTGAGTAGGACTAACAGTACAGCTATTAGGATACTGCTGAGTAGGACTAACAGTACAGCTATTAGGATACTGCTGAGTAGGACTAACAGTACAGCTATTAGGATACTGCTGAGTAGGACTAACAGTACAGCTATTAGGATACTGCTGAGTAGGACTAACAGTACAGCTATTAGGATACTGCTGAGTAGGACTAACAGTACAGCTATCAGGATACTGCTGAGTAGGACTAACAGTACAGCTATCAGGATACTGCTGAGTAGGACTAACAGTACAGCTATTAGGATACTGCTGAGTAGGACTAACAGTACAGCTATCAGGATACTGCTGAGTAGGACTAACAGTACAGCTATTAGGATACTGCTGAGTAGGACTAACAGTACAGCTATTAGGATACTGCTGAGTAGGACTAACAGTACAGCTATTAGGATACTGCTGAGTAGGACTAACAGTACAGCTATCAGGATACTGCTGAGTAGGACTAACAGTACAGCTATCAGGATACTGCTGAGTAGGACTAACAGTACAACTATTAGGATACTGCTGAGTAGGACTAACAGTACAGCTATCAGGATAGTGCTGAGGAGGACTAACAGTACAGCTATTAGGATACTGCTGAGTAGGACTAACAGTACAGCTATCAGGATAGTGCTGAGTAGGACTAACAGTACAGCTATTAGGATACTGCTGAGTAGGACTAACAGTACAGCTATCAGGATAGTGCTGAGTAGGACTAACAGTACAGCTATTAGGATACTGCTGAGTAGGACTAACAGTACAGCTATTAGGATACTGCTGAGTAGGACTAACAGTACAGCTATTAGGATACTGCTGAGTAGGACTAACAGTACAGCTATTAGGATACTGCTGAGTAGGACTAACAGTACAGCTATCAGGATACTGCTGAGTAGGACTAACAGTACAGCTATTAGGATACTGCTGAGTAGGACTAACAGTACAGCTATTAGGATACTGCTGAGTAGGACTAACAGTACAGCTATTAGGATACTGCTGAGTAGGACTAACAGTACAGCTATTAGGATACTGCTGAGTAGGACTAACAGTACAGCTATTAGGATACTGCTGAGTAGGACTAACAGTACAGCTATCAGGATACTGCTGAGTAGGACTAACAGTACAGCTATTAGGATACTGCTGAGTAGGACTAACAGTACAAATGGCCATAATAAAACGTAGGACTTTTTACTTTATTTGTATAACCTTTACGGAGCCATTGGGACCTCCCCCGGATGAACCCAACCCCTCTCTGGATAAAGTCCGGATTCAGGATGGGCCAGAGAATCAGAGGGAATGTAAGTGTGTAAATGTGTGTCTGTGTGTGTGTGTGTGTGTGTGTGTGTGTGTGTGTGTGTGTGTGTGTGTGTGTGTGTGTGTATGTGTGTGTGTGTGTGTGTGTGTGTGTGTGTGTGTGTGTGTGTGTGTGTGTGTGTGTGTGTGTGTGTGTGTGTGTGTGTGTGTGTGTGTGTGTGTGTGTATACAGTACCAGTCAAAAGTTTTAGAACACCTACTCATTCAAACATTTTTCTTTATTTTTATTATTTTCTACATTGTAGAATAATAGTGAAGACATCAAAACTATGAAATAACACATATGGAATCATGTAGTAATCAAAATATGTTTTATATTTGAAATTCTTCAAAGTAGCCACCCTTTGTCTTCATGACAGTTTTGCACACTCTTGGCATTCTCTCAAGCAGCTTCATGAGGTAGTCACCTGGAATGCATTTCAATTAACAGGTGTGCCATCATAAAAGTTAATTTGTGGAATTTCTTTCCTCCTTAATGCGTTTGAGTCAATCAGTTGTGCTGTGACAAGGTAGGGGGGGGTATATAAAAGATAGCCCTATTTGGTAAAAGACCAAGTCCATATTATGGAAAGAACAGCTCAAATAAGCAAAGAGAAACAACAGTCCATCATTACTTTAAGACGTGAAGGTCAGTCAATACGGAACATTTCAAGAACTTTGAAAGTTTCTTCAAGTGCAGTCGCAAAAACCAGCAAGCGCTATGATGAAACTGGCTCTCATGAGGACCGCCACAGGAAAGGAAGACCCAGAGTTACCTCTGCTGCAGAGGATAAGTTCATTAGAGTTACCAGCCTCAGATTACAGCCAAAATAAATGTAACAGAAACATCTCAACATCAACTGTTCAGAGGGGACTGTTTGAATCAGGCCTTCATGGTCGAATTGCTGCAAAGAAACCACTACTAAAGGACACCAATAAGAAGAAGGAGACCTGCTTGGGCCAAGAAACACGAGCAATGGACATTAGACCAGTGGAAATCTGTCCTTTGGTCTGAATGGCGCCGGAGAGGATGGCTGTCGTTTTACAGCCCTCTAACCAATTGTACTATTAGGTGTGTTTTTTGGCGTTTTTGTAATTTATTCTGTACATAATGTTTCTGCCATCGTCTCTTATAACCAAAAAGAGCTTCTGAATATCAGGACAGCGATTACTCACCTCGTATTGGACGAAGATTTTATCTTCAACGAGTCGGACGCGAAGGATATCCTACAGACACCCGACTGTCACGGTTTCTGCCGAGGCTGCTCCTTCTCCTTGTTCGGGCAGGCTTCGGCGGTCGTCAATGCTGGCACTAAGATTGCACTCAATGAGCTGTATAAGGCCATAAGCAAACAGGAAAATGATCATCCAGAGGCAGCGCTCCTAGTGGCCGGGGACTTTAATGCAGGGAAACTTAAATCCGTTCTACCTAATTTCTACCAGCATGTTAAATGTGCAACCAGAGGAAAAAAAACTCTAGACCACCTTTACTCCACACACGGAGACGCGTACAAAGCTCTCCCTCGCCCTCCATTTGGCAAATCTGACCATAACTCTATCCTCCTGATTCCTGCTTACATGCAAAAACTAAAGTAGGAAGCACCAGTGACTGGGTTAATAAAAAAGTGGTCAGATGACGCAAATGCTAAGCTACAGGACTGTTTTGCTAGCACAGACTGGAATATGTTCCGGGATTCTTCCGATGGCATTGAGGAATACACCACATCAGTCACTGGCTTCATCAATAAGTGCATCGATGATGTCGTCCCCACAGTGACCGTACGTACATACCCCAACCAGAAGCCATGTATTACAGGCAACATCCGCACTGAGCTAAAGGGTAGAGCTGCCGCTTTCAAGGAGCGGGACACTAACTCGGACGCTTATAAGAAATCCCGCTATGCCCTCCGATGAACCATCAAACAGGCAAAGAGTCAATACAGGACTAAGATTGAATCGTACTACACCGGCTCTGACGCTCGTCGGATGTGGCAGGGCTTGAAAACTATTACAGACTACAAAGGGAAGCACAGCCGCGAGCTGCCGGGTGACACAAGCCTACCAGACGAGCTAAATCACTTCTATGTTCGCTTCGAGGCAAGCAACACTGAAGCATGCATGAGAGCACCAGCTGTTCCGGATGACTATGTGATCACGCTCTCAATAACCAATGTGAGTAAGACTATTAAGCAGGTCAACATTCACAAGGCCGCAGGGCCAGACGGATTACCAGGACGTGTACTCCGAGCATGCGCTGACCAACTGGCAAGTGTCTTCACTGACATTTTCAACATTCAACCTCTCCCTGACTGAGTCTGTAATACCAACATGTTTCAAGCAGACCACCATAGTCCCCGTGCTCAAGGACACTAAGATAACCTGCCTAAATGACTACCGACCCGTAGCACTCACGTCTGTAGCCATGAAGTGCTTTGAAAAGCTGGTCATGGCTCACATCAACACCATTATCCCAGAAACCCTAGACCCACTCCAATTTGCATACCGCCCCAACAGATCCACAGATGATGCAATCTCTATTGCACTCCACACTGCCCTTTCCCACCTGGACAAGAGGAACACCTACGTGAGAATGCTATTCATTGACTACAGCTCAGCGTTCAACACCATAGTGCCCTCAAAGTTCATCACTAAGCTAAGGATCCTGGGACTAAACACCTCCCTCTGCAACTGGATCCTGGATTTCCTGACGGGCCGCCCCCAGGTGGTAAGGGTAGGTAACAACACATCTGCCACGCTGATCCTCAACACGGGGGCCCCTCAGGGGTGCGTGCTCAGTCCCCTCCTGTACTCCCTGTTCACCCATGACTGCATGGCCAGGCACGACTCCAACACCATCATTAAGTTTGCCGACAACACAACAGTGGTAGGCCTGATCACCGACAACGATGAGACAGCCTATAGGGAGGAGGTCAGAGACCTGGCCGTGTGGTGCCAGGATAGCAACCTCTCCCTCAACGTGACCAAGACAAAGGAGATGATTATGGACTACAGGGAAAAAAAGAGGACTGAGCACGCCCCCATTCTCATCGACGGGCTGTAATGGAACAGGTTGAGAGCTTCAAGTTCCTTGGTGTCCACATCACCAACGATCTATCATGGTCCAAACACACCAAGACAGTCGTGAAGAGGACACAACAAAGCCTATTCCCCCTCAGGAGACTGAAAAGATTTGGCATGGGTCCTCAGATCCTCAAAAAGTTATACAGCTGCACCATTGAGAGCATCCTGACTGGTTGCATCACCGCCTGGTATGGCAATTGCTCGGCCTCCGACCGCAAGGCACTACAGAGGGTAGTGCGTATGGCCCAGTACATCACTGGGGCCAAGCTTCCTGCCATCCAGGACCTCTATACCAGGCGGTGTCAGAGGAAGGCCCTCAAAATTGTCAAAGACTCCAGCTACCCTAGTCATAGACTGTTCTCTCTGCTACCGCACGGCAAGAGGTACCGGAGCGCCAAGTCTAGGTCCGAAAGGCTTCTCAACAGCTTCTACCCCCAAGCCATAAGACTCCTGAACAGCCCCATCCCCCTTTTTTACTCTGCTGCTACTTTGTTTATTATCAATTACCTCGACTAGCCGGTGCCCCCGCACATTGACTCTGCACCGGTACCCCCTGTATATAGCCTCCCTACTGTTATTTTACTTTACTGCTGCTCTTTAGTTATTTGCTTTGATTTTTTTTGCTTAACACTTTTTTTATTTGTTTTACTTTGCATTGTTGGTTAAGGGCTTGTAAGTAAGCATTTCACTGTAATGTCTACATGTGGCAAATAACATTATATTTTATTTTATTTTATTTGAGTCCAAATGTGAGGTTTTTTGTTCCAACCTCCGTGTCTTTGTGAGACGCAGCGTAGGTGAACGGATGATCTCCGCATGTGTGGTTCCAACCGTGAAGCATGGAGGAGGAGGTGTGATGGTGCTTTGCTGGTGACACTGTCTGTGATTTATTTAGAATTCAAGACACACTTAACCAGCATGGCTACCAAAGCATTCTGCAGTGATACAAAATCCCATCTGGTTTGCACTTAGTGGGACTATAATTTGTTTTTCAACAGGACAATGACCCAACACACCTCTAGACTGTGTAAGGGCTATTTGACCAAGAAGGAGAGTGATGGAGTGCTGCATCAGATGACCTGGCCTCCACAATCCCCCGACCTCAACCCAATTGAGATGGTTTGGGATGAGTTGGACCGCAGAGTGAAGGAAAAGCAGCCAACAAGTGCGCAGCATATGTGGGAATTCCTTCAAGACTGTTGGAAAAGCATTCCAGGTGAAGCTGGTTGAGAGAATGCCAAGAGTGTGCAAAGCTGTCATCAAGACAAAGGGTGGCTACTTTGAAGAATCTCAAATATAAAATATATTTTGATTTGTTTAACACTTTTTTGGTTACTACATGATTCCATATGTGTTATTTCATAGTTTTGATGTCTTCACTATTATTCTACAATGTAGAAAATAGTACAAAATAAAGAAAAACCCTTGAATGAGTAGGTGTTATAAATATTTGACTGGTACTGTACGTGTTAGCGTATGTGTGTCTACGCTTAAAAGTGTGTGTGTGTGTGTACAAGTGTTGTTGCATGTGTATCTCTGTGTATGCATGCACACATATTTGTGTGTGTTACTCACAGGCTTGCTTGGTCTCATTGCAGGTGTTGTTGTCCTCCAGAGAGAAGATGGGGGGAACACAGGCTGCCGTGGTCCCCAACCCCTGGCCTAACCCCTGGCCCAATCCCTGGCCTAATCCCTGGCCTAATCCCTGGCCTAACCCCTGGCCTAATCCCTGGCCTAACCCCTGGCCTAATCCCTGGCCTAATCCCTGGCCTAACCCCTGGCCTAATCCCTGGCCTAATCCCTGGCCTAACCCCTGGCCTAATCCCTGGCCTAACCCCTGGCCCAAGGCTGTGGTCCCCATCCCCAGGCCCTGGCTCAGGTAGGAGGCAGCAGAGTAGTAGGAGTGCATCCGGTACTGAGGAGACACGTTGTGGCTGGATAAGCGACTCTCGCCGTTCGGCATCTGCTTCAGACGATAACACGCACACACAGACAGGTGGGGGAGAAGAAATTAGACTCTCAATCTCAATATTATTTTTAAACAGAGCATTAAACAGAGCTCACAAGTCCTCTCTCAGCTAAAAGGAAGTAAGAAATTGATGTTACGGTAAACAATGCATCATGCATGTGATGTGACTGTCCTTGAAGGTGTTCCACACTCTAATGTTATCATATACAATATAGGAATCATGAAGGTGTTCTACACTCTGTTATCATATACAATATAGTTCTTGGGCACTGGAACAGTGGTGGTTTTCTTGAAGTGTGTGGGGCTACAGCATGAGACAGCGCCATGTTGAAGATGTCAGAGAAGAAGCCTGCCAGCTGGTCGGAGTACTACAGCATGAGACAGCGCCATGTTGAAGATGTCCGAGAAGAAGCCTGCCAGCTGGTCGGAGTACTACAGCATGAGACAGCGCCATGTTGAAGATGTCCGAGAAGAAGCCTGCCAGCTGGTCGGAGTACTACAGCATGAGACAGCGCCATGTTGAAGATGTCCGAGAAGAAGCCTGCCAGCTGGTCGGAGTACTACAGCATGAGACAGCGCCATGTTGAAGATGTCCGAGAAGAAGCCTGCCAGCTGGTCGGAGTACTACAGCATGAGACAGCGCCATGTTGAAGATGTCCGAGAAGAAGCCTGCCAGCTGGTCGGAGTACTACAGCATGAGACAGCGCCATGTTGAAGATGTCCGAGAAGAAGCCTGCCAGCTGGTCGGAGTACTACAGCATGAGACAGCGCCATGTTGAAGATGTCCGAGAAGAAGCCTGCCAGCTGGTCGGAGTACTACAGCATGAGACAGCGCCATGTTGAAGATGTCCGAGAAGAAGCCTGCCAGCTGGTCGGAGTACTACAGCATGAGACAGCGCCATGTTGAAGATGTCCGAGAAGAAGCCTGCCAGCTGGTCGGAGTACTACAGCATGAGACAGCGCCATGTTGAAGATGTCAGAGAAGAAGCCTGCCAGCTGGTCGGAGTACGCTCTGAGGACGCGGCCAGGGATTCAATCTGGGCCAGAGGCTTTGTGAGTATTCACTCTCTTGAGAGTTTTCCTCATGTCAGCCTCGGAGAGCAGAAGCACCTGGTCGTCCGGAGCATCGAGAGCCCTCCTGGATGGCTCAGTGTGGGTGGTCTCATATCAGGTACAGAATGTGTTGAGCTCATCTGGGAGGGAGGAGCCGGTGGGCATCACACAGCTGCCTGTGGCTCTGTAGTCCGTAAGAGGGAGGAGTCGGTGGGCATCACAGAGCTGCCTGTGGCTCTGTAGTCCGTAAGAGGGAGGAGCCGGTGGGCATCACAGAGCTGCCTGTGGCTCTGTAGTCCGTAAGAGGGAGGAGTCGGTGGGCATCACAGAGCTGCCTGTGGCTCTGTAGTCCGTAAGAGGGAGGAGTCGGTGGGCATCACAGAGCTGCCTGTGGCTCTGTAGTCCGTAAGAGGGAGGAGTCGGTGGGCATCACAGAGCTGCCTGTGGCTCTGTAGTCCGTAAGAGGGAGGAGTCGGTGGGCATCACAGCTGCCTGTGGCTCTGTAGTCCGTAAGAGCCTGTAGTCTTTGCCACATGGGTTGTGTGTCTGAACTGTCGTATTGTGATTCCAGTCTTTTCCTAATGGACCTGCTCGCCTTGTACACATTGTCATCGGGGTTCACTTTGCTGACGTTGAATGCTGCAGTACGGGCTCTCAGCAGGGTACGGATTTCTCCGTTAGTCCAGGGTTTTTGGTTGGGGTATGTCTGGATTTTTTGATGAATCTTGTGATTGATGATGTGTATTCCTCAATGTTAGAGAATGAATCATGGGTAGTTGAGTCCTTGAACATGTGTCTCCCTCTTCTCCCTGTTGGGAGATATTCTTTCCTCTACAATAGGTGTTTGTAGGCGGGAGGTAATAACAGGGAGACCTGATCTGATTGGCCGAAATGGGAGGTAATAACAGGGAGACCTGATCTGATTGGCCGAAATGGGAGGTAATAACAGGGAGACCTGATCTGATTGGCCGAAATGGGGATATTACTGGTAGTTGTACAGGTTGCTGTAGTAGGCTGCAGGGTTAAGGGTTAAGGGTTAAGGGTTAAGGGTTAAGGGTTAAGGTAGGTAGGGTTAAGGTAGGGTAGGGTTAAGGTAGGGTAGGATTAAGGGTTGGTAGGGTTAAGGGTTAAGCTAGGGAAGGGTTAAGGTAGGGTAGGGTTAAGGTAGGGTAGGGTTAAGGTAGGTATGGTTAAGGGTTAAGGTAGGGTTAAGGTAGGGTAGGGTTAAGGTAGGGTAGGGTTAAGGTAGGGTTAAGGTAGGGTAGGGTTAAGGTAGGGTAGGGTTAAGGTAGGGTAGGGTTAAGGTAGGGTAGGGTTAAGGTAGGTATGGTTAAGGGTTAAGGGTTAAGGGTTAAGGGTTTAGGGTAGGTAGGGTTAAGGTAGGGTAGGGTTAAGGTAGGGTTAAGGCAGGGTAGGGTTAAGGTAGGGTAGGGTTAAGGTAGGGTTAAGGCAGGGTAGGGTTAAGGTAGGGTAGGGTAGGGTTAAGGGTAGGGTAGGGTAGGGTAGGGTAGGGTTAATGGTAGGGTAGGGTTACAGAGAGGCCTACCTGGTATTGTTGGTAGTTATACAGGCTGTTGTAATAGGCTGCAGGGTAACGGGACGGCTGGTAGAAGTTGTAGTAGGACGTGTCCACCAGGAGGTCAGCTGTTCCCTCAGTAGACTGCCCCCTACTGAACGCTGTGGGGCTGGACGCCAGGCCGGAACGACTACCTACAGGGACAGAGGATAGACAGGGTTAGGGTTAGAGGTCAGGCAGGGTCAGGTATACTGTCCCTCAGGCCGGACCGACTCCCTGCAGGGTATGAGGAACAGGGTCAGGTATACTGTCCCTCAGACCAGACTGACTCCCTGCAGGGTAAGAGGAACAGGGTCAGGTATACTGTCCCTCAGACCAGACCGACTCCCTGCAGGGTCAGGTATACTGTCCCTCAGACCAGACCGACTCCCTGCAGGGTAAGAGGAACAGGGACAGGTATACTGTCCCTCAGACCGGACCGACTCCCTGCAGGGTCAGGTATACTGTCCCTCAGGCCGGACCGACTCCCTGCAGGGTAAGAGGAACAGGGTCAGGTATACTGTCCCTCAGGCCGGACCGACTCCCTGCAGGGTAAGAGGAACAGGGTCAGGTATACTGTCCCTCAGACCGGACCGACTCCCTGCAGGGTAAGAGGAACAGGGTCAGGTATACTGTCCCTCAGACCAGACCGACTCCCTGCAGGGTAAGAGGAACAGGGTCAGGTATACTGTCCCTCAGACCAGACCGACTCCCTGCAGGGTAAGAGGAACAGGGTCAGGTATACTGTCCCTCAGGCCGGACCGACTCCATGCAGGGTAAGAGGAACAGGGTCAGGTATACTGTCCCTCAGGCCAGACCGACTCCATGCAGGAACAGACAGGAGAGAGAATAAAACTTGATGAACTCTTTTTCAGTCCCACACCATAGCACCATCTGCTGGTGGCAGAACGTAGTCTGTCCTGAACTGATTCTTCTCTTCGTTGGTAAATCAAACACAAACAACGTCATCAATGGATGAAACAAACAAGACAACTAACCTAACTCAAGGAGCAGCATTAAGGCACATTTACCATATCAACAACAGTCCTCATCATCTGTTGGGATATCTGGATTCAACAAAGACACATTTTTCTCAAGCTTCTGACCTATTCAGCTCTCACTATCAGTAGATTAGGAGAAAGAAGTGTTGTGTGTGTGTATGTGTGTGTCCCTGTTCTGTTCCGACCGTTGTCATCATGGCTGAATCACTGAGTGCTCAACTCCTCTCCTCTCTGTCACCGGTCCAGGGGCCACAAACACACACAGTGGAGGCAGCCTTGACCGGCTTGGTATTCCAGTCCTGAGATGCTATCAGGTTAGAAGGAACAAGCTGTTTCTGCCTCCTTACTTCCTCTACCACGGAGTGATCAAAAGATGGACTGGCGGCTGGCACCAGGACTATACTGATAGTACCAGGACATCAGGACTATACTGATAGTACCAGGACATCAGGACTATACTGATAGTACCAGGACATCAGGACAATACTGATAGTACCAGGACATCAGGACAATACTGATAGTACCAGGACATGAGGACTAAACTGATAGTACCAGGACATCAGGACTATACTGAGATTACCAGGACATCAGGACAATGTGATAGTACCAAATCAAATCAAATCAAATTGTATTTGTCACATACACGTGTTTAGCAGATGTTATAGCGGATGTAGCGAAATGCTTGTGCTTCTAGCTCCAACAGTGCAGTAATATCTAACAAGTAATATCAATTTCACAACATATACCTAATACACACAAAACTAGTAAGGAATGGAATTTAATAAAATACTGTGAGGGAAAAAAGTACTTGATCCCCTGTTGATTTTGTACGTTTGCCTACTGACAAAGAAATGATCAGTTTATAATTTTAATGGTAGGTTTATTTGAACAGTGAGAGACAGAATAACAACAAAAAAATCCAGAAAAACGCATGTCAAAAATGTTATAAATTGATTTGCATTTTAATGAGGGAAATAAGTATTTGACCCCCTCTCAATCAGAAAGATTTCTGGCTCCCAGGTGTCTTTTATACAGGTAACGAGCTGAGATTAGGAGCACACTCTTAAAGGGAGTTCTCCTAATCTCAGCTTGTTACCTGTATAAAAGACACCTGTCCACAGAAGCAATCAATCAATCAGATTCCAAACTCTCCACCATGGCCAAGACCAAAGAGCTCTCCAAGGATGTCAGGGACAAGATTGTAGACCTACACAAGGCTGGAATGGGCTACAAGACCATCGCCAAGCAACTTGGTGAGAAGGTGACAACAGTTGGTGCGATTATTCGCAAATGGAAGAAACACAAAAGATCTGTCAATCTAACTCGGCCTGGGGCTCCATGCAAGATCTCCCCTCGTGGAGTTGCAATGATCATGAGAACGGTGAGGAATCAGCCCAGAACTACACGGGAGGATCTTGTCAATGATCTCAAGGCAGCTGGGACCATAGTCACCAAGAAAACAATTGGTAACACACTACGCCGTGAAGGACTGAAATCCTGCAGCGCTCGCAAGGTCCCCCTGCTCAAGAAAGCACATATACAGGCCCGTCTGAAGTTTGCCAATGAACATCTGAATGATTCAGAGGAGAACTGGGTGAAAGTGTTGTGGTCAGATGAGACCAAAATCGAGCTCTTTGGCATCAACTCAACTCGCTGTGTTTGGAGGAGGAGGAATGCTGCCTATGACCCCAAGAACACCATCCCCACCGTCAAACATGGAGGTGGAAACATTATGCTTTGGGGGGGGGGTTCTGCTAAGGGGACAGGACAACTTCACCGAATCAAAGGGACGATGGACGGGGCCATGTACCGTCAAATCTTGGGTGAGAACCTCCTTCCCTCAGCCAGGGCATTAAAAATGGGTCGTGGATGGGTATTCCAGCATGACAATGATCCAAAACACACGGCCAAGGCAACAAAGGAGTGGCTCAAGAAGAAGCACATTAAGGTCCTGAAGTGGCCTACCCAGTCTCCAGACCTTAATCCCATAGAAAACCTGTGGAGGGAGCTGAAAGTTTGAGTTGCC
Source organism: Coregonus lavaretus (assembly GCF_964263955.1). Taxonomy (NCBI): domain Eukaryota; kingdom Metazoa; phylum Chordata; class Actinopteri; order Salmoniformes; family Salmonidae; genus Coregonus; species Coregonus lavaretus. Next base: position 746,434 of record NC_140001.1, read on the forward strand.
AAACGTCAGCCTCGAAACCTTAATGACTTGGAGAAGATCTGCAAAGAGCAGTGGGACAAAATCCCTCCTGAGATGTGTGCAAACCTGGTGGCCAACTACAAGAAACGTCTGACCTCTGTGATTGCCAACAACGGTTTTGCCACCAAGTACTGAATCATGTTTTGCAGAGGGGTCAAATACTTATTTCCCTCATTAAAATGCAAATACATTTATAACATTTTTGACATGCGTTTTTCTGGATTTTCTTGTTGTTATTCTGTCTCTCACTGTTCAAATAAACCTACCATTAAAATTATAGACTGATCATGTCTTTGTCAGTGGGCAAACGTACAAAATCAGCAGGGGATCAAATACTTTTTTCCCTCACTGTATATATACAGTGGGGTAGAACAAGTATTTGATACACTGCCGATTTTGCAGGTTTTCCTACTTACGAAGCGTCATAGGTACACTTCAACTGTGAGAGACGGAATCTAAAACAAAAATCCAGAAAATCACATTGTATGATTTTTAAGTAATTCATTTGCATTTTATTATTGTAGTAAGTATTTGATACATCAGAAAAGCAGAACTTAATATTTGGTACAGAAACCTTTGTTTGCAATTACAGAGATCATACCTTTCCTGTAGGTCTTGACCAGGTTTGCACACACTGCAGCAGGGATTTTGGACCTCTCCTCCATACAGACCTTCTCCAGATCCTTCAGGTTTCGGGGCTGTCGCTGGGCAATACGGACTTTCAGCTCCGTCCAAATATGTTCTATTGGGTTCAGGTCTGGAGACTGGCTAGGCCACTCCAGGACCTTGAGATGCTTCTTACGGAGCCACTCCTTAGTTGCCCTGGCTGTGTGTTTCGGGTCGTTGTCATGCTGGAAGACCCAGCCACGACCCATCTTCAATGCTCTTACTGAGGGAAGGAGGTTGTTGGCCAAGATCTCGCGATACATTGCCCCATCCATCCTCCCCTCAATACGGTGCAGTCGTCCTGTCCCCTTTGCAGAAAAGCATCCCCAAAGAATGAGGTTTCCACCTCCATGCTTCACGGTTGGGATGGTGTTCTTGGGGTTGTACTCATCCTTCTTCTTCCTCCAAACACGGCGAGTGGAGTTTAGACCAAAAAGCTCTATTTTTGTCTCATCAGACCACATGACCTTCTCCCATTCCTCCTCTGGATCATCCAGATGGTCATTGGCAAACTTCAGACGGGCCTGGACATGCGCTGGCTTGAGCAGGGGGACCTTGCGTGCGCTGCAGGATTTTAATCCATGACGGCGTAGTGTGTTACTAATGGTTTTCTTTGAGACTGTGGTCCCAGCTCTCTTCAGATCATTGCCCAGGTCCTGCCGTGTAGTTCTGGGCTGATCCCTCACCTTCCTCATGATCATTGATGCCCCACGAGGTGAGATCTTGCATGGAGCACCAGACCGAGGGTGATTGACCGTCATCTTGAACTTCTTCCATTTTCTAATAATTGCGCCAACAGCTGTTGCCTTCTCACCAAGCTGCTTGCCTATTGTCCTGTATACCATCCCAGCCTTGTGCAGGACTACAATTTTATCCCTGATGTCCTTACACAGCTCTCTGGTCTTGGCCATTGTGGAGAGGTTGGAGTCTGTTTGATTGAGTGTGTGGAAAGGTGTCTTTTATACAGGTAACGAGTTCAAACAGGTGCAGTTAATACAGGTAATGAGTGGAGAACAGGAGGGCTTCTTAAAGAAAAACTAACAGGTCTGTGAGAGCCGGAATTCTTACTGGTTGGTAGGTGATCAAATACTTATGTCATGCAATAAAATGCAAATTAATTACTTAAAAATCATACAATGTGATTTTCTGGATTTTTGTTTTAGATTCCGTCTCTCACAGTTGAATTTGAAGTGTACCTATGATAAAAATTACAGACCTCTACATGCTTTGTAAGTAGGAAAACCTGCAAAATCGGCAGTGTATCAAATACTTGTTCTCCCCACTGTACATGCTAACCCCAAGCCTAAGTACATGCTAACGTTTATTTCTTTGCTAAGAGATATATATATATACAGTGAGGGAAAAAAGTATTTGATCCCCTGCTGATTTTGTACGTTTGCCCACTGACAAAGACATGATCAGTCTATAATTTTAATGGTAGGTTTATTTGAACAGTGAGAGACAGAATAACAACAAAAAAATCCAGAAAAACGCATGTCAAAAATGTTATAAATTGATTTGCATTTTAATGAGGGAAATAAGTATTTGACCCCCTCTGCAAAACATGACTTAGTACTTGGTGGCAAAACCATTGTTGGCAATCACAGAGGTCAGACGTTTCTTGTAGTTGGCCACCAGGTTTGCACACATCTCAGGAGGGATTTTGTCCCACTCCTCTTTTGCAGATCTTCTCCAAGTCATTAAGGTTTCAAGGCTGACGTTTGGTAACTCGAACCTTCAGCTCCCTCCACAGATTTTCTATGGGATTAAGGTCTGGAGACTGGCTAGGCCACTCCAGGACCTTAATGTGCTTCATCTTGAGACACTCCTTTGTTGCCTTGGCCGTGTGTTTTGGGTCATTGTCATGCTGGAATACCCATCCACGACCCATTTTCAATGCCCTGGCTGAGGGAAGGAGGTTCTCACCCAAGATTTGACGGTGCATGGCCCCGTCCATCGTCCCTTTGATGCGGTGAAGTTGTCCTGTCCCCTTAGCAGAAAAACACCCCCAAAGCATAATGTTTCCACCTCCATGTTTGACGGTGGGGATGGTGTTCTTGGGGTCATATGCAGCATTCCTCCTCCTCCAAACACGGCGAGTTGAGTTGATGGCAAAGAGCTCGATTTTGGTCTCATCTGACCACAACACTTTCACCCAGTTCTCCTCTGAATCATTCAGATGTTCATTGGCAAACTTCAGACGGCCCTGTATATGTGCTTTCTTGAGCAGGGGGTCCTTGCGGGCGCTGCAGGATTTCAGTCCTTCACGGCGTAGTGTGTTACCAATTGTTTTCTTGGTGACTATGGTCACAGCTGCCTTGAGATCATTGACAAGATCCTCTCGTGTAGTTCTGGGCTGATTCCTCACCGTTCTCATGATCATTGCAACTCCACGAGGGGAGATCTTGCATGGAGCCCCAGGCCAGGGGAGATTGATAGTTATTTTGGTTTCTTCCATTTGCGAATAATCGCAAAAACTGTTGTCACCTTCTCACCAAGCTGCTTGGCGATGGTCTTGTAGCCCATTCCAGCCTTGTGTAGGTCTACAATCTTGTCCCTGACATCCTTGGAGAGCTCTTTGGTCTTGGCCATGGTGGAGAGTTTGGAATCTGATTGATTGATTGCTTCTGTGGACAGGTGTCTTTTATACAGGTAACAAGCTGAGATTAGGAGCACTCCCTTTAAGAGTGTGCTCCTAATCTCAGCTCGTTACCTGTATAAAAGACACCAGGGAGCCAGAAATCTTTCTCATTGAGAGGGGGTCAAATACTTATTTCCCTCATTAAAATGCAAATCAATTCATAACATTTTTGACATGCGTTTTTCTGGATTTTTTTGTTGTTATTCTGTCTCTCACTGTTCAAATAAACCTACCATTAAAATTATAGACTGATCATTTCTTTGTCAGTGGGCAAACGTACAAAATCAGCAGGGGATCAAATACTTTTTTCCCTCACTGTACATGCTAAACTTAAAGATAGATTAACTGCCATCATGTGACGTTGCTCCCTCCTCAGTCTCAGCCTTATTGATAGATCAACTCTCACCAAAGTAACTTTAGTAACTAAATATTAGTTCTGCCAGGGGGAATCCTTCAGTTGACTGTTTAAACAGAACACAGTGTCAGACAGAGAAAGAAACCAAAATATTGAGTCAAATAGTGGAATTCAGAACCAGGTGTCTGATCCTCTGCTTACATGAAGAAGTGTAGATAAGTTGGGTTATGGTTAGATGAAGAGTAGATAAGTTGGGTTATGGTTAGATGAAGGGTAGGTAAGTTGGGTTATAGTTAGATGAAGTGTAAAGTTGGGTTATGGTTAGATGAAGGGTAAAGTTGGGTTATGGTTAGATGAAGGGTAGATAAGTTGGGTTATGGTTAGATGAAGGGTAGGTAAGTTGGGTTATAGTTAGATGAAGTGTAAAGTTGGGTTATGGTTAGATGAAGGGTAGATAAGTTGGGTTATAGTTAGATGAAGTGTAAAGTTGGGTTATAGTTAGAGGAAGGGTGGATAGGTTGAGTTATGGAGATGAAGGTTGCCAGGTGTGCGTAATGAAGGTTGCCAGGTGTGCGTAATGAAGGTTGCCAGGTGTGCGTAATGAAGGTTGCCAGGTGTGCGTAATGAAGGTTGCCAGGTGTGCGTAATGAAGGTTGCCAGGTGTGCGTAATGAAGGTTGCCAGGTGTGCGTAATGAAGGTTGCCAGGTGTGCGTAATGAAGGTTGCCAGGTGTGCGTAATGAAGGTTGCCAGGTGTGCGTAATGAAGGTTGCCAGGTGTGCGTAATGAAGGTTGCCAGGTGTGCGTAATGATGGGTTGCCAGGACCAGTGGTTAGTAGACCGGTGATGTCGAGGTTATGGTTCGATGAAGGGTAGATACGTTTCATCATTATTGTTTTATTGGAATATGTTCATACTTCTCATATTGTTTCAAGGCTCGACATTAACACTTGCCCGGGGCAAGTAAAAAAAATAGTCGGACAAGCAGAATATAGATTTAAGTTGTCCGAATGGAAAAGTAAAAAAATCACTAAAAAACCACAATATCAAACAATTACTCCCATCAGAATTGGACCAGAATGTCCTCCACATGAAATATTTGTGCACTGTCCTGCCAATGTCTGCAGAGCCATCAAAGTAGAGTTCCATTGCATTGACAGGCAGTCTATCAATCACTTGCGGTCCCGAGATCAAAGGCTTTTGAGATCAGACCGCAGAGCTGCATGTAGCCACGTGAGCACATTTGTTGATATTCCTTGCTAGTTAGTGAGTTATTTGCCAAATTATAGCACATTTTTGGTCGGCAAACAGGGTTCGTAGGGTTATGAAAATCCTGCAAAGGTCATGGTGTGTGCATCACCTGCATGTGTGCCAGTGTGATTGGGCCCGTGGGCCGCCCCCCTTTTGTAGGTCCCCACTGATTTTGCTAGTCACTCTCACTCAGATATCATATTAAAAACTGCATTGCAGAATGTGTAGAATTGCAGCAAACTTGTTTTAAAACTGCAGCATTTGTCTCTACGCACCATGTCAAAATGTCTAGAATTGCAGGAAATTAACTGTAAAACTTCATTTTTTTCTGTCCGCTAAAATGTTTTGCTCGCAAAATGTCACTTAGGGCCCCCAAAAGGCTGGGGCCGGCTCTGGCTGCATGTGTGGGTAGCAGACTGCTGCCACTCATGATGTGTTCAGATGTTTTGTGGCCCCCACCCCCATCAAAGTTGCCCATCCCTGGCTATCTATCCCTATCTATCCCTATCAATCCCTATCTATCCCTATCAATCCCTATCTATCCCTATCTATCCCTATCTATCCCTATCTATCCCTATCTATATCTATCTATCCCTATCTATATCTATCTATATCTATCTATCCCTATCTATCCCTATCTATATCTATCTATATCTATCTATCCCTATCTATATCTATCTATCCCTATCTATCCCTATCTATATCTATCTATCCCTATCTATCCCTATCTTTCCCTATCTATATCTATCTATCCCTAACTATATCTATCCCTACCTATATATCTATCTATCTATCCCTATCTATCCCTATCTATATCTACCCCTATCTATATCTAGCTATATCTATATCTATCTATATCTATCTATCCCTATCTATCCCTATCTATCCCTATCTATCTATATCTATCTATATTTATCTATATCTATCTATCCCTATCTATCCCTATCTATCCCTATCTATCCCTATCTATATCTATCTATATCTATCTATCCCTATCTATATATATCTATATCTATCTATCCCCATCTATCTATATCTATCTATATCTATCTATATTTATCTATATCTATCTATATCTATCTATATCTATCTATCCCTATCTATCCCTATCTATCCCTATCTATATCTATCTATATCTATCTATCCCTATCTATATCTATCTATCCCTATCTATCCCTATCTATATCTATCTATATCTATCTATATCTATCTATATCTATCTATATCTATCCCTATCTATATCTATCTATCCCTATCTATCCCTATCTATCCCTATCTATATCTATCTATATCTATCTATCCCTATCTATATCCATCTATCCCTATCTATCCCTATCTATATCTATCTATCCCTATCTATCCCTATCTATATCTATCTATCCCTATCTATCCCTATCTATATCTATCTATCCCTATCTATATCTATCTATATCTATCTATATCTATCTATCCCTATCTATATCTATCTATATCTATCTATATCTATCCCTATCTATCCCTATCTATCCCTATCTATATCTATCTATCCCTATCTATATCTATCTATCCCTATCTATATCTATCTATCCCTATCTATCCCTATATATCCCTATCTATCCCTATCTATCCCTATCTATATCTATCTATCCCTATATATCCCTATCTATATCTATCTATATCTATCTATCCCTATCTATATCTATCTATCCCTATCTATATCTATCTATATCTATCTATATCTATCTATCCCTATCTATCCCTATCTATATCTATCTATATCTATCTATCCCTATCTATCCCTATCTATCCCTATCTATATCTATCTATATCTATCTATCCCTATCCATCCCTATCTATATCTATATATCCCTATCTATATATATCTATCCCTATCTATCCCTATCTATCCCTATCTATATCTATCTATCCCTATCTATCCCTATCTATATATATCTATCCCTATCTATATCTATCTATATCTATCTATCCCTATCTATCCCTATCTATATCTATCTATCCCTATCTATCCCTATCTATCCCTATCTATCCCTATCTATATATATCTATCCCTATCTATCCCTATCTATATCTATCTATCCCTATCTATATCTATCTATCCCTATCTATATCTATCTATCCCTAGCTATATCTATCTATCCCTATCTATATCTATCTATCCCTATCTATATCTATCTATATCTATCTATATCTATCTATCCCTATCTATCCCTATCTATATCTATCTATATCTATCTATATCTATCTATCCCTATCTATCCCTATCTATATCTATCTATCCCTATCTATCCCTATCTACATCTATCTATATCTATCTATACCTATCTATCCCTATCTATCCCTATCTATCCCTATCTATCCCTATCTATATCTATCTATATCTATCTATACCATCTATATCTATCTAGTCTATAAAATAATGATAGACCTACAGACAAACTAACCAGCCAATTCAAAACATTTTGAGACAGGCTTGACTATGCAAAGAAGCCAATAGGCAGAGGGGAGGCTGTCTGATGTCTGATTCTCTGTTTGGTAATAATAATAATAATAATAATAATAATAATAATAATAATAATAATAATAATAATAATAATAATAATAATAATAATAATAATAATAATATTTTGTCAAATGGTTCCTTGTTAAGTCACAATTTTGGCCCATAGTGTTACAGACCATTATAAGTGACTTGAGCTTTCAGACAAGTAAAAAAAATCAGTCCTACTTGTCTAAAGGACTAGTGGCTAAAAACGTTAATGTCAAGCCCTGTGTTCATACTTCTCATGGCAATATGGATCAACTGATCTAATCCCAATAGTTAGTTGTGGTAGTCATGGTATAATACTGGGATATAAACATAGGGACCAGATGATATTTACATCAGTAACACTAATACGTTTGGACATGGGTCGATGTGTGTGTGTGTGTGTGTGTGTGTGTGTGTGTGTGTGTGTGTGTGTGTGTGTGTGTGTGTGTGTGTGTTATATACAGTCAGGTCCATAAGTATTTGGACAGTGACACAATTTGCATCATTTTGTCTCTGTACGCCACAATGGATTTGAAAGGAAACAATCAAGATGTGCTTTAAGTGTAGACTTTCATCTTTCATTTAAGGGTTTTGTCAAAATGATTGTCTGAACCGTGTCGGAATTACAACCATTTTATACATACAATTTTAGGGTCTCAGAAGTAATTGGACAAACTAACATAATCATAAATTAAATTGTGAGTTTTAATACTTGGTTGCAAATCCTTTGCAGTCAATGACTGCCTGAAGTCTGGAACCCACAGGCATCACCAGATGCTGGGTCTGGAACCCACAGGCATCACCTGATGCTGGGTCTGGAACCCACAGGCATCACCAGATGCTGGGTCTGGAACCCACAGGCATCACCAGATGCTGGTTCTGGAACCCACAGGCATCACCTGATGCTGGGTCTGGAACCCACAGGCATCACCAGATGCTGGGTCTGGAACCCACAGGCATCACCAGATGCTGGGTCTGGAACCCACAGGCATCACCTGATGCTGGGTCTGGAACCCACAGGCATCACCTGATGCTGGGTCTGGAACCCACAGGCATCACCTGATGCTGGGTCTGGAACCCACAGGCATCACCTGATGCTGGGTCTGGAACCCATAGGCATCACCAGATGCTGGGTTTCTTCCCTGGTGATGCTCTGCCAGGCCTTTACTGCAGCTGTCTTCAGTTCCTGCTTGTTCTTGGGGTGTTTTGCCTTCAGTTTTGCCTTCAGCAAGTTAAATGCATGCTCAATTGGATTCAGGTCAGGTGATTGACTTGGCCATTGCAGAACATTCCACTTCTTTGCCTTAAAAAAGTATTGGGTTGCTTTCGCAGTATGCTTCGGGTCATTGTCCATCTGCACTGTGAAGCGTCGTCCAATGAGTTTTGAAGCATTTGGCTGATTCTGAGCAGATAATATAGCCCTTAACACTTCAGAATTCATCCTGCTGCTTTTGTCAGCAGTCACATCATCAATAAATACAAGGGAACCAGTTCCATTGGCAGCCATAGATGCCCACGCCATAACACTACCTCCACCATGCTTCACAGATGAGGTGGTATGCTTTGGATCATGAGCAGTTCCTTCCCTTCTCCATACTCTTCTCTTCCCATCATTCTGGTACAAGTTCATCTATGTCTCATCTGTCCATATGATGTTGTTCCAGAACTGTTCAGGCTTTTTTAGATGTTTTTTGGCAAACTCTAATCTGGTCTTCCTGTTTTCGAGGCTTACCAATGGTTTACATCTTGTGGTAAACCCTCTGTATTTACTCTAGTGAAGTCTTCTCTTGATTGTTGACTTTTGACACAGATACTCCTACCTCCTGGAGGGTGTTCTTGATCTGGTCAACTGTTGTCAAGGGGTTTTTCTTCACCAGGGAAATCATTATTCTGTCATCCACCACAGTTGTTTTCCGTGGTCTTCCGGGCCTTTTGGTGTTCCTGATCTCACCAGTGTGTTCTTTCTTTTTAAGAATGTACCAAACAGTTGATTTGGCCACCTAATGTTTTTGCTTTCTCGCTGATGGGTTTGTTTAGATTTTTCAGCCTGATGATGGCTTGCTTCACTGGCAGTGGCAGCTCTTTGGACTTCATTCTGAGGGTTAACAGCAACAGATTCCAAATGCAAATGTCAAACTTGAAATCAACTCTAGACATTTTATCTGCTTCCTTGAACTAAATGAACTAATGAGGGAATAACACACACCTGGTCATGGAACAGCTGAGCAGCCAAACACACACCTGGCCATGGAACAGCTGAGCAGCCAAACACACACCTGGCCATGGAACAGCTGAGCAGCCAAACACACACCTGGCCATGGAACAGCTGAGCAGCCAAACACACACCTGGTAGTGGAACAGCTGAGCAGCCAAACACACACCTGGTCATGGAACAGCTGAGCAGCCAATCACACACCTGGTCATGGAACAGCTGAGCAGCCAATCACACACCTGGTCATGGAACAGCTGAGCAGCCAAACACACAACTGGTCATGGAACAGCTGAGCAGCCAATCACACACCTGGCCATGGAACAGCCAAACACACACCTGGTCATGGAACAGCTGAGCAGCCAAACACACACCTGGTCATGGAACAGCTGAGCAGCCAAACACACACCTGGCCATGGAACAGCTGAGCAGCCAAACACACACCTGGTCATGGAACAGCTGAGCAGCCAAACACACACCTGGTCATGGAACAGCTGAGCAGCCAAACACACACCTGGTCATGGAACAGCTGAGCAGCCAATCACACACCTGGCCATGGAACAGCTGAGCAGCCAAACACACACCTGGTCATGGAACAGCTGAGCAGCCAAACACACACCTGGTCATGGAACAGCTGAGCAGCCAAACACACACCTGGTCATGGAACAGCTGAGCAGCCAAACACACACCTGGTCGTGGAACAGCTGAACAGCCAAACACACACCTGGCCATGGAACAGCTGAGCAGCCAAACACACACCTGGTCATGGAACAGCTGAGCAGCCAATCACACACCTGGCCGTGGAACAGCTGAGCAGCCAAACACACACCTGGTAGTGGAACAGCTGAGCAGCCAAACACACACCTGGCCATGGAACAGCTGAGCAGCCAATCACACACCTGGCCATGGAACAGCCAAACACACACCTGGTCATGGAACAGCTGAGCAGCCAAACACACACCTGGTCATGGAACAGCTGAGCAGCCAAACACACACCTGGTCATGGAACAGCTGAGCAGCCAATCACACACCTGGCCATGGAACAGCCAAACACACACCTGGTCATGGAACAGCTGAGCAGCCAAACACACACCTGGTCATGGAACAGCTGAGCAGCCAAACACACACCTGGTCATGGAACAGCTGAGCAGCCAATCACACACCTGGTCATGGTACAGCTGAGCAGCCAAACACACACCTGGTCATGGAACAGCTGAGCAGCCAAACACACACCTGGTCATGGAGCAGCTGAGCAGCCAATCACACACCTGGTCATGGAACAGCTGAGCAGCCAAACACACACCTGGTCATGGAACAGCTGAGCAGCCAAACACACACCTGGTCATGGAACAGCTGAGCAGCCAAACACACACCTGGTCATGGAGCAGCTGAGCAGCCAAACACACACCTGGTCATGGAACAGCTGAGCAGCCAAACACACACCTGGTCATGGAGCAGCTGAGCAGCCAAACACACACCTGGTCATGGAACAGCTGAGCAGCCAATCACACACCTGGCCATGGAACAGCCAAACACACACCTGGTCATGGAACAGCTGAGCAGCCAAACACACACCTGGTCATGGAACAGCTGAGCAGCCAAACACACACCTGGCCATGGAACAGCTGAGCAGCCAATCACACACCTGGCCATGGAACAGCTGAGCAGCCAAACACACACCTGGTCATGGAGCAGCTGAGCAGCCAAACACACACCTGGTCATGGAACAGCTGAGCAGCCAATTACACACCTGGTCATGGTACAGCTGAGCAGCCAAACACACACCTGGTCATGGAACAGCTGAGCAGCCAAACACACACCTGGCCATGGAACAGCTGAGCAGCCAAACACACACCTGGTCATGGAACAGCTGAGCAGCCAAACACACACCTGGCCATGGAACAGCTGAGCAGCCAAACACACACCTGGCCATGGAACAGCTGAGCAGCCAAACACACACCTGGTCATGGAACAGCTGAGCAGCCAATTGTCCAATTACTTGATGTCCCTTAAAAAGGGGGGGACCACATATAAAAAGTGCTGTAATTCCTTCACCGTTCACCCCATTTGGATGTAAATACCCTCAAATTAAAGCTGAAAGTCTGCACTTTCAGCTCATACTCATTATTTAATTTCAACTCCAACATGCTGTGGTAGACAGCTCCAATAATACTAACTTGGTCAATGTGTAAATATTAATGGACCTGACTGTACCTGCATTAGAAGGTGAGGCACCAGTGGCAGGTGATCGTCCTCCAGACGCTGAGGACAGACAGTCTCCAGTGGGCTCATTCTTCACAACAACCTCCTGACTGGGCAGAGTGACCGGACTACAGAGCCCCATCTCCTCCTCTTGAGCCTGCTGCCGTCGCAGAGCCACCTGGACACACACAGGGAGAAAGAGGCACACACACACACACACACACACACACACACACACACACACACACACACACACACACACACACACACACACACACACAGTTAGTTACTTTACAGACAGACAGACAGACAGACAGACAGACAGACAGACAGACAGACAGACAGACAGACAGACAGACAGACAGACAGACAGACAGACAGACAGACAGACAGACAGCCAGACAGGCAGACAGACAGACTGATTGCCAGACAGCCAGACAGATTTGGTCAGTTCCCACACCCAGATTAAGCCTACTCTTGGACCTGATGTAAAATGCATGTGGAGAATATGATTGACCACAGCCTGCTTTTAAGGAATATTAGATCCTATCTTTGTCCACCAAATCTGCCTACATATAAAAATCTATGAATTCATGCATATCAGTGAACTTGTAAAAGGCTTACAGAATAGAAACAATTGGATATTTCAAACTTTATAAATGATTTATTGTCTCACAGTCATATAGCCTGAAGAAGGCTTGCTGACAGACAGGGAGTGACTTCATCTTCTTCCGCCAGCAGATTAGGCGTCTACATGTAGCCTAGCTGAATAAAGTATTGACCTTGGGCTAATAGATGTAGCTGGAGCTGAATTCCACAAAGCCTGGTCTCTGATCAACTCAGTTGGTGGAGTTCATCAGAAACTTCATTCACCTTGGAGTTTGTTTTAGTAAACTACAGGTTGCCCAAATAAAAATGTCTTCTAGTAAATTATAGTATACAAATTTACAATGCATGCATACAGCAGCATATCATTTCAGTAAAATCAATAGTGTCAGATAGCCTTCCTGTACAAGTTGACACTATCTTATTTCAATAACCTGATTATTTGTTGGTCTCCACATGTATCTGTCTGTCTGAGGGAAACTCCAGCATGATGGCCGCCAGCCAGATTGTAGCCATCTAGCTATTCAATGTATCCATGTATCTAAACAAATGACTTTGTTGTGCTAAACTGTGTAAATACGGAACACAAACAAACTGTAGGATGAAAAGAAAACAAATCTGACAGACTATTTGAAAACTACAGTAGCAACACTGTAGCTAATAAGTTGTTGCTAACATTAACTAGCTAGCTAGTTCCACACAACGCAATGCATTTGGCAATGCACAATCCATTTATGCATTTAATTGCAAAACACCATTATTTACATTTACTGTGAAAAAACGCAATGCATAGCTTAATCGTACGAACCTAATACAATGCACTGCTACATGTGTTTGCCACAACTACAGTAGTTCCTTACCTGGGCAGCCATAACTCTCTGCCGCTCCGCGATCAGTTTGCATTTCTGGCACTGGCAGTCTCTCCAGTTGCAGAAGCGCTTGTGTCCCTTCAGGGGCGACACATAGCCGTGGTTCCTGCACCGGGAGCACTTCGGCATCCGCGGGGGTTTCTTCCCGGGCGATGCAGACAGGGGACCGGCACACTCCAGCAGCTTGGTCTGCTCGTCGTCGCTCATGGCCGGGGTGGTAGTGCTAGCTAGTGGTGATAGTGACAGTGGATCTTCTGGCCGGCTGCAGGAAAATCTTCAGCTAAAGAAAACGGATGCTCGGCGACCAACGGCTCTCTCTGGCGACACAAGTGACAACAGGCACAGTGAGTTCATCTTATTGAAGTTTTTAAATGTCGCGAGAAGTTGAAGCGATATTCAGAACCTCCAAGGTTACTGTCCCACGTGTTTTCTCACCGTTCAAAGCCACTGTGGACAGTTTGGCCCGGATCAAACAAGGCCATAGGGGGAGATGATGGCTAGCCCGACCCAGCCCAGTCCGGGCGGGCCCTCCTCTCCTCTGCCCCTCGCTGACCAGCTGAATCCTGCCATTGTATGATGAAAGATCTATCTGGCAGGAAGTTATGTGTTAACATAATGCTTTCCCCCCTAGAGTTAATGTAGGCAACAGTGCCAGGCCTATCACATGTGGCCTTGCAAAGCCCTCTGAAAGCTACCCAGTGGACATAAGACGTGATAAAGACGTATTTTTCTGGTTGAAATTAATGTTTTTATTTAATTTATTTAACCTTTATTTAAACAGGGAGTCACATTGAGATTAAAAATCTATTTTACAAGAGAGCCCTGTACACATTACAATACAAACTGACTAATAAAACAACATACACATTTATCTGTATAAAACAATATAATTCAGCACACAATAACAAAAAAAATACATATTTAATAAAAGCAAATAACATTCAACTACATTAAGGTACATACATGAAATACATAGAGGTCCTCAATCTGCCTGCTTGGCACCAGCACATGGAACTGCAGTGAACTCTGCAGATTGTTCCACAAATAACCAGATCACAACCAGATTAAGATGTATTTTTCATGACGTCTTTTTGACGTCTTATTTTGGTTAATATCTGGGTTTTGGTTGAAATCTGATTATCTAAGTTATCTAAATGCTACTCAATTAACAGACACCAATCTACAGTATATAAACATGTGCATAGTGTTTGCGGGCCACGCACCCGTTACACATAAGACACTAGAACCATTACAATTATTACAATTGGAGTAATGTTGTTTTCAGCAGGGTGATTCAGCTTAGCGCATTTGGCAAACAACAGCTGGCAGAGCGCACCAAAGCGGGTTAGGGTCTGGTGGCAATACTGTACCCAGTCAACACACTGGGCTCTGGACTATTCCGTTTGAGACTCGGGGGACTAATGCATTTCTTGCATTTCTTGTTGGACTGCGTTTTTTGGACAAGGAGGTTAATTTGGTAGATCCATTTGTACTATCGAGGACTGTGAAGAGAACAGTGGGAAAGGTTGGATTCAATCAAGGTGACTAGAATTGGCCTTGTTTTGTTTAATTGTGTCGATGAAGAACAGAAGAAGCGTGACTGGATCTGGATCTGGCAATATTGTCCACGTCAGAAGTAAAATGTATTGATCTTGGAGCAGTCAGAAAATCCCAGGAGTGGTCAGTGCACGTCACCTGACCCGTATGGAAAATGGAGGGAAGGAGAAAAGCTTGTGGATATTATTGTTGTTTGAGGAGACTACCTGAACATGTGAAGCTTGGATATGTGAGGTACGGTGAGAGCATTTGTGTCCAAACCATTACAGTGTGGGAATTGTAAAGGGTATGGTCACGTGTCAAATGTTTGCAGATGGTTAGAAGTATGGTATTGAAGAATCTGTGAATGGAAAATGTTGCAACTGTGGTGTGGATCATACTCCGGACTTCCTTGAGTGCCCTGTTAGGGAGAAAGAGGTGGAGGTGTCAAGAATCAGGGCTGTACAACAGATCTCCTATGTGGAGGTGGTGAAGAGAGTTGAAGGGGACAGAGGCAACAGTGTTGAAGATATGGCGGTGGATGCATTGCAACCAGTTGCTAGTGTTTTAAGTTAATCGAGTGATCTGGATACACTCATTGCGAAGAAGGTGGATTTTGTAACGTTTATAGCCACAGTGATTAATTGTACAGCACAAGTGTCTAAGAAGTCCAAGAAGCTGGACATCATTATATCTGCAGCCGATACGTGTTTGGGCCTCTACGACTTCACGGCAGAAGCACTGCAAGGACTATTGACGCCAGAAAATGTCCCGATTAGAATTTGAGAATGTAATATTAAAGCAGATTTATTTTGTTTAGTTAAAACGTATTTATTTTTTTGTTTGTATGATTTTTACCCCGCATCCTTATTATCCCACGCGCACGGTAAGTGGCGGAATGCACATCCAATTGTTCCGAATGCCGTTACACCAGAGAAGACAAAGAAGTTCCAGCTAAAACTGGGATTGGAATCTGTGGCCCTAGGGCGCACCCTTAAGGGTCCTGGTGGAGAAACACATCTGCCAGTCCTAGCCCTAGGGCGCACCCTTAAGGGTCCTGGTGGAGAAACACATCTGCCAGTCCTAGCCCTAGGGCGCACCCTTAAGGGTCCTGGTGGAGAAACACATCTGCCAGTCCTAGCCCTAGGGCGCACCCTTAAGGGTCCTGGTGGAGAAACACATCTGCCAGTCCTAGCCCTAGGGCGCACCCTTAAGGGTCCTGGTGGAGAAACACATCTGCCAGTCCTAGCCCTAGGGCGCACCCTTAAGGGCCCTGGTGGAGAAACACATCTGCCAGTCCCTCTGGTTTTTTATCAGTTCCCTCAGACTTTTTATCCATTCCCTCAGATGTTAGCTGTTCCCTCAGATTTTCTAACCATTCCCTCAAATGTGTTTTATTAATTCCCTCAGATTTTTTTATTAATTCCCTCATTTTTTTATTCGTTTTTCCCTCTTCTTCTTATGTAGGCTACCATGATGGTCCCACTTGGCCATAACATATTGCAGCCTAAGTGTAATTCTATTTAGTTAATTACATGTTTCAAATGGTGATTATCACTGACCATTCAATAGTTTATTTACAGTTTGTGTTTCATTCCATCAATGTATTAATTCGATTTCGTACCCTTCGATCTCCCCTGCAGATTCCAGTGTGCTTACTGCTTATCAGAGTTAATTGAATTCTACTTAAATCTGGGCTTGAAATACAAAGATATTCTTCACGTTTTGAGTGTTAAACACAAGATCGTTCTCAGTTTAGCAACTCTGAAACGTTTCTTGCGCCAGCAAAGCCATTTTTCGTCATAAAGACTTTGACAACTTGTCAAAAACTGTACAGTTTATTAGATGCGAGCTAAAGGGCTCCGGGCTTTGCACTGGTACCCACAGTAATTATATCCACACTTGACTGGCACAGAGATTAGAAAGAGCAGAATATTTAAAAGCAATGTTCCCAGTGTTGCCATGTTCGCGGTTTCCGGCCGAATTGGGCTATATTGAAAACGATGTCGCGGGTGAAAATGTATTGGTGGTGGGTTGCGGGTTTCTGCCCTATTTATATGTTGCACCGCGGCCGCCAACGCATTTCTCTTAAGAAATATATATTTGACTGTGACCTGCTGTTGACTGCCAGGCAGTGAGGCAGGCTGTCGCTGAGTGAGTGAGTGGTGAGGACTGGAGGGCCGGAGCGGTGTGTGTGAGTGGTGGGGACTGGAGGGCCGGAGCGGTGTGTGTGAGTGGTGGGGACTGGAGGGCCGGAGCGGTGTGTGTGAGTGGTGGGGACTGGAGGGCCGGAGCGGTGTGTGTGAGTGGTGAGGACTGGAGGGCCGGAGCGGTGTGTGTGAGTGGTGGGGACTGGAGGGCCGGAGCGGTGTGTGTGAGTGGTGGGGACTGGAGGGCCGGAGCGGTGTGTGTGAGTGGTGGGGACTGGAGGGCGGGAGCGGTGAGGACTGGAGGGCCGGAGCGGTGTGTGTGAGTGGTGGGGACTGGAGGGCCGGAGCGGTGTGTGTGAGTGGTGGGGACTGGAGGGCCGGAGCGGTGTGTGTGAGTGGTGGGGACTGGAGGGCCGGAGCGGTGTGTGTGAGTGGTGGGGACTGGAGGGCCGGAGCGGTGTGTGTGAGTGGTGAGGACTGGAGGGCCGGAGCGGTGTGTGTGAGTGGTGGGGACTGGAGGGCCGGAGCGGTGTGTGTGAGTGGTGGGGACTGGAGGGCCGGAGCGGTGTGTGTGAGTGGTGAGGACTGGAGGGCGGGAGCGGTGAGGACTGGAGGGCGGGAGCGGTGAGGACTGGAGGGCCGGAGCGGTGTGTGTGTGTTCAGAGAGTACTACTAATAATAATAATAATAATATGCTCTACCAGCTGAGCTACAGAGTACTACAGCTATTGGCTGAGTCACGTGAACGAGAGGTCGTCTATTTAGATAGTCGTTATGGAGACACCTATTTCCAACCATTTTCCCGTAAAACATATTAATACGCTAGAACTGATGCACATCAAGAAATAATGGAGTCAAAGCACCAGAGCGCATTACATAATCCGCTCGCAGGTGGTTTAAACTGCATTCTAATGTTGACTTTGCTGAAAGAAAACGGTATCAACCGAAGTGTTTTATGCATGCTCAGTTCTTGGGTCTCCGGAGCTGCGGAAATATGAAATGGAAGTTATGGAACTCGCGTGGTTCTTTTTATGGGGAAAAATCCTCAATGAAACTGACATTAAATGTGGAGAATGAGACATTTGCATCTGTTGGCCATCAAGTAGCCTATTCATTTATATGCCATTGTAGGCTACCATTTAGATACAATAAATATGTTGAAATGACGATATCACTGGAGTCATTGCAAATCTATTTGTGCCACTTGTGTAGGCTACCTGGAACTGGCAAACTGATTTAATAAATAGCCTGTAACTTCAGTTTATTGTTGCTGTAGCCTTGTGTTATTATGTAATGATTAATGGACATGTTAAGTTAATTACATTTGACGTTATCAAAGCTCTATCGCAATTACCGATCAGTTGTTAGAACGCATTAGATTGACTGTAACAGTAGTCAGATTAGGCAACAGGTTAAACAAAATCGAACAAATAAACACTGGCTGTTGTTGACAAGCATATTCAGTACATATACATATTATTAATATTTAATACAGTGATTGAAATGTTGACCCCATTCTCTGTAGCCCATTCCAGCAGGCTATTGGGAAACACAAGCACTTCTTATCTCGAAATCGCCTCGCTATTCATGTTGAATGAATTAGTCTGTTAATTTGAACTAAGCAAGCTGCTATTTCATTCAGTTTACATCTTGCCTACATCTTGTCTAGGCTACTGTAGACTGTCTGAAATGAGATGTAGGACTATCAGGGGTTATAGACTACCTGCCTTTATCTAAGCAAACCATAGTAAAGTAATAATATAATAATAATATAATAATAATAATAATAATAATATAATAATAATTTGAATTAGAATCATAAACCCAGATTTTAGTCTGTAGCCTATGTCTATTGAAATGACAAGTCAGTCTCGCAAATGGGACATTTATAACGGTTTGTAGTCTTAACATCTGGCCATTTATAACGGTTTGTAGTCTTAACATCTGGCCATTTATAACGGTTTGTATTCTTAACATCTGGCCATTTATAACGGTTTGTAGTCTTAACATCTGGCCATTTATAACGGTTTGTAGTCTTAACATCTGGCCATTTATAATGGTTTGTAGTCTTAACATCTGGCCATTTATAACGGTTTGTAGTCTTAACATCTGGCCATTTATAACGGTTTGTAGTCTTAACATCTGGCCATTTACAACGGTTTGTAGTCTTAACATCTGGCCATTTATAACGGTTTGTAGTCTTAACATCTGGCCATTTATAACGGTTTGTAGTCTTAACATCTGGCCATTTATAACGGTTTGTAGTCTTAACATCTGGCCATTTACAACGGTTTGTAGTCTTAACATCTGGCCATTTATAACGGTTTGTAGTCTTAACATCTGGCTATTTATAACGGTTTGTAGTCTTAACATCTGGCCATTTATAACGGTTTGTAGTCTTAACATCTGGCCATTTATAACGGTTTGTAGTTTTAACATCTGGCCATTTATAACGGTTTGTAGTCTTAACATCTGGCCATTTACAACGGTTTGTAGTCTTAACATCTGGCCATTTATAACGGTTTGTAGTCTTAACATCTGGCCATTTATAACGGTTTGTAGTCTTAACATCTGGCCATTTATAACGGTTTGTAGTCTTAACATCTGGCCATTTACAACGGTTTGTAGTCTTAACATCTGGCCATTTATAACGGTTTGTAGTCTTAACATCTGGCTATTTATAACGGTTTGTAGTCTTAACATCTGGCCATTTATAACGGTTTGTAGTCTTAACATCTGGCCATTTATAACGGTTTGTAGTTTTAACATCTGGCCATTTATAACGGTTTGTATTCTTAACATCTGGCCATTTATAACGGTTTGTAGTCTTAACATCTGGCCATTTATAACGGTTTGTAGTCTTAATATCTGGCCATTTATAACGTTTGTAGTCTTAACATCTGGCTATTTATAATGGTTGTAGTCTTAACATCTGGCCATTTATAACGGTTTGTAGTCTTAACATCTGGCCATTTATAACGGTTTGTATTCTTAACATCTGGCCATTTATAACGTTTGTAGTTTTAACATCTGGCCATTTATAACGGTTTGTATTCTTAACATCTGGCCATTTATAACGGTTTGTAGTCTTAACATCTGGCCATTTATAACGGTTTGTAGTCTTAACATCTGGCCATTTATAACGGTTTGTATTCTTAACATCTGGCCATTTATAACGTTTGTAGTCTTAACATCTGGCTATTTATAACGGTTTGTAGTCTTAACATCTGGCCATTTATAACGGTTTGTAGTCTTAACATCTGGCCATTTATAACGGTTTGTAGTCTTAACATCTGGCCATTTATAACGGTTTGTATTCTTAACATCTGGCCATTTACAACGGTTTGTAGTCTTAACATCTGGCCATTTACAACGGTTTGTAGTCTTAACATCTGGCCATTTACAACGGTTTGTAGTCTTAACATCTGGCCATTTACAACGGTTTGTAGTCTTAACATCTGGCCATTTACAACGGTTTGTAGTCTTAATATCTGGCACATAATAACAACACAATTGTCAGAAAATAGCCTAACATTTGTTTTTTTTTATATTCATCCAAGTGTTTCTTGCTCAGAGATTTCGAGATCCTCTGTTCAACTTTCTTCACTCAAACTCTCCTGTCGGATTTATCTATAGCTATGCACATGTGCAAAGGGGATTCATTTACAATTATAAACCTGGTTCGAGCCATGAATGCTGATTGGCTGAAAGCCCGTGGTATATCAGACCATATACCACAGGTATGAACAAAAAAAGTTTTACTGTTCAAATTACGTTGGTAACAAGTAATAGCAATAAGGCACCCCGGGGGTTTGTGGTAATGGCCAATATACCACGTCTAAGGGCTGTATCCAGGCACTCTGTGTTGCGTCATGCTTAAGAACAGCCCTTACCCGTGGTATATTGGCCATATACCGTACCCCCTTGGGCCTTTTTGCTTAATCATAGCTGTCAAACAAGTTAAATCGACATCAAATCAAAACACATTTTATTGGTCACATACACATATTTAGCAGATGTTAATGCGGGTGTAGCGAAATGCTTGTGTTCATGGCTCCAACAGTGCAGTAGTATCTAACAATTCACAACAACACACACAAATCAAAACGTAAAAAGAATGCAATTAAGGAATATATAAATATTAGGACGAGCAATGTCAGAGTGGCATTGACTAAAATACAGTAGAATACAGTAGAATAGAATACAGTATATACATACAGTGGGGAGAACAAGTATTTGATACACTGCCGATTTTGCAGGTTTTCCTATTTACAAAGCATGTAGAGGTCTGTAATTTTTATCATAGGTACACTTCAACTGTGAGAGACGGAATCTAAAACAAAAATCAAGAAAATCACATTGTATGATTTTTAAGTAATTCATTTGCATTTAATTGCATGACATAAGTATTTGATCACCTACCAACCAGTAAGAATTCCGGCTCTCACAGACCTGTTAGTTTTTCTTTAAGAAGCCCCCCTGTTCTCCACTCATTACCTGTATTAACTGCACCTGTTTGAACTCGTTACCTGTATAAAAGATACCTGTCCACACACTCAATCAAACAGACTCCATCCTCTCCACAATGGCCAAGACCAGAGAGCTGTGTAAGGACATCATGGATTAAAATCCTGCAGCGCACGCAAGGTCCCCCTGCTCAAGCCAGCGCATGTCCAGGCCCGTCTGAAGTTTGCCAATGACCATCTGGATGATGTGTGCAAACCTGGTCAAGACCTACAGGAAACGTATGATCTCTGTAATTGCAAACAAAGGTTTCTGTACCAAATATTAAGTTATGCTTTTCTAATGTATCAAATACTTATGTCATGCAATAAAATGCAAATTATTTACTTAAAAATCATACAATGTGATTTTCTGGATTTTTGTTTTAGATTCCGTCTCTCACAGTTGAAGTGTACCTATGATAAAAATTACAGACCTCTACATGCTTTGTAAGTAAGAAAACGTGCAAAATCGGCAGTGTATCAAATACTTGTTCTCCCCACTGTATGAGATGAGTAAAGCAGTATTTAAAACATGACTAATGTGACTAGTGTTCCATTATTAAAGTGACCAGTGATTCCATGTCTATGTAATAATAATAAGCCATTTAGCAGACGCTTTTATCCAAAGCGACTTACAGTCATGCGTACATACATTTTTTGTGTATGGGTGGTCCCGGGGATCGAACCCACTACCTTGGCGTTACAAGCGCCATGCTCTACCAGCTGAGCTACAGAGGACCATGTACAGTGCCTGCAAAAGTATTCATCCCCCTTGGCGTTTTTCCTATTTTGTTGCATTACAACCTGTAATTTAAATTGATTTTTATTTGGATTTCATGTAATGGACATACACAAAATAGTCCAAAGTGGTGAAGTGAAATGAAAAAGATAACTTGTTTAAAAAAATTCTAAAAAATAAATAACGGAAATGTGGAATGTATTCACCCCCTTTGCTATGAAGCCCCTAAATAAGATCTGGTGCAACCAATTACCTTCAGAAGTCACATAATTAGTTAAATAAAGTTCACCTGTGTGCAATCTAAGTGTCACATGATCTCAGTATAGATCCTTGACAAGTCTCTCAAAGCACTTCATGATGACAGAGGTGAGTGCTACGGGGCGATAGTCATTTAGTTCAGTTACCTTTCCTTTCTTGGGTACTGGAACAATTGTGGACATCTTGAAGCAGGTGGGGACAGCAGACTGGGAAAGGGAGAGATTGAATATGTCCGTAAACACTCCAGCCAGCTGGTCTGCGCATGCTCGGAGGACGCAGCTAGGGATGCCGTCTGGGCCGGCAGCCTTGCAAGGGTTAGCACGCTTAAAATTCTCACGTCGGCCACGGAGAAGGAGAGGCAACAGTCCTTGGTAGTGGGCCTCGTCGGTGGCACTGTGCTATCCACAAAGCAGGCAAAGAAGGTGTTTAGCTTGTCTGGAAGCAAGAAGTCGGTGTCGGCGACGTGGCTGGTTTTCCTTTTGTCCGTGATTGTCTGTAGACCCTGCCACATACACTACCAGTCAAAAGTTTTAGAACACCTACTCATTCAAGGGTTTTTCTTTATTTTTTAAAACTAGTTTCTACATTGTAGAATAATAGTGAAGACATCAGAACTATGAAATAACACATATGGAATCATGTAGTAACCAAAAAAGTGCAAAACAAATCAAAATATATTTTATATTTGAGATTCTTCAAATAGCCACTCTTTGCATTGTTGATAGCTTTGCACACTCTTGGCATTCTCTCAACCAGCTTCATGAGGTAGTCACCTGGAATGCATTTCAATTAACAGGTGTGCCTTCTTAAAAGTTAATTTGTGGAATTTCTTTCCTTCTTAATGCATTTGAGCCAATCAGTTGTGTTGTTACAAGGTAGGGGGGGGGGGGTATATAGAAGATAGCCCTATTTGGTAAAAGACAAAGTCCATATTATGGCAAGAACAGCTCAAATAAGCAAAGAGAAACGACAATCCATCATTACTTTAAGACATGAAGGTCAGTCAATACAAAACATTTCAATAACTTTTAAAGTTTCTTCAAGTGCAGTCGCAAAAACCATCAAGCGCTATGATGAAACTGGCTCTCATGAGGACCGCCACAGGAATAGAAGACCCAGAGTTACCTCTGCTGCAGAGGATAAGTTCAGTAGAGTTACCAGCCTCAGATTGCAGCCCAAATAAATGCTTCATAGAGTTCAAGTAACAGACACATCTCAACATCAAATGTTCTGAGGAGACTGTGTGAATCAGGCCTTCATGGTAGAATTGCTGCAAAGAAACTTCTACTAAATGACACCAATAAGAGGAAGAGACTTGCTTGGGCCAAGAAACACGAGCAATGGACATTAGACCGGTGGAAATGTGTCCTTTGGTCTGGAGTCCAAATTTGAGATTTTCTGTGTCTTTTTGAAACGCGGTGTGGGTGAACGGATGATCTCCGCATGTGTATTTCCCACGGTAAAGCAAGGAGGAGGAGGTGTTATGGTGTGGGGGAACCAGCATGGCTACCACAGCATTCTGCAGCGATACGCCATCCCATCTGGTTTGGGCTTAGTGGGACTATCATTTGCTTTTCAACAGGACAATGACCCAACACACCTTCAGGCTATGTAAATGCTATTTTACCAAGAAGGAGAGTGATGGAGTGCTGCATCAGATGACCTGGCCTCCACAATCCCTCGACCTCAACCCAATTGAGATGGTTTGGGATGAGTCGGACCGCAGAGTGAAGGAAAAGCAGCCAACAAGTGCTCAGCATATGTGGGAACTCCTTCAAGACTGTTGGAAAAGCATTCCAGGTGAAGCTGGTTGAGAGAATGCCAAGAGTGTGCAAAGCTGTCATCAAAGCAAAGGGTGGCTATTTGAAGAATCTCAAATATAAAATATATTTTGATTTGTTTAACACTTTTTTTTGGTTACTACCTGATTAAACATAAACATGTGTAGCATCTCCAAGCCACTGATTGGTCGCTTTGGAATAATGCATCAATTTAATTTAACACAATCACAATATATTAATTATATATTTTAGGCAGGTTTAAAGAACATTATAATATGAAGAAAGTGTATTTCAGAAAAACAGAACATGAGTTGGCCTACTGTATGTTATCTGGCTATGCTCCACGCCATACGCTGTAGGCTTTTTCATTTAGCTGTCAAGATTTGCTTCTACAGTGGGGAAAAAAAGTATTTAGTCAGCCACCAATTGTGCAAGTTCTCCCACTTAAAAAGATGAGGGAGGCCTGTAATTTTCATCATAGGTACACGTCAACTATGACAGACAAATTGAGAGAAAAAAATCCAGAAAATCACATTGTAGGATTTTTAATGAATTTATTTGCAAATTATGGTGGAAAATAAGTATTTGGTCAAAAACAAAAGTTTCTCAATACTTTGTTATATACCCTTTGTTGGCAATGACACAGGTCAAACGTTTTCTGTAAGTCTTCACAAGGTTTTCACACACTGTTGCTGGTATTTTGGCCCATTCCTCCATGCAGATCTCCTCTAGAGCAGTGATGTTTTGGGGCTGTCGCTGGGCAACACGGACTTTCAACTCCCTCCAAAGATTTTCTATGGGGTTGAGATCTGGAGACTGGCTAGGCCACTCCAGGACCTTGAAATGCTTCTTACGAAGCCACTCCTTCGTTGCCCGGGCTGTGTGTTTGGGATCATTGTCATGCTGAAAGACCCAGCCACGTTTCATCTTCAATGCCCTTGCTGATGGAAGGAGGTTTTCACTCAAAATCTCACGATACATGGCCCCATTCATTCTTTCCTTTACACGGATCAGTCGTCCTGGTCCCTTTGCAGAAAAACAGCCCCAAAGCATGATGTTTCCACCCCCATGCTTCACAGTAGGTATGGTGTTCTTTGGATGCAACTCAGCATTCTTTGTCCTCCAAACACGACGAGTTGAGTTTTTACCAAAAAGTTATACTTTGGTTTCATCTGACCATATGACATTCTCCCAATCCTCTTCTGGATCATCCAAATGCACTCTAGCAAACTTCAGACGGGCCTGGACATGTACTGGCTTAAGCAGGGGGACACGTCTGGCACTGCAGGATTTGAGTCCCTGGCGGCGTAGTGTGTTACTGATGGTAGGCTTTGTTACTTTGGTCCCAGCTCTCTGCAAGTCATTCACTAGGTCCCCCGTGTGGTTCTGGGATTTTTGCTCACCGTTCTTGTGATCATTTTGACCCCACGGGGTGAGATCTTGCGTGGAGCCCCAGATCGAGGGAGATTATCAGTGGTCTTGTATGTCTTCCATTTCCTAATAATTGCTCCCACAGTTGATTTCTTCAAACCAAGCTGCTTACCTATTGCAGATTCAGTCTTCCCAGCCTGGTGCAGGTCTACAATTTTGTTTCTGGTGTCCTTTGACAGCTCTTTGGTCTTGGCCATAGTGGAGTTTGGAGTGTGACTGTTTGAGGTTGTGGACAGGTGTCTTTTATACTGATAACAAGTTCAAACAGGTGCCATTAATACAGGTAACGAGTGGAGGACAGAGGAGCCTCTTAAAGAAGTTACAGGTCTGTGAGAGCCAGAAATCTTGCTTGTTTGTAGGTGACCAAATACTTATTTTCCACCATGATTTGCAAATAAATTCATAAAAAATCCTACAATGTGATTTTCTGGAGAAAAAAATTCTCAATTTGTCTGTCATAGTTGACGTGTACCTATGATGAAAATTACAGGCCTCTCTCATCTTTTTAAGTGGGAGAACTTGCACAATTGGTGGCTGACTAAATAGTTTTTTTCCCCACTGTATATGCTACCTCTGGGCCAAATTTTACAGAACAACAACATTAACTACCACAGCTATGCTGATGATACTCAAATATATATGGCTCTCGAACCGTATGACAACAGCTCAATATACTCTCGGTGTCACTGTACAGAGCACATAAATACCTGGATGAACCAAAATTGTCTACAATTAAACCAAGATAAAACTGAGATTATTGTGTTTGGCAACAAAAATAAAAGAACAAGTATTAGTAAAGAGCTGGATTCTCGGGTCCTTAAAACCAGCGATCAAGTGCGTAATCTTGGTGTTCTGATAGACTCAGACCTCACATTTAACAGTCATATCAAGGCGGTCACCAAAACTGCATTCTATCATCTAAAAGATATAGCCAGAATCAAAGGCTTGGTGTCCCAAGAAGATCAAGAGAAGCTCATCCATGCTTTTATCTCCAGTAGGGTCGACTACTGTAATGGCCTCTTAACAGGACTCCCGAAAAAGCCTGTAAAACAGCTGCAGCTCATTCAGAATGCAGCTGCTAGAACGTTAACCAGGACCAAGAGAACGGAGCACATCACTCCGGACGTTAACCAGGACCAAGAGAACGGAGCACATCACTCCGGACGTTAACCAGGACCAAGAGAACGGAGCACATCACTCCGGTTCTTACATCTTTACATTGGCTTCCAGGCAGTTACAGAATTGATTTCATAGTGGTGCTTTTAGTTTATAAATCTTTGAATGGTTTAGTACCCGAGTACATGTCTGATATGTTTGAAGAATATAAACCGAGCAGGGCTCTTAGATCCATGAACACAGGTCAGAGCACAACTAAACATGGAGAAGCTGGGTTTAGCACTTATGCTGTACACAACTGGAATAAACTACCAGAAGATCTTAGATGTGCCCCAAACGTATCCATTTTTAAATCCAGGCTAAAAACACTTCTCTTTTCACGTGCCTACGACTGAGCACTTAAACTAAACCACACTGTTGAGCCTTATAGCTTCCTATGGTTTTATCCCCTGTAGTCCCCTGTAGCTCAGTTGGTAGAGCATGGCGTTTGCAACGCCAGGGTTGTGGGTTCGTTTCCCACGGGGGACCAGTATGAAAATGTATGCACTCACTAACTGTAAGTCGCTCTGGATAAGTGCGTCTGCTAAATGACTAAAATGTAAATGTAAATGTAATCCCATTTTTAATTTTTAATTTGTAATCTTTATGTTTTTTTTATTGTATTTTTATTATTATTATGTTTTCATTCTTTTTGATAATCATCTTTGTAAAGCACATTGAATTGCTTCGATATATGAATTGTGCTATATAAATAAACGTGCTTGCTTGCTTGCTTGCTATATAAGTCACGTCCTATTATTTTATATTATATGATTTTATAGTAAGAATAATACACTGAGTGTACAAAACATTAGGAACACCTTCCTAATATTCAGTTGCACCCCCTTTTGCCCTCAGAACAACCTCAATTAGTCTGGGCATAGAGTCGAAAGCGTTCCGCAGGGATGCTGGCCCATGTTGACTCCAATGCTTCCCCAGGGATGCTGGCCCCATGTTGACTCCAATGCTTCCCCAGGGATGCTGGCCCATGTTGACTCCAATGCTTCCCCAGGGATGCTGGCCCATGTTGACTCCAATGCTTCCCCAGGGATGCTGGCCCATGTTGACTCCAATGCTTCCCCAGGGATGCTGGCCCATGTTGACTCCAATGCTTCCCCAGGGATGCTGGCCTATGTTGACTCCAATGCTTCCCCAGGGATGCTGGCCCCATGTTGACTCCAATGCTTCCACAGGGATGCTGGCCCATGTTGACTCCAATGCTTCCCACAGTTGTGTCAAGTTGGCTGGATGTCCTTTGGGTGGAGGACCATTCTTGATACACACGGGAAACAATTGTTGAGCGTGAAAAACCCCTGCAGCGTTGCAGTTCTTGACACACTCAAACCAGTGCGCCTGGCACCTACTACCAAGGCACTTAAATATGTTTTCTTGCCCATTCACCACCTGTGATGCGTGATTTGAAGGAGTCAGGCGCAGGAGGGTAAATCACAGAATCCAGAGTTTATTCCGTAATAAACGAGTTACGCAGAATAGCGTAATAGTGTGCAAAACAGACCCCGGCAATACAAAATACACGGACTACCGAGCTACTCTCTCCTCACAATAAACAACCACCCACAAGGACAAGGGGGCAGAGGGAACACTTACAGTCGTGGTCAAAAGTTTTGAGAATGACACAAATATAAATTTTCACAAAGTCTTCTGCCTCAGCTTTTATGATGGCAATTTGCATATACTCCAGAATGTCACGAAGAGTGATCAGATGAATTGCAATTAATTGCAAATTCCGTCTTTGCCATGAAAATGAACTTAATCCCCAAAAAACATTTCCACTGCATTTCAGCCCTGCCACAAAAGGACCAGCTGACATCATGTCAGTGATTCTCTCGTTAACACAGGTGAGAGTGTTGACGAGGACAAGGCTGGAGATCACTCTGTCATGCTGATTGAGTTAGAATAACAGACTGGAAGCTTTAAAAGGAGGGTGGTGCTTGAAATCATTGTTCTTCCTCTGTTAACCATGGTTACCTGCAAGTGTAACAGGGTTGGTTATGTTTCCACTTGCCTCTAAAGAAATGTGTATTTAATGTTCAAGCATTCTTATTGGTTGGTTCAACTCTGATGACAATAAGGCGTGTTGTGATTGGCCCCGCTTGCGGCTAGGGGGAGATCGCGAACGTCAGGTCTCCCCAGTATGATAATGTGATGCAAGGGGTAGGTCACGTTCTGAATACTGTTTTATAGTTTACAATGTGTACAAGGTTGCTGTACGTTACTGATTTATACATGTGTGGGTATACGGTACCTGTTAGGGATTGAGGGGCTTTCTGGGATGTGCTTTGGCATATGATTGCTGTCGATAAGTGTGTTAGCTAGCATACACCGACGTAATGGTCACATGAGCCCACTCCTAACACAGTTGCCTTCATGTTACAGATTTTGCCATCGACAGCCATCAATATCGTTAAGCTCTGCACAACTAACGTGTTGTTTCCCATTTAACAACAGAAATAAATGATGCTCAACTGGGACCACTGGCTGATGTGATTTATTAGGAGAAAACACAACGCAAGGAGAGTAGGATATACATCTGTTACACAAGGAAGACTTTTGGAGGATGGCCTGGTGTCAAGAAGAGCAGCAAAGAAGTCATTTCTCCAGGAAAAACATCAGGGACAGACTGTCATGCTGATTGAATATGAAGTGGCTATGTGGAGCTTAAAAGTAATAATTTGAAACAGGTAGATAAGACAATAAGATTTTGAGTTATTTGACAACTTTAGGTGTGAATGATGCAAACCTTCGAAATGTCTTAGAAATCAAAACATATACAGTTGAAGTCGGAAGTTTACATACAACTTAGCCAAATACATTGAAACTCCGTTTTTTTTTTTACAATTCCTGACATTTAATCCTAGTAAAAATTCCCTGTCTTAGGTCAGTTAGGATCACCACTTTATTTTAAGAATGTGAAATGTCAGAATAATAGTAGAGAGAATTATTTATTTCAGCTTTTATTTCTTTCATCACATTCCCAGTGGGTCAGAAGTTGACATACACTCAATTAGTATTTGGTAGCATTGCCTTTAAATTGTTTAACTTGGGTCAAACGTTTCAGGTAGCCTTCCACAAGCTTCCCACAATAAGTTGGGTGAATTTTGGCCCATTCCTCCTGACAGAGCTGGTGTAACTGAGTCAGGTTTGTAGGCCTCCTTGCTCACACACGCTTTTTCAGTTCTGCCCACAACTTTTCTATAGGATTGAGGTCAGGGCTTTGTGATGGCCACTCCAATACCTTGACTTTGTTGTCCTTAAGCTATTTTGCCACAACTTTGGAAGTATGCTTGGGGTCATTGTCCATTTGGAAAACCCAATTGCGACCAAGCTTTAACTTCCTGACTGATGTCTTGCGATGTTGCTTCAATATATCCACATAATTTTCCTTCCTCATGATGCCATCTATTTTGTGAAGTGCACCAGTCCCTCCTGCATCAAAGCACCCCCGCAACATGATGCTGCTACCCCCGTGCTTCACGGTTGGGATAGTGTTCTTCGGCTTGCAAGCAACCCCCTTTTTCCTCCAAACATAACGATGGTCATTATGGCCAAACAGTTCTATTTTTGTTTCATCAGACCAGAGGACATTTCTCCAAAAAGTATGATCTTTGTCCCCATGTGCAGTTGCAAACCGTAGTCTGGTTTTTTATGGCAGTTTTGGAGCAGTTGCTTTTCAGGTTATGTTGATATAGGACTCGTTTTACTGTGGATATAGATACTTTTGTACCTGTTTCCTCCAGCATCTTCACAAGGTCCTTTGCCGTTGTTCTGGGATTGATTTGCACTTTTCGCACCAAAGTACGTTCATCTCTAGGAGACAGAACGTGTCTCCTTCCTGAGCGGTATGACGTCTGCGTGGTCCCATGGTGTTTAACGTGGTACCTTCAGGCGTTTGGAAATTGCTCCCAAGGATGAACCAGACTTGTGGAGGTCTACCATTTTTTTTCTGAGGTTTTGGCTGATTTATTTTGATTTTCCCATGATGTCAAGCAAAGAGGCACTGAGTTTGAAGGTAGGCCTTGAAATACATTGTCAAGAGTGGAGTGTAGTGGGATGTGGAATCACACGCAGGACACAGAGATATAAATCCAAAGGTCTTTAGTGAAGTCCGTAGAAACACGCCAACAACGGCCACAGGCCACCGGCGAAATAAACGCACACTAAACTGAACAAAGTAAGTGTGCACAAAGTGCAGGGCTCTCTAATACAACACGAAATAAAGAGAGAACAAAATACAGCGGACCAAAACTACCACACGACAGTAAAACAATTACACACAACATCTAAACTAACACAAGGAACTAAATAGGGTGCCTAATGAGACTAAACACTAAACAGGTGTGACAAACAGACAAAACCAATCAAACATGAAACATCGAACGGTGGCAGCTAGTACTCCGGAGACGACGACCGCCGAAGCCTGCCCGAACAAGGAGGAGGGGCCGCCTCGGCCGAAACCGTGACATACATCCACAGGTACACCTCCAATTGACTCAAATTATGTCAATTCGCCTATCAGAAGCTTCTAAAGCCATGACATCATTTTCTGGAATTTTCCACGCTGTTTAAAGGCACAGTCAACTTAGTGTATGTACACTTCTGACCCACTGGAATTGTGATACAGTGAATTATAAGTGAAATAATCTGTCTGTAAACAATTGTTGGGAAAATTACTTGTGTCATGCACAAAGTAGATGTCCTAACCGACTTGCCAAAACTATAGTTTGTTAACAAGAAATTTGTGGAGTGGTTGAAAAACGAGTTTGAATGACTCCAACCTAAGTGTATGTACATTTCCGACTTCAACTGCATGATGCTATTGATGATTTTGAGAAAGTCGCAAAAAAAAGCCTGCGCTCTGTTCCTTGATGCACACGCTGTTCTCTTATCAAGTGATCATATTTTCACCCATCAGACGATTGTCAATTGAATCTAGTCATTACTAATATGTCAAATTATTTTGGATTTTGAATGGCCCATTATTAAATGGGCAGGAACAGGGGCAGGAAAAAAAGACTGTATGCACTGGAATAGCAGCTACTTCCCGCCGGTAGGCTACTCTGGTTATTTCACCATGCATCGACCACTGGTAGAGGAGCATGCAGCCTCTCGCTGCATGACAGGTGATATTCCACCCAAACTCTGTATGCCATGGGCTCTCCAACCCTGTTCCTCCAGCTACCCAGTACTCTGTATGCCATGGGCTCTCCAACCCTGTTCCTCCAGATACCCAGTACTCTGTATGCCATGGGCTCTCCAACCCTGTTCCTGCAGCTACCCAGTACTATGTATGCCATGGGCTCTCCAACCCTGTTCCGGCAGCTACCAAGTACTCTGTATGCCATGGGCTCTCCAACCCTGTTCCTCCAGCTACCCAGTACTCTGTATGCCATGGGCTCTCCAACCCTGTTCCTCCAGCTACCCAGTACTCTGTATGCCATGGGCTCTCCAACCCTGTTCCTCCAGATACCCAGTACTCTGTATGCCATGGGCTCTCCAACCCTGTTCCTCCAGCTACCCAGTACTCTGTATGCCATGGGCTCTCCAACCCTGTTCCGGCAGCTACCCAGTACTATGTATGCCATGGGCTCTCCAACCCTGTTCCTCCAGATACCCAGTACTCTGTATGCCATGGGCTCTCCAACCCTGTTCCCCCAGCTACCCAGTACTCTGTATGCCATGGGCTCTCCAACCCTGTTCCTGCAGCTACCCAGTACTCTGTATGCCATGGGCTCTCCAACCCTGTTCCTCCAGATACCCAGTACTCTGTATGCCATGGGCTCTCCAACCCTGTTCCTCCAGATACCCAGTACTCTGTATGCCATGGGCTCTCCAACCCTGTTCCTGCAGCTACCCAGTACTATGTATGCCATGGGCTCTCCAACCCTGTTCCGGCAGCTACCCAGTACTCTGTATGCCATGGGCTCTCCAACCCTGTTCCTGTAGCTACCCAGTACTCTGTATGCCATGGGCTCTCCAACCCTGTTCCTCCAGCTACCCAGTACTCTGTATGCCATGGGCTCTCCAACCCTGTTCCTGTAGCTACCCAGTACTCTGTATGCCATGGGCTCTCCAACCCTGTTCCTCCAGCTACCCAGTACTCTGTATGCCATGGGCTCTCCAACCCTGTTCCTCCAGCTACCCAGTACTCTGTATGCCATGGGCTCTCCAACCCTGTCCCTCCAGCTACCCAGTACTCTGTATGCCATGGGCTCTCCAACCCTGTTCCTCCAGCTACCCAGTACTCTGTATGCCATGGGCTCTCCAACCCTGTTCCTCCAGCTACCCAGTACTCTGTATGCCATGGGCTCTCCAACCCTGTTCCTGCAGCTACCCAGTACTCTGTATGCCATGGGCTCTCCAACCCTGTTCCTCCAGCTACCCAGTACTCTGTATGCCATGGGCTCTCCAACCCTGTTCCTCCAGCTACCCAGTACTCTGTATACCATGGGCTCTCCAACCCTGTTCCTCCAGCTACCAAGTACTCTGTATGCCATGGGCTCTCCAACCCTGTTCCTCCAGCTATCCAGTACTCTGTATGCCATGGGCTCTCCAACCCTGTTCCTCCAGCTACCCAGTACTCTGTATACCATGGGCTCTCCAACCCTGTTCCTCCAGCTACCCAGTACTCTGTATACCATGGGCTCTCCAACCCTGTTCCTCCAGCTACCCAGTACTCTGTATGCCATGGGCTCTCCAACCCTGTTCCTGTAGCTACCCAGTACTCTGTATGCCATGGGCTCTCCAACCCTGTTCCTCCAGCTACCCAGTACTCTGTATGCCATGGGCTCTCCAACCCTGTTACTGCAGCTACCCAGTACTCTGTATGCCACGGGCTCTCCAACCCTGTTCCTCCAGCTACCCAGTACTCTGTATGCCATGGGCTCTCCAACCCTGTTCCTCCAGCTACCCAGTACTCTGTATGCCATGGGCTCTCCAACCCTGTTACTGCAGCTACCCAGTACTCTGTATGCCACGGGCTCTCCAACCCTGTTCCTCCAGCTACCCAGTACTCTGTATGCCATGGGCTCTCCAACCCTGTTCCGGCAGCTACTCAGTACTCTGTATGCCATGGGCTCTCCAACCCTGTTCCTGTAGCTACCCAGTACTCTGTATGCCATGGGCTCTCCAACCCTGTTCCTCCAGCTACCCAGTACTCTGTATGCCATGGGCTCTCCAACCCTGTTACTGCAGCTACCCAGTACTCTGTATGCCACGGGCTCTCCAACCCTGTTCCGGCAGCTACTCAGTACTCTGTATGCCATGGGCTCTCCAACCCTGTTCCGGCAGCTACTCAGTACTCTGTATGCCATGGGCTCTCCAACCCTGTTCCTCCAGCTACCCAGTACTCTGTATGCCATGGGCTCTCCAACCCTGTTCCTCCAGATACCCAGTACTCTGTATGCCATGGGCTCTCCAACCCTGTTCCTGCAGCTACCCAGTGCTCTGTATGCCATGGGCCCTCCAACCCTGTTCCTCCAGCTACCCAGTACTCTGTATGCCATGGGCTCTCCAACCCTGTTCCTCCAGCTACCCAGTACTCTGTATGCCATGGGCTCTCCAACCCTGTTACTGCAGCTACCCAGTACTCTGTATGCCACGGGCTCTCCAACCCTGTTCCTCCAGCTACCCAGTACTCTGTATGCCATGGGCTCTCCAACCCTGTTCCGGCAGCTACCCAGTACTATGTATGCCATGGGCTCTCCAACCCTGTTCCTCCAGATACCCAGTACTCTGTATGCCATGGGCTCTCCAACCCTGTTCCTGCAGCTACCCAGTACTCTGTATGCCATGGGCTCTCCAACCCTGTTCCTCCAGATACCCAGTACTCTGTATGCCATGGGCTCTCCAACCCTGTTCCTGCAGCTACCCAGTACTATGTATGCCATGGGCTCTCCAACCCTGTTCCGGCAGCTACCCAGTACTCTGTATGCCACGGGCTCTCCAACCCTGTTCCTGTAGCTACCCAGTACTCTGTATGCCATGGGCTCTCCAACCCTGTTCCTGTAGCTACCCAGTACTCTGTATGCCATGGGCTCTCCAACCCTGTTCCTCCAGCTACCCAGTACTCTGTATGCCATGGGCTCTCCAACCCTGTTCCTGTAGCTACCCAGTACTCTGTATGCCATGGGCTCTCCAACCCTGTTCCTCCAGCTACCCAGTACTCTGTACGCCATGGGCTCTCTAACCCTGTTCCTCCAGCTACCCAGTACTCTGTATGCCATGGGCTCTCCAACCCTGTCCCTCCAGCTACCCAGTACTCTGTATGCCATGGGCTCTCCAACCCTGTTCCTCCAGCTACCCAGTACTCTGTATGCCATGGGCTCTCCAACCCTGTTCCTGCAGCTACCCAGTACTCTGTATGCCATGGGCTCTCCAACCCTGTTCCTCCAGCTACCCAGTACTCTGTATGCCATGGGCTCTCCAACCCTGTTCCTCCAGCTACCCAGTACTCTGTATACCATGGGCTCTCCAACCCTGTTCCTCCAGCTACCAAGTACTCTGTATGCCATGGGCTCTCCAACCCTGTTCCTCCAGCTACCCAGTACTCTGTATGCCATGGGCTCTCCAACCCTGTTCCTCCAGCTACCCAGTACTCTGTATACCATGGGCTCTCCAACCCTGTTCCTCCAGCTACCCAGTACTCTGTATACCATGGGCTCTCCAACCCTGTTCCTCCAGCTACCCAGTACTCTGTATGCCATGGGCTCTCCAACCCTGTTCCTGTAGCTACCCAGTACTCTGTATGCCATGGGCTCTCCAACCCTGTTCCTCCAGCTACCCAGTACTCTGTATGCCATGGGCTCTCCAACCCTGTTCCTGTAGCTACCCAGTACTCTGTATGCCATGGGCTCTCCAACCCTGTTCCTCCAGCTACCCAGTACTCTGTATGCCATGGGCTCTCCAACCCTGTTCCTGCAGCTACCCAGTGCTCTGTATGCCATGGGCTCTCCAACCCTGTTCCTCCAGCTACCCAGTACTCTGTATGCCATGGGCTCTCCAACCCTGTTCCTCCAGCTACCCAGTACTCTGTATGCCATGGGCTCTCCAACCCTGTTACTGCAGCTACCCAGTACTCTGTATGCCACGGGCTCTCCAACCCTGTTCCTCCAGCTACCCAGTACTCTGTATGCCATGGGCTCTCCAACCCTGTTCCTGCAGCTACCCAGTGCTTAATTTGGGAAACCAAGTGAAATCTGTTCGGGAACATTGATAGTAGGCCTAACATGTTTTCACAAGGAAACAAATGTAATTAAACTGTTGACAGCACCTCTCCTCTGCGCTCTCGACAAAGGAATGAAGGAGAGAGGAGGAGATGGAAACACACAGTGGTGAGATATTCTGTAGCTAAAGGTAATCTGTCTGGCTAATAATTATGAAAATATAAAAATGTTCCTATAACTAGGCTACTAAAAATCAAACACAAATTCACTATAACTGTAAGCCGCCTGTCAAGACTTCCTCCGTAGCTGCCTCCTCTCCTTCCTCCGTAGCTGCCTCCTCTCCTTCCTCCGTAGCTGCCTCCTCTCCTTCCTCCGTAGCTGCCTCCTCTCCTTCCTCCGTAGCTGCCTCCTCTCCTTCCTCCGAAGCTGCCTCCTCTCCTTCCTCCGTAGCTGCCTCCTCTCCTTCCTCCGTAGCTGCCTCCTCTCCTTCCTCCGTAGCTGCCTCCTCTCCTTCCTCCGTAGCTGCCTCCTCTCCTTCCTCCGTAGCTGCCTCCTCTCCTTCCTCCGTAGCTGCCCCCTCTCCTTCCTCCGTAGCTGCCTCCTCTCCTTCCTCCGAAGCTGCCTCCTCTCCTTCCTCCGTAGCTGCCTCCTCTCCTTCCTCCGTAGCTGCCTCCTCTCCTTCCTCCGTAGCTGCCTCCTCTCCTTCCTCCGTAGCTGCCTCCTCTCCTTCCTCCGTAGCTGCCTCCCCTCCTTCCTCCGTAGCTGCCTCCTCTCCTTCCTCCGTAGCTGCCTCCTCTCCTTCCTCCGTAGCTGCCTCCTCTCCTTCCTCCGTAGCTGCCTCCTCTCCTTCCTCCGTAGCTGCCTCCTCTCCTTCCTCCGTAGCTGCCTCCTCTCCTTCCTCCGTAGCTGCCTCCTCTCCTTCCTCCGTAGCTGCCTCCTCTCCTTCCTCCGTAGCTGCCTCCTCTCCTTCCTCCGTAGCTGCCTCCTCTCCTTCCTCCGTAGCTGCCCCCTCTCCTTCCTCCGTAGCTGCCTCCTCTCCTTCCTCCGAAGCTGTCTCCTCTCCTTCCTCCGTAGCTGCCTCCTCTCCTTCCTCCGTAGCTGCCTCCTCTCCTTCCTCCGTAGCTGCCTCCTCTCCTTCCTCCGTAGCTGCCTCCTCTCCTTCCTCCGTAGCTGCCTCCCCTCCTTCCTCCGTAGCTGCCTCCTCTCCTTCCTCCGTAGCTGCCTCCTCTCCTTCCTCCGTAGCTGCCTCCTCTCCTTCCTCCGTAGCTGCCCCCTCTCCTTCCTCCGTAGCTGCCTCCTCTCCTTCCTCCGTAGCTGCCTCCTCTCCTTCCTCCGTAGCTGCCTCCTCTCCTTCCTCCGTAGCTGCCCCCTCTCCTTCCTCCGTAGCTGCCTCCTCTCCTTCCTCCGTAGCTGCCTCCTCTCCTTCCTCCGTAGCTGCCTCCTCTCCTTCCTCCGTAGCTGCCTCCTCTCCTTCCTCAGAAGCTGCCTCCTCTCCTGGTTCGGGCAGGCTTCGGCGTTCGTCGTCACCGGCCTTCCAGCCACTGCTGATATGATGACACACCTGGTTCATATCCCCTCATCAGTACCTGTATAAGTGTTCCCTCTGCCCCCCTTGTCTTTGTGTGTGATTGTTTATTGTGGAGGTATATTGTATTGTGGATAGGGTTAGGGTTAGGGTTTGTAATTTTTACACATTGCTGCGTACCGCTGTATTGTTGAATAAACCAGTTATTCTGTGATTTACCCTCCTGCGCCTGACTCCGTCCAAATCACCCGCTACACCGCCTTGCACAATCAATGAACCAACAGCGTCACCTAGGGCTATACGTTCTCTCCCAGACTCATGGATATATATTCTAGAGCGTAGCATAAGATAACCAGTCCATCCAGTATGCATAATAATACAGTCCACACTTACTATAATTTGTTTAATTTTGGAATATAGGTTAGACCAATTATGTACCAAAGATATCTTACATCCATTTAAAAAATATATAATTATGCCGTGTGTAATATGTGGTAGGCTATGTATTGTGTAATATGTGGTAGGCTATGTATTGTATAATATGTGGTAGGCTATGTATTGTGTAATATGTGGTAGGCTATGTACTGTATAATATGTGGTAGGCTATGTATTGTATAATATGTGGTAGGCTATGTATTGTGTAATATGTGGTAGGCTATGTATTGTGTAATATGTGGTAGGCTATGTACTGTATAATATGTGGTAGGCTATGTATTGTATAATATGTGGTAGGCTCTGTATTGTTTAACGTCGTGTGTAATATGTGGTAGGCTATGTATTGTGTAATATGTGGTAGGCTATGTATTGTGTAATATGTGGTAGGCTATGTATTGTATAATATGTGGTAGGCTATGTATTGTGTAATATGTGGTAGGCTATGTATTGTGTAATATGTGGTAGGCTCTGTATTGTATAATATGTGGTAGGCTATGTATTGTGTAATATGTGGTAGGCTATGTATTGTGTAATATGTGGTAGGCTATGTACTGTATAATATGTGGTAGGCTATGTATTGTGTAATATGTGGTAGGCTATGTATTGTGTAATATGTGGTAGGCTATGTATTGTGTAATATGTGGTAGGCTATGTATTGTGTAATATGTGGTAGGCTATGTACTGTATAATATGTGGTAGGCTATGTATTGTGTAATATGTGGTAGGCTATGTATTGTGTAATATGTGGTAGGCTATGTATTGTATAATATGTGGTAGGCTATGTATTGTGTAATATGTGGTAGGCTATGTACTGTGTAATATGTGGTAGGCTATGTATTGTATAATGGCACAATCATTGTTTTAAGTCAGGTTTTTTTATTCAGGCTCATTCAGTATATAGGCCTCTCTCCATCTCTCTCTCTCATTGGTTCATTTCCATATGGGCCTATGCATATGCATCAGCTCTAACATGCGTATGTGTGTTTGAATTAATCATCACCTTAGAAAGCGCTGTCCGGGGGCACACTGCCTTCCTTCCAGGACATCTACAGAACCAGGTGTCACAGGAAGGCCAAGAAGATCATCAAGGACCTCAGCCACCCGAGCCACGGCCTGTTCACCCCGCTACCATCTAGAAGATCATCAAGGACCTCAGCCACCCGAGCCATGGCCTGTTCACCCCGCTACCATCTAGAAGATCATCAAGGACCTCAGCCACCCGAGCCACAGCCTGTTCACCCCGCTATCATCTAGAACATCATCAGGGATCTCAGCCACCCGAGCCACAGCCTGTTCACCCCGCTACCATCTAGAAAGTGAAGTCAGTACAGGTGCATCAAAGCTGGGACAGAGAGACTGAAAAACTGCTTCTATCTCCAGGCCATCAGACTGCTAAATAGTCACCACTAGCCGGCCTCCACCCAGTACCCTGCCCTGAACTTAGTCACTGTCACTAGCTGGCTACCACCCTGTACTCTACCCTGCACCTTAGAGACTGCTGCCCTATGTACATAGAGTCATTGAACACTGGTCACTTCAATAATGTTTGCATACTGTTTTACCCACTTCATGTATATACTGTATTCTAGTCGAGGCTCATTCTATATAACTACTGCTGAACACACCTTTATATTCATATACTGTCCATAATGTCTATACACACCATCATATGCATATATATTTATATTCCGGACTATAACATTGCTCGTTCTAATATATCTATATTTCTTAATTCCTTTATTTAAACTTTTTGGATTTGTGTGTCTATTTTTGTATTGTTAGGTATTACTGCACTGTTGGAGCTAGAAACACAAGTTATTTCACGGCACCTGCGATATCATCTGTAAAATATGTGTACGTGACTAGTCACATTTGATTTGACACAGTGGATACAACACAAAGGAGTTACTGAGAGCCACACAATGGACACAACCACAAAACAAAGACAGGTAGTGGGCCTTGATTACTGAAGGGATGGAAATGAATGGGAACTGTACAGTAGTAAGCTAGACTGTTCTTCCATTCTTCCACGTTGCTGTTGATGATGAGGATGAGTGATGATGACTTTAAGAACATCAAACATATCCATAATTGCATCAGACACAAAGCACTAGCTGAGTTACCCCCGCAAAAATACCACATGGCTAGCATCACATCTGCTACCGATTTAGCAAGGCTATCTAACTAGTTAGCCCTTAGCTAATCTAGCTAACATTAGCTAGCTAATGTTGGTGATGATGTCAATCTGAAATAAGAACCTTAGCTAACTGTTTTTCATTAGATGGAAAGTTCAATGTACATTCTTACCTTGGGAAAGCAGCACAGTGTCGTTGTCTTGTTTGTGCTCCTGTTGGTCGGGATTCAGATTGTCTCCCTAGCCTCTTGGGGACGTTTTAGTAATTCGTGAGCAGTTTTATAATTTGTGAGCTCGTTTTATAAATAATGAGCACGTTTTGTCATTTGTGAGTTTGTTTTCAAAAATTATCTCAGTCAATGTCACCTCTAGAGATTTGTAGAGGACATACAGGGAGTAAATTATCAAGTTGAAGCTGACTTTTGCGAATGCAGAGAGTGCGCAGCATGGTAGTGTGGGGAGGGTCTTTTCAAAGGGTGACACATTATTTTTGCTAGGCTTAAGGCCTAATGTTGTTGTTAAAAAGAAATCTAAGTCAATGTCACTTACAGGGCTCTGTTGTTCCCATTCCAGCTACACTGTCAGTCCATTGTTGATTACAGAGGACATTGTAGCTTACAAAGTGTGCTGTATGTGCTACCCATAGAGATAGATAGAGGACTCATCTTTATCTCTGTGCCATTATAGCGTCTGTGACAGCATGGGTCTCTCTCTCTCTCTCTCTCTCTCTCTCTCTCTCTCTCTCTCTCTCTCTCTCTCACCTACAATACCTAACTACAATCTAAATACATGGTTTAAGCTTTACTCAACACCATTTAAGCCAAGCTTACCTCTCGCCAGAGAGAGACACAACCTCACCCGACGACTCCAACTATAACTTTGAAGAGACCTAGCTATCACAACGCCCCCTCTTCCAGCTGTTGCTGTGGAATTCCATAACAGTGTGCAGCAAATACTACTAGATGAAGAGCTGAAATGTGTATGACATCCGGGCATTTGCAGCATACACGATTTTCAAAAATGCACATACTATAAAACGTTCTATTTTTGCATACTAAGAATGCATCATGTGCGATTGCGTTGTTTCCCCGCCATTGGTTCATTTCCATATAGGCCTATGCATGTGCATAAGCTCTAACTGTCACTGTTGATGTGGATGCTCCTGCTGACTCCATGAAGGTGTGTTATTCTGTCACTGTTGATGTGGGTGCGTTGAGAGGAGTCAGACGCAGGACGCATAAGCTAAGTCAAACAAGACTTTACTAGATGTACAACCAGTACAAAATAAAGTACCTCTAACGAGGAGGCAAAACGACAACGCAACACAGTGCGTTACAATAACAATTCCAGAGTACTGCACAGGATACCACCAACAGACAGGAAATAAAATAACACACAACTAACGAAAACAACCACAGGAAACTTATAAGGCACATAATCAAGACCAAACGGACACAGGTGTAACAGACAGACCAAACCAAACGAACATCGAAACATTCAACGGTGGCAGCTAGTACTCCGGGGACGACGAACGCCGAAGCCTGCCCGAACAAGGAGGAGGAGCAGCCTCGGCAGATTCCGTGACAGTACCCCCCCTTGACGCGCGGCTCCAGCCGTGCGCCGACCCCGGCCTCGGGGACAGCCAGGAGGACGCGGACCCGGGCGCGTGGGATGACCACGGTGGAACTCAGTCAGGAGGGATGGATCTAGGATGTCCCTCCTAGGCACCCAGCACCATTCCTCCGGGCCATACCCCTCCCACTCCACGAGATACTGGAGACCTCTCATCCGGCGTCTCGAGTCCAAGATGGTCCGGACCCTGTACGCCGGAGCCCCCTCGATGTCCAATGGGGGCGGAGGGGTCTCTCCTATCTCATCTTTGTGGAGTGGACCAGCTACCACCGGCCTGAGAAGAGACACATGGAATGAGGGGTTAATATTCTTATAATCAATAGGCAGTTGTAACCTGTAACACACCTCGTTCAATCTTCTCAGGACTTTAAAAGGCCCCACAAACCGCCGACCCAGCTTCCGGCAGGGCAGGTTTCGAGTCGAGAGCCAGACTCGATCTCCCGGTGCGTATACCGGTCCCTCACTGCGGTGGCGATCGGCGCTCGCCTTCTGTCGACGGATGGCCCGCTGCAAATGGACATGTGCAGCGTCCCACGTCTCCTCCGAGCGCCGAATCCACTCATCCACCGCAGGAGCCTCGATCT
The DNA here is from genome assembly GCF_964263955.1 of Coregonus lavaretus. Lineage (NCBI taxonomy): Eukaryota > Metazoa > Chordata > Actinopteri > Salmoniformes > Salmonidae > Coregonus > Coregonus lavaretus. The sequence continues at coordinate 788,824 of NC_140001.1, forward strand.
GGCTCTCGTGCCATGGTGCCAGAACCGGCTGATACCCTAAAACACACTGGAAAGGTGTTAGATTGGTGGAGGAGTGGCGGAGAGAGTTTTGTGCCATCTCTGCCCAGGGGATATACCTTGACCACTCCTCCGGCCGGCCCTGGCAATAGGACCTCAGAAACCTACCCACATCCTTGTTGACTCGTTCTACCTGCCCATTGCTCTCTGGGTGGTAACCCGAGGTAAGGCTCACCGAGACCCCCAAGCGTTCCATGAAAGCCCCCCAGACTCTGGAGGTGAACTGGGGACCTCGGTCAGACACTATATCCTCGGGAACCCCATAGTGCCGGAAAACGTGGGTGAATAGGGCCTCAGCGGTCTGTAGGGCAGTAGGGAGACCCGGCATTGGGAGGAGACGACAGGCCTTGGAAAACCGATCCATGGTCGTTGTGGAACGGGCAGGGGATGTAACTTTCCCCTGGGCAGGTGTCTAGGCGCCTTACACTGGGCGCACACCGAGCAGGAGGAGACATAAACTCTCACATCCCTACTTAATGTTGGCCACCAGTATTTCACGCTAAGGCAGTGCACTGTCCGGCCAATACCTGGATGTCCAGAGGAGGGTGATGTATGAGCCCAATAAATAAGTCGGTCACGAACCTCGAGCGGAACGTACGTCCGCCCCACAGGACACTCGGGGGGAGTAGGGTCGGCACGTAACGCCCTCTCGATCTCCGTATCGACCTCCCACACTACCGGAGCCACCAGACAAGACTCCGGCAGTATGGGAGTAGGCTCAATGGACCTCTCCTCTGTGTCATACCGCCGGGACAGGGCGTCTGCCTTACCGTTCTGGGACCCTGGGATGTACGTGATCTTAAAAACAAACCGGGTTAGGAACATGTTCCACCTAGCCTGATGAGGGTTTAGTCTCCTAGCTGCCCGGATGTACTCCAGGTTACGGTGGTCAGTCAGAATGAGGAAAGGGTGTTGAGCCCCCTCAAGCCAATGCCTCCACACCTTTAGGGCCTGAACCACGGCTAACAACTCCCTGTCCCCTACGTCATAATTACGCTCCGCCGGGCTGAGCTTCTTGGAATAGAATGCACAGGGGCGGAGTTTAGGTGGCGTGCCGGACCGTTGCGACAGAACCGCCCCAATACCGGCTTCTGACGCGTCCACCTCCACTTGGAATGGTAAAGCGGGATCCGGATGCGCCAGCACCGGAGCCGAAGTGAACAGGTCCTTCAGTTTGACAAATGCCCTGTCCGCTTCAGCTGACCACTGCAAACGAACCGGACCCCCCTTTAGTAGGGACGTAATGGGAGCTGCAACCTGTCCAAAGCCCCGGATAAACCTCTGGTAGTAATTAGCAAAACCCAAGAACTGCTGCACCTCTTTTACAGTGGTTGGAGTTTGCCAATTACGCACGGCCGACACACGGTCTACCTCTATCTCCACACCAGACGCGGACAACCGATAACCCAAAAAGGAAACGGACTCCTGGAAGAACAGGCATTTCTCTGCCTTGACATACAAGTCATGCTCCAACAGTCTTCTCAACACTCGGCGCACCAGGGCTACATGCTCGGCTCGTGTAGAAGAGTACACTAGGATGTCGTCGATGTACACTACCACACCCTGCCCATGCATGTCCCTGAAAATCTCGTCCACAAAGGATTGAAAGACTGAAGGAGCATTCATTAACCCGTATGGCATGACGAGATATTCGTAATGACCCGAGGTCGTGCTGAATGCTGTTTTCCATTCATCTCCCTCCCTAATGCGCACCAGATTGTACGCGCTCCTGAGATCCAACTTTGTGAAGAACCGCGCTCCGCGTAATGATTCTGTCATAGTCGCAATCAGAGGAAGAGGATAACTGTACTTAACCGTGATCTGATTGATACTACGATAATCAATACACGGGCGCAAACCCCCGTCCTTCTTCTTCACAAAGAAGAAACTCGAGGAAACCGGGGAAGTGGAGGACCGTATGTACCCCTGTTCCAAGGACTCGGCTATGTAAGTCTCCATAGCCGCGGTCTCCTCTTGAGACAGGGGATACACACGGCTCCGTGGAAGTGCCGCTCCTGTTTGGAGATCTATCGCACAATCCCCCTGTCTATGAGGTGGCAACCGTGTTGCCCTAGTTTTGCTGAAAACCAGTGCTAAATCCTCATATTCAGGGGGAATGTGCATTGCGGACACTTGGTTCGGACTCTCCACCGATGTTGCCCCTATGGAAACACCTAGACATCTCCCTACACACTGGGCAGACCACTCCATAAGAGCCCTCTGTTGCCACGCAATGGTAGGATCATGGGTGCTTAACCAGGGAAGCCCCAGCACCACGTGATACGCAGGAGAGTCGATCAGATAAAACTGAATGATCTCCTCATGACCCCCCTGCGTAATCATCTTCAGTGGTGCTGTGCCTTCTCTAATCAACCCCGACCCCAGCGGCCGGCTGTCTAGAGCATGAACTGGGAAAGGGGGTTCCACCGTCCGAAGGGGAATTCCTACCCTAGAACAAAATACACGATCAATAAAATTCCCAGCTGCGCCTGAATCTACTAGCGCCTTATGCTGGGAATGAGGTGCCACCTGTGGAAATCTCACTGGTATACACAGGTGTCCAACAGAGAGCTCTGGGTAAGTGGGGCATCTACTCACCTGAAATGACTCCCCAGTGCGTGACCTGTTGTCCCCTCTCCCAGGAGACCCTCCCCAACACCTAGCCGCAGTGTGCCCTCCACGGCCACAGTTGGTGCAGGGGACGGCCCCCCTCGGGTTCTCTCTCCTCCTCTCCCTAGCGCCTGCACCCCCGAGCTCCATGGGAATCGGCTCGGCGGTGCTGGAGGATGGAATGGATGACCCCCATTCGGGACGTCCGCGGGTAGCCAGCCGGGTGTCGAGACGGATGGACATGTCCACCAACTGGTCGAAGGTGAGGTTGGTGTCCCTGCAGGCCAGCTCACGACGAACGTCCTCTCGTAGGCTGCATCGATAATGGTCGATGAGGGCCCTCTCATTCCATCCCGCATCTGCCGCTAGCGTCCGGAACTCCAGGGCGAACTCCTGGGCACTCCTCTTCCCCTGTCGGAGGTGGAACAGACGCTCCCCCGCCGCCTTCCCCTCAGGTGGATGATCGAACACTGCCCTGAAGCGGCGGGAGAACTCCGCTTAGGTGATGGTAGCGGCGTCTATTCCCCTCCATTCGGCGTTAGCCCACTCCAACGCCTTGCCGGAGAGACAGGAGATGAGGGCGGAGACGCTCTCGTATCCCGAGGGCGCCGGGTGTATGGTGCCCAGGTAGAGTTCCACCTGCAGGAGGAATCCCTGACACCCGGCTGCGGTACCATCATATGCCCTCGGGAGCGAGAGCCGAATGCCGCTGGGTTCCGGTACTGGGAGAGGAGGACTGGCCGATGGTGATGGTAAGGTGTGCGAAGATGTGGGCACCTCTCCAGTAACCAAACGGCGCAGCGTGTTGGACAAATCGTTCATGGCGGCCCCAAGTTGCTGGATCATGGTGTCTTGATTGCTGATCCGTTCCTCCAGGGACTTGGGTGCCGCCGCTGCTCCTGCTGACTCCATGAAGGTGTGTTATTCTGTCACTGTTGATGTGGGTGCGTTGAGAGGAGTCAGACGCAGGACGCATAAGCTAAGTCAAACAAGACTTTACTAAATGTACAACCAGTACAAAAATAAAGTACCTCTAACGAGGAGGCAAAACGACAACGCAACACAGTGCGTTACAATAACAATTCCAGAGTACTGCACAGGATACCACCAACAGACAGGAAATAAAATAACACACAACTAACGAAAACAACCACAGGAAACTTATAAGGCACATAATCAAGACCAAACGGACACAGGTGTAACAGACAGACCAAACCAAACGAACATCGAAACATTCAACGGTGGCAGCTAGTACTCCGGGGACGACGAACGCCGAAGCCTGCCCGAACAAGGAGGAGGAGCAGCCTCGGCAGATTCCGTGACACTAACATGCGTATGGGTGTTTGAATTAATCATCACCTTAGAAAGCGCTGTCCGGGGGCACACTGCCTTCCTTCCAGGACATCTACAGAACCAGGTGTCAGAGGAAGGCCAAGAAGATCATCAAGGACCTCAGCCACCCGAGCAACGGCCTGTTCTCTTAATTACTTAAAAATCAAACAGTGGGATTTTCTGGATTTTTGTTTTAGATTCTGTCTCTCACAGTTGAAGTGTACCTATGATATAAATTACAGACCTCTACATGCTTTGTAAGTAGGAAAACCTGCAAAATCTGCAGTGTATCAAATACTTGTTCTCCCCACTGTACATGCTAACCCCAACCCTAGGAACATGCTAACCTAACCCTAGGTACATGCTAACCTAACCCTAGGTACATGCTAACCCCAACCCTAGGTACATGCTAACCTAACCCTAGGAACATGCTAACCTAACCCTAGGAACATGCTAACCTAACCCTAGGTACATGCTAACCCCAACCCTAGGTACATGCTAACCTAACCCTAGGAACATGCTAACCTAACCCTAGGAACATGCTAACCTAACCCTAGGAACATGCTAACCCTAACCCTAGGTACATGCTAACCTAACCTTAGGTACATGCTAACCTAACCCTAGGAACATGCTAACCTATCCCTAGGAACATGCTAACCCTAACCCTAGGTACATGCTAACCTAACCCTAGGAACATGCTAACCTAACCCTAGGAACATGCTAACCTAACCCTAGGAACATGCTAACCCTAACCCTAGGTACATGCTAACCCTAACCCTAGGTACATGCTAACCTAACCCTAGGTACATGCTAACCTAACCCTAGGAACATGCTAACCTAACCCTAGGAACATGCTAACCCTAACCCTAGGTACATGCTAACCTAACCCTAGGAACATGCTAACCTAACCCTAGGAACATGCTAACCTAACCCTAGGAACATGCTAACCTAACCCTAGGAACATGCTAACCTAACCCTAGGATCATGCTAACCTAACCCTAGGTACATGCTAACCCCAACCCTAGGAACATGCTAACCTAACCCTAGGTACATGCTAACCTAACCCTAGGTACATGCTAACCTAACCCTAGGAACATGCTAACCTAACCCTAGGAACATGCTAACCTAACCCTAGGTACATGCTAACCTAACCCTAGGAACATGCTAACCTAACCCTAGGTACATGCTAACCTAACCCTAGGTACATCTCCCCACTGTACATGCTAACCCCAACCCTAGGAACATGCTAACCTAACCCTAGGTACATGCTAACCCCAACCCTAGGTACATGCTAACCTAACCCTAGGTACATGCTAACCCCAACCCTAGGAACATGCTAACCTAACCCTAGGAACATGCTAACCTAACCCTAGGTACATGCTAACCCTAACCCTAGGAACATGCTAACCTAACCCTAGGAACATGCTAACCTAACCCTAGGTACATGCTAACCTAACCCTAGGAACATGCTAACCTAACCCTAGGTACATGCTAACCTAACCCTAGGTACATCTCCCCACTGTACATGCTAACCCCAACCCTAGGAACATGCTAACCTAACCCTAGGTACATGCTAACCCCAACCCTAGGTACATGCTAACCTAACCCTAGGTACATGCTAACCCCAACCCTAGGTACATGCTAACCTAACCCTAGGTACATGCTAACCTAACCCTAGGTACATGCTAACCTAACCCTAGGTACATGCTAACCTAACCCTAGGAACATGCTAACCCCAACCCTAGGTACATGCTAACCTAACCCTAGGTACATGGTAACCTAACCATAGGAACATGCTAACCTAACCCTAGGTACATGCTAACCTAATCCTAGGAACATGCTAACCTAACCCTAGGTACATGCTAACCTAACCCTAGGAACATGCTAACCTAACCCTAGGAACATGCTAACCTAACCCTAGGTACATGCTAACCTAACCCTAGGTACATGCTAACCTAACCCTAGGTACATGCTAACCTAACCCTAGGTACATGCTAACCCCAACCCTAGGTACATGCTAACCTAACCCTAGGTACATGCTAACCTAACCCTAGGAACATGCTAACCTAACCCTAGGTACATGCTAACCTAACCCTAGGAACATGCTAACCTAACCCTAGGAACATGCTAACCTAACCCTAGGAACATGCTAACCTAACCCTAGGAACATGCTAACCTTACCCTAGGTACATGCTAACCTAACCCTAGGAACATGCTAACCTAACCCTAGGTACATGCTAACCTAACCCTAGGTACATGCTAACCTAACCCTAGGTACATGCTAACCTAACCCTAGGTACATGCTAACCCCAACCCTAGGTACATGCTAACCTAACCCTAGGTACATGCTAACCTAACCCTAGGAACATGCTAACCTAACCCTAGGTACATGCTAACCTAACCCTAGGAACATCTTAACCTAACCCTAGGAACATGCTAACCTAACCCTAGGAACATGCTAACCTAACCCTAGGAACATGCTAACCTAACCCTAGGAACATGCTAACCTAACCCTAGGTACATGCTAACCTAAACCTAGGAACATGCTAACCTAACCCTAGGTACATGCTAACCTAACCCTAGGAACATGCTAACCTAACCCTAGGAACATGCTAACCTAACCCTAGGAACATGCTAACCTAACCCTAGGAACATGCTAACCTAACCCTAGGAACATGCTAACCTAACCCTAGGTACATCTCCCCACTGTACATGCTAACCTAACCCTAGGTACATGCTAACCTAACCCTAGGAACATGCTAACCTAACCCTAGGAACATGCTAACCTAACCCTAGGTACATCTCCCCACTGTACATGCTAACCTAACCCTAGGTACATCTCCCCACTGTAACAGTACATTTCTAACAGCCTAAACCTTAATAAGCGAAAAAGCGGTCACTTAGGGCCTTTCTATAATAGGTTCCTTGAATATGTTCTGGATTTGGGGACTGTGAAAAGACCCCTGGTGGCATGTCTGGTGGGGTAAGTGTGTGTGTCAGGACTGTGAAAAGACCCCTGGTGGCATGTCTGGTGGGGTAAGTGTGTGTGTCAGTGCTGTGTGTAAGTTGACTATGCAAACAATTTTGAATTTCCAACAAATCAATGTTTCTTATAAAAACAAGAAGTTATGCAGTCCCGAGTGGCGAAGCCGTCTAATAGATAGAGGCGCTACTACAGATCCTGATTCGATCCTGTCGCAGCCGGCTGTGATCGGGAGACCCATGAGGCGGCGCACAATTGGCCCAGCGTCGTCCGGGTTAGGGAGGGTTTGGCTGGCAGGGATGTCCTTGGCCGGGTGCATGCACGCTGACTTCGGTCGCCAACTGTACGGTGTTTCCTCCGACATATTGGTGCGGCTGGCTTCCGGGTTAAGCGAGCAGTGTGTCAAGAAGTAGTGCGGCTTGGCGGGGTCGTGTTTCGGAGGACGCATGGCTCTCGACCTTCGCCTCTCCCAAGTCTATATGGGAGTTGCAGCGACTGGACAAGACTGTAACTACCAATTGGATATCACGAAATTGGAAAAAAAAGGGGACAAAAGTAAAAAATAAGTGATGCAGTCAGTCTTTCCTCAACTCTTAGCCAAGAGAGACTGGATGCATAGTATTTATATTAGCCTTCTGATTACAATGAAGAGCAAGACGTGTCACTGTTCTGGGCCAGCTGCAGCTTAACTAGGTCTTTCTTTGCAGCACTCGACCACACGACTGGACAATAATCAAGATAAGATAAGATAAAACTAGAGCCTGCAGGACTTGCTTTGTGGAGTGTGGTGTCAAAAAAGCAGAGCATCTCTTTATTATGGACAGACCTCTCCCCATCTTTACAACCATTTAATCTATATGTTTTGACCATGACAGTTTACAATCTAAGGTAACGCCAAGTAATTTAGTCTCCTCAACTTGTTCAACAGCCACACCATTCATTACCAGATTCAGCTGAGGTGTAGAACTTAGGGAATGATTTGTACCAAATCCAATGCTCTTAGTTTTAGAGATGTTCAGGACCAGTTTATTACTGGCCACCCATTCCAAAACAGACTGCAACTCTTTAAGGGTTTCAGTGACTTCATTAGCTGTGTTGCTGATGCGTATATGGTTGAATCATCAGCATACATGGACATGCTTTGTTTAATGCCAGTGGCAGGACATTGGTAAAAACAGAAACGAGTAGAGGGCCTAGAGAGCTGCCCTGTGGTACACCACACTGTACATGTTTGACATTAGAGAAGCTTCCATTAAAGAAAACCCTTTCAGTTATATTAGATAGATAGCTCTGAATCCACGATATGGCAGAGGTTGAAAAGCCATAACACATACGTTTTTTCAACAACAGGTTATGGTCAATAATATCAAAGGCTGCACTGAAATCTAACAGTACAGCTCCCACAATCTTCTTATTATCGATTTCTTTCAACCAATCATCAGTCATTTGTGTCAGTGCAGTACAGGTTGAGTGCCCTTCTCTATAAGCATGCTGAAAGTCTGTTGTTAATTTGTTTACAGAGAAGTAGCATTGTATTTGGTCAAACACCATTTTTTCCAACCGTTTGCTAAGAGCTGGCAGCAAACTGATAGGTCTGCTGTTAGAACCAGTAAAGGCCGCTTTACCATTCTTGGGGAGTGGAATTACATTGGCTTCCCTCCAGGTCTGAGAACAAAGACTTTCCTCTAGGCTCAGATTAAAGATATGACAGATAGGAGTGGCTATAGAGTCAGCTACCATCCTCAGTAGCTTTCCATCTAAGTTGTCAATACCAGGAGGTTTGTCATTATTGATCGATAACGATACATTTTCCACCTCTCCCACACTAATTTGACAAAATTCAAACGTACAATGCTTTTCTTTCATTTTATTTTTAATTTTATGCATGAATACGATGGCTCACTGTTCATTGTTGGCATTTTCTTCCTAAGTTTTCCCACTTTGCCAATGAAGTAATCATTAAAATAATTGGCATGAATAAGCCATCTGATTTGATGAAAGATTCTTCTCATTCTTCTTCTTTTTGTTGAGTTTAGTCACATAATTTCTCAATTTGCAGTAAGTCAGCCAGTCAGATGTGCAGCCAGACTTATTAGCCACTCCTTTTGCCCCGTCTCTTTCAACCAGACAGTTTTTCAATTCCTCATCAATCCATGGAGCCTTAACAGTTCTAACAGTCAGTTTCCTAACAGGTGCATGTTTATCAATAATTGGAAGAAGCAATTTCATAAATTCATCAAGTGCAGCGTCTGGATGCTCCTTATTAATCACATCACACCAACATATATGTAACATCATCCACATAAGAGTGTTTTGTATATTTTGTATGATCTCTTATACACTATTTTAGGCCCAGCTTTTGGAACTTTGGCTTTCCTGGATATAGCCTCTATATTATGATCACTTCATCCAATTGGTACGGATACAGCTTTAGAACAAAGTTCTACAGCATTAGTAAAAATGTGATCAATACATGTGGATGATCTTGTTCCTGTAGTGTTTGTAAACACCCTGGTAGATTAATTAATAACCTCAACCAGATTACAGGCACTGGTTACAGTGAGAAGCTTCCTCTTGAGCGGACAGCTTGAAGAAAACCAGTCAATATTCAGGTCCCCAAGAAAGTAGACTTCTCTGTTTACATCACATACACAATCAAGCATTTCACACATAGCACTTGGTGGCCTGTAACAACAACCCAAAATAATAGGCTTTAGATGTGCCAAGTGAACCTGCAACCACAGCACTTCAATAACACTTGACATAAGATCTTCTCTAAGCATTACAGGGATATGGCTCTGGATATATACAGCAACACCTCCCCCATAAGCATTCATGTCTCTTCTATAGATGTTATATCCTTGTATTGCTACTGATGTATCATCAAATGAATTATCAGCATAGCTCAAGCAATGGCAACACGTCATCAGAGTGCGCAGATGAACACCGTATGCTGGAAACACTTGGTTTGTTATTTTTGACTAAAACATAACCAGTCTTCGTTAAATATAAACACCGAACTTCTTTTTGCATGGATTCCGCGACGCAGTTAGCTTTTAACAGCTCTGACCGCTATTTCTTGTCCCGGAATCCCGCTGAACTGTCAGGTTGAAGTCTGCTTGACAGAGCCGCTAACCTAGCTAAGCTGCTAGCTATCAAGCTAACGAAGTTAGTCCCAGATGAGTTTTCCAATGGAGCCCTCTTTGTCTGGAGAAGTAAATGAACGGTTCCAGCGCTGTAGGAGCTGTATCTACTATGCTTTGTTTCGGGACAAACTGGATCACTCAGAGTTCCAATGTGGCAATTGTTTGCTTGTCGAGGATTATAGTCTTGAGGTGGCTTCCTTGATCACGCAGGTCGCCAGCCTACTTAAGAAACTGGGGAAAATGCAGAGTGGGATGTTTACATTTTCTACGCCGGTGGCTGGACAGCATACGTGCTTGTTGGATGCATGTCCGCCTTGTCATTTGTCGTTATCCGACTGGCCGGTGTTGCCCGGAGTTAGTTTGCCAGGAGAGCCATCTCCTGCCTCTCCTCCCCCATCTGATAGCGGAGTCGAAAGGAGGACAGCAAGAGGAGCATGGCAATCAATGATGGTCGCAAGTCACGAGCCGTGGAAGCCGAAGACAGCGGTCTCCCGCAAATCAGTCTACACTCCCAACGAGAGGCCCAGAGCGGAACCAAACAATGAATAGCCCTGATGTCTAGCGCCGCTCTTCCCCTACGATTTCGAAGTCGGCAACCTTCAGTCCCTGCTCTGGATCGAGTGGCGCTTCTCCATCTGTCGGAGGCCTGCACAAGGCACCGGGAGCAACAGGCTCAAGTTATCCTGCCTCTCGCCCGTCCATAAAGGGTTCTCTCCGAATTTTGTGAAGCGTGGGAGTGGGCGGATTTCCTCGTCCTTCTCGCCAGCCATGATTTTGGACAGCTCCATGGTAAGAAATGTGACCGTTCCTGGTGCAAAAACAATATCCTGGAGCTTGAGTAAATGACATTACTAAGTTGCTCCTGAATGTACTACGTCAGGACATGGAAATCGATTCTAACATAGTCCATGTGGGTTTGACATTATGAAGGGCAGCTCTGAACAGTTGAAACTGGATTTTAAAGACCTGATTGACTCTCTGCTAAACACTAATGAAAGACCCATCATATCTGGCCCTGTGCCCTCTCTGAATTGTGGCATTGAACGCTTTATCAGGATTTTTTCTCTTCACAACTGGCTAAGTGATTGTTGCAGCTCAATGGGTGTAACTTTTGTTGACAATTTAGATACCTTTTGGAAAGAAAACACATTTTATAAGGAGAATGGGATCCACCCAAATCGTTTGGGTTCCTGGATCCTTTCACAGCATTATAAGGCTGCGTTGAGACAATGACTTATCAATGACCCAAGCCCAGCTCAGTTAATCCCTACCACTATGATGCTGAGTTGTCATAATGCTTCAGCAAATGTACATTATACTAGGGGTGTTAGTACATCATACTAGGGGTGTTGGTACATTATACTAGGGGTGTTAGTACATTATACTAGGGGTGTTAGTACATTATACTAGGGGTGTTAGTACATTATACTAGGGGTGTTAGTACATCATACTAGGGGTGTTAGTACATTATACTAGGGGTGTTAGTACATCATACTAGGGGTGTTAGTACATCATACTAGGGGTGTTGGTACATTATACTAGGGGTGTTAGTACATCATACTAGGGGTGTTAGTACATCATACTAGGGGTGTTGGTAGACACAATGTAAGAAACCTAATTTATGTCCCTCTAACTGCCCTGAAGGCCTCTGCTGATCCTACAGCTATTGGATGCAGTAATCATGTGCCTATGAACCAGATTTATGCTGTTAGCACTGAGGTGGTGTGCCCTAGTAGGAAGTCCACTGTGTGCAGCTCACCCTGTACTAACATAAATAACATGAGAACATCTACTTCTGCTAAGCTTCCCAGTAAAGCAATGAAAACAAGTAAGCATCCCAGATGAAAAGTGCTCAGAATAGCCCACGTTAACATATGTAGCTTAATAATAAGAAACAAGTTTGATGAAATCAATAATTGCTAGTAACATCTGACATTCATATTCTGACAATCTCTGAAACTCACTTAGATAATGCCTTTGATGATAAAGTGGTAGCAATACAAGGTTATAACATTTACAGAAAAGACAGAAATGCCAACAGGGGTGGTGTTGCGGTCTATATTCAGAACCACATTCCTGTAAAGCTTAGAGAGGATCTCATGTTAAATACTGTTGAAGTAATATGGCTACAGGTTCATCTGCCTCACCTAAAGCCCATTCTGGTGGGAAGCTGCTATAGAACACCAACTGATAACAGTCAGTATCTGGATAACATGTGAAATGCCTGATAATGTATGTGATATCAATAGAGAGGTATATTTTCTGGGTGATTTAAATATTGACTGGCTTTCATCAAGCTGCCCACTCAAGAAAAAGCTTCAAACTGTAACCAGTGCCTGCAACCTGGTTCAGGTTATCAGTCAACCTACCAGGGTAGTTACAAACAGCACAGGAATTAAATCATCAACATGTATTGATCATATCTTTACTAACGCTGCAGAAATTTGTTTGAAAGCAGTATCCAGATCCATCGGATGTAGTGATCATAATATAGTAGCCATATCTAGGAAAACCATTGTTCCAAAGGCTTGGCCTAATATAGTGCATAAGAGGTCATACAATAAGTTTTGTAGTGATTCCTATGTTGTTGACGTAATATAATATTTGTTGGTCCGTGGTGTGTAATGAGGAGCAAACAGATGCTGCACTTGACACATTTATGAAATTGCTTATTTAAGTTACTAATAAGCATACACCCATTAAGAAAATGACTATAAAAACTGTTAAATCCCCGTGGATTGATGAGGAATTGAATGGTTGAGAGAGATGAGGCAAAAGGAATGGCAAATAAGTCTGGCTGCACAACCGATTGGCAAACGTATTGCAAATTGAGAAATCATGTGACTAAACTGAGTTAAAAGAAGAAGAAACTACACTATGAAACAAAGATAAATAACATAAAGAATGATAGTAAAAAGCTTTGGAGCCCCTTAAATGAAATTTTGGGAAAAAAGGCAAACTCAGCTCCATCATTCATTGAATCAGGTGGCTAATTCATCACAAAACCGACTGATATTGCCAACTACTTTAATGATTTTTTCATAGGCAAGATTAGCAAACTTAGGCATGACATGCCAGCAACAAACGCTGACACTACACATCCAAGTATATATGACCAAATTATGAAAGACAAGCATTGTAATTTTGAATTCCATAAAGTGAGTGTGGAAGAGGTGAAAAAAGTATTGTTGTCTATCAACAATGACAAGCCACCGGAGTCTGACAACTTGGATGGAAAATTACTGAGGATAATAGTGGACGATATTGCCACTACTATTTGCCATATTTTCAATTTAAGCCTACTAGAAAGTGTGTGCCCTCAGGCCTGGAGGGAAGAAAAAGTAATTCCGCTACCTAAAAATAGTAAAACCCCCTTTACTGGCTCAAATAGCCGACCAATCAGCCTGTTACCAGCCCTTAGTAACGTTTTGGAAAAAATGGTGTTTGACCAGATACAATGCTATTTTACAGTAAACAAATTGACAACAAACTTTCAGCATGCTTATAGAGAAGGACATTCAACAAGCACAGCACTTACACAAATGACTGATGATTGGCTGAGAGAAATTGATGATACAAATATTGTGGGGGCTGTTTTGTTAGACTTCAGTGCGGCTTTTGACATTACCGATCATAGTCTGCTGCTGGAAAAACGTAGGTGGTATGGCTTTACACCCCCTGCTATATTGTGGATACAGAGTTACCTGTCTAACAGAACACAGAGGGTGTTCTTTAATGGAAGCCTCTCCAACATAATCCAGGTAGAATCAGGAATTCCCCAGGGCAGCTGTCTAGGCCCCTTACTTTTTTCTATCTTTACTAACGACATGCCACTGGGTTTGAGTAAAGCCTGTGTGTCTATGTATGCGGATGACTCAACACTATACACGTTAGCTACTACAGTGACTGAAATGACTGAAACATAAAACAAAGAGCTGCAGTTAGTTTCAGAGTGGGTGGCAAGGAATAAGTTAACCCTAAATATTTCAAAAACTAAAAGCATTGTATTTCGGGCAGATAATTCCCTAAACCTGAACTAAATCTTGTAATAAATAATGTGGAAATTGAGGAAGTTGAGGTGACTAAACTGCTTGGAGTAACCCTGGATTGTAAACTGTCATGGTCAAAACATATTGATACAACAGTAGCTAAGATGGGGAGAAGTCTGTCCATAATAAAGCGCTGGTCTACCTTCTTAACAGCACTATCAACAAGGCAGGTCCTACAGGTCCTAGTTTTGTCGCACCTGGACTACTGTTCAGTCGTGTGGTCAGGTGCCACAAAGAGGGATTTAGGAAAATTGCAATAGGCTCAGAACAGGGCAGCACGGCTAGCCCTTGGATGTACACAGAGAGCTAATATTAATAATATTCATGTCAATCTCTCCTGGCTCAAAGTGGAGGAGAGATTGACTTCATCACTACTTGTGTTTATGAGAGGTATTGACATGTTGAATGCACCGAGCTGTCTGAAAATTGCAATTGGCTCACAACAGGGCAGCTGTCTTTGATTAGAGCCCAGTCGTTCGTTCTTTATGTTCCATTGCTATGCTCGCTGGCAACATTCTTATCCCTTGCTTGCTGGCTAGCCAGCTACGGCTAACACAGTCACGACCTCTGCAGCCAGAATAACAGCAAAGTCGCTGTTTTCTATTGACATTCATTTGGATACATCCATAACAATGAGCTGACAATGGCTGATTTTGCCTGGCATAGCTAGAAAAGTTTGCCTTTTTGTCAGGACACTCGACACTGTTTATTATGAGGAGATCGCAACCCCATGGCTTTCATCATGGAGCAGGCGGGCAGCATGGCAACCACAGGAAGTCAGAATGTCCTGGACATCCAGCCAATCAGCATCCAGCAGAGCGTTCCTGTGGTGCTGGGGTCACCTAGCGACGTCCAGGAGTACCTGGAGATATACAGCAAAACACCAAGCCAACAACGGCAACTGAAGGAGCATGCACACACACACTCCTGAGCAAGAAGGCAAGCATACAGGTACACACTCCCTATGTGAAGACCAAAGACCCACACACTCCCTATCACTTATCTGAGACCTAATGGGATCAGCATGCTGTTGACCAAGAGACTGAAGACTTTCTGAACATTCGAGATGTGTAGTCCACTTGTGTAGCTAGCATGACTGACTTTGTGCTAGCCAGCCAACGTTTATGATCTGTTTAGTGTGTTAACACACTATTGGTAGTTTGTTGTAACCAAGTATTGGTGCTAAACTGTGTGTTATTGGATGCTAGCATGCTAGTTAGCTTTGGCGTCATAGGATACGGTGCCCTAGGCGGTTTTCACGGAAGAATACTGTACCAAGTTAGCTAGCTGAATAAACTAAGTTCGAGTCTATTCCTAGAAACATTGAACCGCTGTAGTTTACAACAATTATAATTTCTAAAGTGGAAGTTGGGAGTTATATTTGAGTGTTTCAGTGAAAGGTAAGTGAGGGAGGCCCCGCTCTCTCGCTTCCCCAGATATTTAGTTAATTTTATTCTGATCTCTTTTGCATTATTGTAGCCATTATCTGTAGCCTGTCAACTATGCCTATGTCTATCCCTGTTCTCTCCTCTCTGCACAGGCCATACAAACGCTTCACACCGCGTGGCTGCTGCCACTCTAATCTGGTGGTCCCTGCGCGCACGACCCACGTGGAGTTCCAGGTCTCCGGCAGCCTCTGGAACTGCCGTTCTGTGGCCAACAAGGCAGAGTTCATCTCAGCCTATGCTACCCTCCAGTCCCTCGACTTCTTGGCGCTGACGGAAAAATGGATTACCACAGAAAACACTGCTACTCCTACTGCTCTTTCCTTGTCTGACCATGTGTTCTCGCATACCCCGAGAGCATCTGGTCAGCGCGGTGGTGGCACAGGAATCCTCATCTCTCCCAAGTGGACATTCTCTCTTTTCCCCCTGACCCATCTGTCTATCTCCTCATTTGAATTCCATGCTGTCACAGTCACTAGCCCATTCAAGCTTAACATCCTTATCATTTATCGCCCTCCAGGTTCCCTTGGAGAGTTCATCAATGAGCTTGACGCCTTGATAAGGTCCTTTCCTGAGGATGGCTCACCCCTCACAGTTCTGGGTGACTTTAACCTCCCTACGTCTGCCTTTGACTCATTTCTCTCTGCCTCCTTCTTTCCACTCCTTTCCTCTTTTGACCTCACCCTCTCACCGTTCCCCCCTACTCACAAGGCAGGCAATACGCTTGACCTCATCTTTACTAGATGCTGTTCTTCTACTAATCTCACTGCAACTCCCCTCCAAGTCTCTGACCACTACTTTGTATCCTTTTCTCTCTCACTCTCCTCCAACACTACTCACTCTGCCCCTACTCAGATGGTAATGTGCCATCGCAACCTTCGCTCTCTCTCTCTCCCACTACTCTCTCCTCTTCCATCCTATCATCTCTTCCCTCTGCTAAATCCTTCTCCCTCCGATCTCCTGATTCTGCCTCCGATCTCCTGATTCTGCCTCCTCAACCCTCCTCTCCTCCCTTTCTGCATCTTTTGACTTTCTATGTCCCCTATCCTCCCGGCCGGCTCGGTCCTCCCCTCCTGCTCCGTGGCTTGACGACTCATTGGTAGAGCATGGCGTTTGCAACGCCAGGGTTGTGGGTTCGATTTCCCACCTTCTCCTCCCTGCTGAATCCTCCTCCTCCTCCCCCCCCCCCCTCCTCCCTCTCTGTGGATGACTTCGTCAACCATTTTGAAAAGAAGGTTAACAACATCCAATCCTCATTTATTAAGTGAAATGACACCGCTGGTCCTGCTCACACTGCCCTACCCTATGCTTTGACTTCTTTCTCCCCTCTCTCTCCAGATGAAATCTTGCGACTTGTGACGGCCGGCCACCCAACAACCTGCCCGCTTGACCCTATCACCTCTTCTCTTCTCCAGACCATTTCCGGAGACCTTCTCCCTTACCTCACCTCGCTCATCAACTCATCCTTGACCTCTGGCTATGTCCCTTCCATCTTCAAGAGAGCGAGAGTTGCACACCTCCTCAAAAAACCTACACTCGATCCCTCCGATGTCAACAACTACAGACCAGTATCCCTTCTTTCTTTTCTCTCCAAAACTCTTGAGCGTGCCGTCTCTAGCCAACTCTCCTGCTATCTCTCTCAGAATGACCTTCTTAATCCAAACCAGTCAGGTTTCAAGACTGGTCATTCAACTGAGACTGCTCTTCTCTGTGTCACGGAGGCTCTCCGCACTGCTAAAGCTAACTCTCTCTCCTCTGCTCTTATCCTTCTAGACCTATCTGCTGCCTTTGATACTGTGAACCATCAGATCCTCCTCTCCACCCTCTCCGAGTTGGGCATCTCCGGCGCTGCTCACTCTTGGATTGCGTCCTACCTGACAGGTCGCTCCTACCAGGTAGCGTGGCGAGAATCTGTCTCTGCACCACGTGCTCTCACCACTGGTGTCCCCCAGGGCTCAGTTCTAGGCCCTCTCCTATTCTCTCTATACACCAAGTCACTTGGCTCTGTCATATCCTCACACGGTCTCTCCTATCATTGCTACGCAGACGACACACAATTAATTTTCTCCTTCTGATAACCAGGTGGTGAATCGCATCTCTGCATGCCTGGCAGACATATCAGTGTGGATGTCGGATCACCACCTCAAGCTGAACCTCGGTAAGATGGAGCTGCTCTTCCTCCCAGGGAAGGACTGCCCGCTCCATTGTGTCCTCCTCCCAGAGTGCAAAGAACCTTGGCGTGACCCTGGACAACACCCTGTCATTCTCCGCTAACATCAAGGCGGTGACCCGATCCTGTAGGTTCATGCTCTACAATATTCGGAGAGTACGACCCTGCCTTACACAGGAAGCGGCACAGATCCTAATCCAGGCACTTGTCATCTCCCGTCTGGATTACTGCAACTCGCTGTTGGCTTGGCTCCCTGCCTGTGCCATTAAACCCCTACAACTCATCCAGAATGCCGCAGCCCGTCTGGTGTTCAACCTTCCCAAGTTCTCTCACGTCACCCCGCTCCTCCGCACACTCCACTGGCTTCCAGTTGAAGCTCGCATCTGCTACAAGACCATGGTGCTTGCCTACGGAGCTGTGAGGGGAACGGCACCTCCTTACCTTCAGGCTCTGATCAGACCCTACACCCAAACGAGGGCACTACGTTCATCCACCTCTGGCCTGCTAGCCCCCCTACCTCTACGGAAGCACAGTTCCCGCTCAGCCCAGTCAAAGCTATTCGCTGCTCTGGCACCCCAATGGTGGAACAAGCTCCCCCACAATGCCAGGACAGCAGAGTCACTGACCACCTTCCGGAGACACTTGAAACCCTACCTCTTTAAGGAATACCTGGAATAGTATAACAGTAATCCTTCTACACCCCCCAGTGGTGGTTGTCCCACTGGCTATCCTAAGTTGAATGCACCAATTAAGAGCGTCTGCTAAATGACTTAAATGTAAAATGTAAGACCAAAGATACTCCAAGACCATCCACCACTACACTGAAGACCAAAGATCTACCAATGTTCCAAGACCATCAACCACTAGACTGAAGACCAAAGACACACACTCACCCAGACTCACCACCCAGACCAGAGACCAAGAAGAAAACCAAGATGGCCACCTCCTATGACTTCCCATCCTGGACCAGGAACTGGAGGGGAAGAGACCATCATTACGTCATTTATTTTAAAGGAATTTGCAGACTACCTGCAGTACCGTCTTAGACCACTAGTGGCCCCCAGACCACAGGCCACTGCATGAAATATTACCATTATATTTATCAGTACTACTAAATATCAGACAGACTTAATGTCAGTGGTGGAAAAAGTATCCAATTGTCATACTTGAGTAAAAGTAAAGATACCTTCATAGAAAATGACTCAAGTAAAAGTGAAAGTCACCCAGTAAAATACTACTTGAGTAAAAGTCTAAAAGTATTTGGTTATAAATATACCTAAGTATCAAAAGTAAATGAAAATGCTAAAGCATACTTACGTATCAAAAGTAAAAGTAAAAGTATAAATAATTTCAAATTCCTTATATTAAGCATACCAGACGGCACCATTTTATTGTTTTTTAAATGTACGTATAGCAAGGGGCATGCTCCAACACTCAGACATAATTGACAAACGAAGCATTTGTGTTTAGTGAGTCCACCAGATCAGAGGCAGTAGGGATGACCAAGGACGTTCTCTTGATTAGTGTGTGAATTGGCCCATTTTCCTGTCCTGCTGAGTATTCAACATGTAACGACTTTTGGGTGTCAGGGAAAATGAATGGAGTAAAAAGTACATTATTTTCTTTAGTAATGTAGTAAAGTCAAAGTAAAAGTAGTCAAAAATATAAATAGCAAAGTTCAGATACCCCAAAAAACGACTTAAGTAGTACTTTAAAGTATTTTTATTGAAGTATTTCCACCACTGGTGAGGTCACTGCCTAATGTTACCTCTATGCAGAACAGAAGCTCTGTGCCTTGATTCAGTTTGATGGTTTAGGGTGATGAAACAACAAACCCTGGTGATGATGTCATTATGTTGTTGTTTTGCAACACTTATACACACAACGCCAGTAGTAATCAGATGCTCTAAATACACACAACGCCAGTAGTAATCAGATGCTCTAAATACACACACCGCCAGTAGTAATCAGATGCTCTAAATACACACAACGCCAGTAGTAATCAGATGCTCTAAATACACACACCGCCAGTAGTAATCAGATGCTCTAAATACACACAACGCCAGTAGTAATCAGATGCTCTAAATACACACACCGCCAGTAGTAATCAGATGCTCTAAATACACACAACGCCAGTAGTAATCAGATGCTCTAAATACACACAACGCCAGTAGTAATCAGATGCTCTAAATACACACAACGCCAGTAGTAATCAGATGCTCTAAATACACACAACGCCAGTAGTAATCAGATGCTCTAAATATACACACCGCCCAGTAGTAATCAGATGCTCTAAATACACACAACGCCAGTAGTAATCAGATGCTCTAAATACACACAACGCCAGTAGTAATCAGATGCTCTAAATACACACAACGCCAGTAGTAATCAGATGCTCTAAATATACACAACGCCAGTAGTAATCAGATGCTCTAAATACACACAACGCCCAGTAGTAATCAGATGCTCTAAATACACACAACGCCAGTAGTAATCAGATGCTCTAAATACACACAACGCCAGTAGTAATCAGATGCTCTAAATACACACAACGCCAGTAGTAATCAGATGCTCTAAATACACACAACGCCAGTAGTAATCAGATGCTCTAAATACACACAACGCCAGTAGTAATCAGATGCTCTAAATACACACAACGCCAGTAGTAATCAGATGCTCTAAATACACACAACGCCAGTAGTAATCAGATGCTCTAAATACACACAACGCCAGTAGTAATCAGATGCTCTAAATACACACAACGCCAGTAGTAATCAGATGCTCTAAATACACACAACGCCAGTAGTAATCAGATGCTCTAAATACACACAACGCCAGTAGTAATCAGATGCTCTAAATACACACAACGCCAGTAGTAATCAGATGCTCTAAATACACACAACGCCAGTAGTAATCAGATGCTCTAAATACACACAACGCCAGTAGTAATCAGATGCTCTAAATACACACACCACCAGTAGTAATCAGATGCTCTAAATACACACAACGCCAGTAGTAATCAGATGCTCTAAATACACACACCACCAGTAGTAATCAGATGCTCTAAATACACACAACGCCAGTAGTAATCAGATGCTCTAAATATACACAACGCCAGTAGTAATCAGATGCTCTAAATACACACAACGCCAGTAGTAATCAGATGCTCTAAATACACACACCACCAGTAGTAATCAGATGCTCTAAATACACACAACGCCAGTAGTAATCAGATGCTCTAAATACACACACCACCAGTAGTAACCAGATGCTCTAAATACACACAACGCCAGTAGTAATCAGATGCTCTAAATACACACACCACCAGTAGTAATCAGATGCTCTAAATACACACAACGCCAGTAGTAATCAGATGCTCTAAATACACACACCACCAGTAGTAATCAGATGCTCTAAATACACACAACGCCAGTAGTAATCAGATGCTCTAAATACACACACCACCAGTAGTAATCAGATGCTCTAAATACACACAACGCCAGTAGTAATCAGATGCTCTAAATACACACACCACCAGTAGTAATCAGATGCTCTAAATACACACACCGCCAGTAGTAATCAGATGCTCTAAATACACACAACGCCAGTAGTAATCAGATGCTCTAAATACACACAACGCCAGTAGTAATCAGATGCTCTAAATACACACAACGCCAGTAGTAATCAGATGCTCTAAATACACACAACGCCAGTAGTAATCAGATGCTCTAAATACACACAACGCCAGTAGTAATCAGATGCTCTAAATACACACAACGCCAGTAGTAATCAGATGCTCTAAATACACACAACGCCAGTAGTAATCAGATGCTCTAAATATACACACCACCAGTAGTAATCAGATGCTCTAAATACACACAACGCCAGTAGTAATCAGATGCTCTAAATATACACACCACCAGTAGTAATCAGATGCTCTAAATACACACAACGCCAGTAGTAATCAGATGCTCTAAATACACACAACGCCAGTAGTAATCAGATGCTCTAAATACACACAACGCCAGTAGTAATCAGATGCTCTAAATACACACAACGCCAGTAGTAATCAGATGCTCTAAATACACACACCACCAGTAGTAATCAGATGCTCTAAATATACACAACGCCAGTAGTAATCAGATGCTCTAAATATACACACCACCAGTAGTAATCAGATGCTCTAAATACACACAACGCCAGTAGTAATCAGATGCTCTAAATATACACACCACCAGTAGTAATCAGATGCTCTAAATACACACACCGCCAGTAGTAATCAGATGCTCTAAATACACACAACGCCAGTAGTAATCAGATGCTCTAAATACACACAACGCCAGTAGTAATCAGATGCTCTAAATATACACACCACCAGTAGTAATCAGATGCTCTAAATACACACAACGCCAGTAGTAATCAGATGCTCTAAATACACACAACGCCAGTAGTAATCAGATGCTCTAAATACACACAACGCCAGTAGTAATCAGATGCTCTAAATACACACAACGCCAGTAGTAATCAGATGCTCTAAATACACACAACGCCAGTAGTAATCAGATGCTCTAAATATACACACCACCAGTAGTAATCAGATGCTCTAAATACACACAACGCCAGTAGTAATCAGATGCTCTAAATACACACAACGCCAGTATTAATCAGATGCTCTAAATACACACAACGCCAGTAGTAATCAGATGCTCTAAATACACACAACGCCAGTAGTAATCAGATGCTCTAAATACACACAACGCCAGTAGTAATCAGATGCTCTAAATACACACAACGCCAGTAGTAATCAGATGCTCTAAATACACACAACGCCAGTAGTAATCAGATGCTCTAAATACACACAACGCCAGTAGTAATCAGATGCTCTAAATATACACAACGCCAGTAGTAATCAGATGCTCTAAATATACACAACGCCAGTAGTAATCAGATGCTCTAAATATACACAACGCCAGTAGTAATCAGATGCTCTAAATATACACAACGCCAGTAGTAATCAGATGCTCTAAATACACACAACGCCAGTAGTAATCAGATGCTCTAAATACACACAACGCCAGTAGTAATCAGATGCTCTAAATACACACAACGCCAGTAGTAATCAGATGCTCTAAATACACACAACGCCAGTAGTAATCAGATGCTCTAAATATACACAACGCCAGTAGTAATCAGATGCTCTAAATACACACAACGCCAGTAGTAATCAGATGCTCTAAATACACACAACGCCAGTAGTAATCAGATGCTCTAAATACACACAACGCCAGTAGTAATCAGATGCTAGATGACCCTAACCCAGACTGATAGACAGTCAATGTACCAGCATCGTTTTAGGCCTAAACAACACCACTATCATGACTAGGGCCTGGATTCATGACTAGGGCCTGGATTCATGACTAGGGCCTGGATTCATGACTAGGGCCTGGATTCATGACTAGGGCCTGGATTCATGACTAGGGCCTGGATTCATGACTAGGGCCTGGACAATGTACCAGTATCGTTTTAGGCCTAAACAACACCTGTCATGAACCCTGCATCCTGAGTCGGTTCCTGCCTGTGTTGCCATTTTTCTGCTCGGAATCTCCAGTTTCCTGAGGGTTCGTGAACGCTCCCGGCCTGGTTGCCGGGCGACGTTGCTAGGCGGGAGATCTCCCGATTAACCGCACCTGCATCTCATCAGCGGTCTGCACACCTGGTCCTGATCATCACCCTTCTTAAGCCCTGACCTGACATCCATTCCCTGCCGGATCGTTAGCCATGAACAGTATGTTTGTCAGTGTATCAGCCTTGGAGTTTCTAGCGTTAGTTTTGTTGTTTTGCACCTTGTTGGCTTGCCGTGTACTTACCTCCGTTTTGTTTCTATCTGCAGTCAATCTCCCGGAACCTTCACCCAACCCTGCCTGGTTGTCGGCGGCTGCCGAGCCATTCTTGGATCTACCACTGCACCTCCACCAACTCATCTCCGCCGTCCGCTCTGTCCCCTGGATTATTCTACATCGTTTTTTTGAATCTGTTAAATAAATACTCACCTTCGTTTCAACTCACCTTGTCCTGGTCTGCTTCTGGGTTCTGGCTTAGTAAACCGTGACAGAACGATCCGGCCAGAAATGAACCCAGCGGACCTGGACTCTGTTCGCCATGCCATTACCCATCAGGAGAAGATGTTGGGACAACATAGCACGGCGCTACAGGAGATAGCTTTGTCAGTTCGGAACTTTTCTACCAGTCTGACGAAGGTCCAGGCTCAGCTCAGTTTGCCGGTGGAGAATCCACGACCGGTTTTACCCATCTCGCCTGCCGCTTCTGGAGCTGTGCCCTTCCGTGAGCCCAAGGTTCCGACGCCTGATAAATATGAGGGGGAGTTGGGAAGATGCCGTTCTTTCCTTATGCAGTGTGGATTAGTGTTCGATCTACAGCCCCACTCTTATGCCACAGACAAGGCTAGGATAGCCTTTGTCATTGAGTTGCTGCGTGGTCGAGCCCTGGAGTGGGCTTCAGCCGTTTGGGAACAACAGGACACCTGCATGGCCTCATACCAGGAGTTCACGGCCGAGATGAGGAAGCTATTTGACCATCCCGTCCGAGGTATGGACGCAGCTAGGCGCCTGTTTTCGCTTCGCCAAGGAACTCGCAGCGTTGCCGACTTCGTGATCGAGTTCAGGACTTTGGCTGTGGAGAGTGGGTGGAATGAGGAGTCTCTGCAAGCGGCCTTTTACCAGGGGCTGTCGGAGCAGCTCAAGGATGAGTTGATCTCCTATCCGGAGCCTAGTGACCTGGACAGCTTGGTAGCCTTGTCTATTCGGGTGGATAACCGAGTTCGAGAGAGAAGGAGGGAGAAGCAATGGGGCCCGTCCACTTGTTCCCGGCGGTCGTCAAACTGCTCGGCTCGCTAAAGTTGGGAGGACTTTTAGCGAGCCAGTTTCAACCTCTCAATACCTCTGTCAGACCCCGTTTCCCGGCTACCCTCATGAACAGGAATCAGAGTCTAGCGATTAACGCTTTCGTCGATTCAGGTGCCGATGGAAGCTTTATTGATGCCGAAGTGGTGGAACAGCTGGGGCTTTCCAAGGAGCGATTACCGGAAGCCATTGAAGCTACCACTCTGAACGGCAGTAGTCTGGCACGTATCACGATGAGGACTGAACCGGTTAAGATGCTGTTGTCAGGGAATCATTCTGAGGTGATCGCATTCTTCATTCTGCCTTCTTCCCATGTTCCTCTGGTCCTTGGATACCCCTGGCTGAAAGAACACAATCCCATGTTCGATTGGGTGACTGGCAAGGTAACTAGTTGGAGCCTTGAGTGTCATGCTAACTGCCTCAAGACTGCCTGTTCCCATTCTGTTCCCAGTCAGGTGATTGAGGCTAGACCCCCAGATTTGTCCCTGGTTCCCGAGACATATCACGATTTGGGGAAAGTGTTCAGTAAGCAGAGGGCTCTGTCACTCCCTCCCCACCGACCATATGACTGTGCCATAAACCTGTTCCCTGGGGCTGCCTATCCCAAGGGACGGTTATACAGCATCTCCCGACCTGAACGTGAAGCTTTGGAGACCTACATAAAGGAGTCCCTAGCTGCTGGTCTCATTCGTCCCTCATCATCACCCCTGGGGGCAGGATTCTTCTTTGTGGGTAAGAAGGATGGCTCTCTTCGACCGTGTATTGATTATCGGGGGTTGAATGATATCACGGTCAAGAACAAGTATCCCCTGCCCTTGATGAGCTCTGCTTTCGACTCCTTACAGGATGCTACTGTGTTCACCAAGCTGGACCTACGCAATGCGTATCATCTGGTCCGGATCAGAGAGGGGGACGAGTGGTTGACGGGTTTCAATGCACCGATGGGTCACTTCGAGTATCAGGTGATGCCGTTTGGACTGACCAATGCTCCAGCAGTGTTCCAGAGTATGGTGAATGACGTCCTGAGAGATATGATCGGTCTTTTTGTGTTTGTTTACCTGGATGACATTCTTATCTTCTCGAAGGAACCTTCCAGCCACGTCCAGCATGTCAAGCAGGTTCTGCAGCGATTGTTGGAGAATCGCCTGTTTGTGAAGGCCGAGAAGTGTGAATTTCACGCCCACACTACATCCTTCCTCGGATACATCATCTCCAGGGGAGAGATTAGGATGGACCAGGAGAAGGTTAGGGCGGTTCTGGATTGGGCCCAGCCCGGTACGAGATTGCAGCTCCAGAGGTTTCTGGGGTTTGCAAATTTCTATCGCAGATTCATCCGGCATTACAGCCGTGTGGCCGCTCCTTTAACTGCCCTGACTTCCAGTACCAGGACCTTCAGTTGGAATCCTGAGGCGGACCGAGCTTTCCTGGATTTGAAGAGGCGATTCACCAACGCACCGATTCTCTCTCAACCTGACACGGCCCGTCAGTTCGTCGTGGAAGTGGATGCGTCTGATGTGGGGGTTGGCGCCATCCTGTCCCAGCGATGCTCCACTGACGGGAAACTCCATCCCTGCGCCTACTACTCTCGTCGTCTTTCGTCTGCGGAGAGGAACTACGATGTGGGTAACCGGGAGCTTCTCGCGGTGAAGCTTGCCTTGGAGGAGTGGCGCCACTGGTTGGAGGGGGCGGAGCAACCGTTTATTGTCTGGACCGACCACAAGAATCTTGCTTACGTGCAATCGGCTAGACGTCTCAACTCCCGTCAGGCCAGGTGGGCTTTGTTTTTCGGACGCTTTAATTTTTCCCTGACGTTCCGACCTGGGTCTAAGAGCGGCAAGGCGGACGCCTTGTCCCGGATGTTCTCCAAGACGGAGGAGAGTGGGGCCAAGACCGAGACGATTCTTCCCCGGAACTGTGTCGTGGGAGCAGTTATGTGGAGGATTGAGGAGGAGGTTATGGCGGCCCTTCGGATGCAGCCCGGTCCCGGTAACGGTCCACCCGGTCGTTTGTTTGTGCCTGAGTCGGTTCGTTCTGCTGTCCTCCAATGGTCCCACGCCAGCAAGATGGCTTGTCACCCTGGCGTGGCCCGGACGATGGCGTTACTTCGCAGACGATTTTGGTGGCCGGCCATGGGAGAAGATACTCGGAGGTTTGTTGCTGCCTGTTCAGTGTGTGCGCAGAATAAGAGTGCCAACCGGCCCAGCTCTGGACTACTTCACCCCCTCCCTATTCCCCGGCGACCATGGTCGCATCTGGCCCTGGACTTTGTCACTGGGTTGCCCTCTTCTGAGGGGAACACGGTCATTCTGACTATCGTGGACAGATTCAGCAAGTTCGCCCACTTTGTGCCCATTTCCAAGCTTCCCTCGGCCTCTGAGACGTCCGAGATCCTGGTTAGGGAGGTTTTCAGGGTCCACGGGTTGCCCAGTGACATAGTTTCCGACCGTGGTCCTCAGTTTACCTCTGCTGTCTGGAAGTCTTTCTGTTTGGCCATTGGAGCTACAGTCAGTCTCACATCTGGTTTTCACCCCCAATCTAATGGTCAGGCGGAGAGAGCCAACCAGAAGATGGAATCCACGCTACGCTGCCTTGTCTCCTCCAACCCCACCTCCTGGGTCTCTCAGTTGCCTTGGGTTGAATATGCCCACAATACTCTCCCTACATCTGCCACTGGGATGTCTCCCTTCCAGTGCCTGTATGGCTACCAACCTCCCTTGTTTCCTTCTCAGGAGAAGGATCTCTCAGTGCCCTCTGTTCAGGCCCACATTCGTCGTTGCCACCGGACCTGGCATCGGGCCAGAAAGGCCCTCCTTAGAGTTTCTGACCGGTATCAGCTCCAGGCGAATCGTCGCCGGATTCCCGCCCCCACCTATACCATCGGAGATAGGGTCTGGTTGGCCACACAGGATCTTCCTCTGCGGACTGAGTCTAAGAAACTGTCACCGAAGTTCATTGGTCCGTTTGTGGTGGAGAAGGTGATCAATCCTGTGGCGGTTCGACTCAAGTTACCTAGAAGGCTCAGAGTCCATCCCACCTTTCATGTCTCCTGCCTCAAGCCTGTTCTCCTCAGTCCTCTGTTAACCCCTCCGCCTCCTCCTCCTCCCCCTCGGATGATCGGAGGTGGTCCTGCCTACACGGTGCGCCGCATTATGGATTCCAGACGGCGGGGCCGGGGTTTCCAGTATCTCGTGGACTGGGAGGGGTATGGTCCTGAAGAGAGGAGTTGGATTCCTCTGCGCCAGATCCTGGATGCTGACCTCCTTCGTGACTTCTACCGCCTCCATCCTGGTGCTCCGGGTAGTCCGCCCGGTGGCGTTCGTCGGAGGGGGGGTACTGTCATGAACCCTGCATCCTGAGTCGGTTCCTGCCTGTGTTGCCATTTTTCTGCTCGGAATCTCCAGTTTCCTGAGGGTTCGTGAACGCTCCCGGCCTGGTTGCCGGGCGACGTTGCTAGGCGGGAGATCTCCCGATTAACCACACCTGCATCTCATCAGCGGTCTGCACACCTGGTCCTGATCATCACCCTTCTTAAGCCCTGACCTGACATCCATTCCCTGCCGGATCGTTAGCCATGAACAGTATGTTTGTCAGTGTATCAGCCTTGGAGTTTCTAGCATTAGTTTTGTTGTTTTGCACCTTGTTGGCTTGCCGTGTACTTACCTCCGTTTTGTTTCTATCTGCAGTCAATCTCCCGGAACCTTCACCCAACCCTGCCTGGTTGTCGGCGGCTGCCGAGCCATTCTTGGATCTACCACTGCACCTCCACCAACACATCTCCGCCGTCCGCTCTGTCCCCTGGATTATTCTACATCGTTTTTTTGAATCTGTTAAATAAATACTCACCTTCGTTTCAACTCACCTTGTCCTGGTCTGCTTCTGGGTTCTGGCTTAGTAAACCGTGACAACACCACTATCATGACTAGGGCCTGGATTCATGACTAGGGCCTGGATTCATGACTAGGGCCTGGATTCATGACTAGGGCCTGGACTCATGACTAGGGCCTGGATTCATGACTAGGGCCTGGATTCATGACTAGGGCCTGGATTCATGACTAGGGCCTGGATTCATGACTAGGGCCTGGATTCAATCCGATAGCGGATTTGGACAATTATCCATTTAAAGGTAATTTCCTATTGAGACGACAAATGCAGCATTTACCGTGAATGGGGTTTCCGGAAACGCGGGACCATTGCCTTTAAAACGTGCGGACAAAGCGCAATTGAATCCCGGCAAACCAATGATTTCCTCAACACACTAATTTACACAACATGACTTTGGGTCAAAGACACTCAGAGACCAATAGTTTCCATCATGGTTCAGCTGCGTCCAGAGAACGGAGTGTACACTAGAGACCAATGGGGGAGGAGACAACCTTTATTCTAAAGGTCAACTAAAGGGCAGGTGACATTTGAGTCACACTTGAACTCCCTGAATTACTCTGGCAGGAGCCTATATGATCTAAGATGGTACCCGATTACCTAGTTAGTGCATAAAGTATGTAATATAGTATTATAATATTATAATATATATATTATAAAGTTTGACCAAAGCTCATAGGGGTGGCAGGTAGCCTATCGGTAAGTGAAAGGTCGCTGGTTCGAATACCGGAGCTGACAAGATAATCTGTCTTTGCCCTCGAGCAAAGCGCTTAACACTAATTTTCTCCAGGAACTACTATGGCTGACCCTGTAAAACAACACAATTCACTACTACTATGGCTGACCCTGTAAAACAACACATTACACTGGACCTATCTTACTACTATGGCTGACCCTGTAAAACAACACCTCCCGAGTGGTGCAGTGGTCTAAGTCTAGCTGTGCCACTAGAGATCCTGGTTCGAATCCAGGCTCTGTCGTAGCCGGCCGCGACCGGGAGACCCATGGGGCGGCGCACAATTGGCCCAGCGTCGTCCAGGGTAGGGGAGGGAATGGCCGGCAGGGATGTAGCTCAGTTGGTAGAGCATGGCGTTTGCAACGCCAGGGTTGTGGGTTCGTTTCCCACGGGGGGCCAGTATGAAAAATAAAAATAATGTATGCACTCACTTAACTGTAAGTCGCTCTGGATAAGAGCATCTGCTAAATGACGTAAATGTGTATGTGACCATTTGTAAAAGTAAAATACTAGTATCTCTGATGAGTCACTCTGCTAATTCAGTCACACTCTCCTTTGTTCTAATGTGAAATGATTACACGCATGTTCAAATTACATAAAGAATGATTACACGCATGTTAAAATTACATAAAGAATGATTACACGCATGTTAAAATTACATAAAGAATGATTACACGCATGTTAAAATTACATAAAGAATGATTACACACATGTTAAAATTACATAAAGAATGATTACACGCATGTTCAAATTACATAAAGAATGATTACACGCATGTTCAAATTACATAAAGAATGATTACACGCATGTTAAAATTACATAAAGAATGATTACACGCATGTTCAAATTACATAAAGAATGATTACACGCATGTTCAAATTACATAAAGAATGATTACACACATGTAAAAATTACATAAAGAATGATTACACGCATGTTAAAATTACATAAAGAATGATTACACGCATGTTAAAATTACATAAATATTAAGCAATACTCGTGTGGGTACACTCATACTTTGTTTTGTTTTAGTGTTTGTTTTTTAAAGAATGCAAATCATTTACTTTTTAGTCATTTAGCAGACACTCTTATCCAGAGCGACTTACAGTTAGTGAGTGCATACATTTTCATACTGGCCCCCCGTGGGAATCGAACCCACAACCCTGGCGTTGCAAACGCCATGCTCTACCAACTGAGCTACAGGGGACTAATCACCCTGTGAATGAAAGTGCTGCTCAGGGCCGGATTAATGCAGGTGTTTACCCGTGGGGGGCCCAACAGGAAGCAAAAAATTAAATAGAAATACATACAAAAAAAGTATCATATTACAATATAGGAAATATATACAGTATATATTATATTTAGCCATGGTTTGAGAGCTTCAAAAAACAAAAAAATATAATGTATTTGGGAGATGTATGGAAGACATGCATAACAAAGCAGTTTCAATGCGTTAGTGTTTTACTTTGAATTACATTATGGTCTCTGTAGGTTAAATGACAGGTTAATGCGTGGCGCTCTCCTCATCAATGAAGGTACTACCAGTATGTTGGTGTACAGTGAGGGGAAAAAGTATTTGATCCCCTGCTGATTTTGTACGTTTGCCCACTGACAAAGACATGATCAGTCTATAATTTTAATGGTAGGTTTATTTGAACAGTGAGAGACAGAATAACAACAAAATCCAGAAAAACGCATGTCAAAAATGTTATAAATTGATTTGCATTTTAATGAGGGAAATAAGTATTTGACCCCCTCTCAATCAGAAAGATTTCTGGCTCCCAAGTGTCTTTTCTACAGGTAACGAGCTGAGATTAG
Source organism: Coregonus lavaretus (assembly GCF_964263955.1). NCBI lineage: Eukaryota > Metazoa > Chordata > Actinopteri > Salmoniformes > Salmonidae > Coregonus > Coregonus lavaretus. Next base: position 819,969 of record NC_140001.1, read on the forward strand.
GAGCACACTTTTAAAGGGAGTGCTCCTAATCTCAGCTTGTTACCTGTATAAAAGACACCTGTCCACAGAAGCAATCAATCAATCAGATTCCAAACTCTCCACCATGGCCAAGACCAAAGAGCTCTCCAAGGATGTCAGGGACAAGATTGTAGACCTACACAAGGCTGGAATGGGCTACAAGACCATCGTCACCAAGAAAACAATTGGTAACACACTACGCCGTGAAGGACTGAAATCCTGCAGCGCCCGCAAGGTCCCCCTGCTCAAGAAAGCACATATACAGGCCCGTCTGAAGTTTGCCAATGAACATCTGAATGATGCAGAGGAGAACTGGGTGAAAGTGTTGTGGTCAGATGAGACCAAAATGGAGCTCTTTGGCATCAACTCAACTCGCCGTGTTTGGAGGAGGAGGAATGCTGCCTATGACCCCAAGAACACCATCCCCACCGTCAAACATGGAGGTGGAAACATTATGCTTTGGGGGTGTTTTTCTGCTAAGGGGACAGGACAACTTCACCGCATCAAAGGGACGATGGACGGGGCCATGTACCATCAAATCTTGGGTGAGAACCTCCTTCCCTCAGCCATGGCATTGAAAATGGGTCGGGAATGGGTATTCCAGCATGACAATGACCCAAAACACACGGCAAAGGCAACAAAGGAGTGGCTCAAGAAGAAGCACATTAAGGTCCTGGAGTGGCCTAGTCAGTCTCCAGACCTTAATCCCATAGAAAATCTGTGGAGGGAGCTGAAGGTTCGAGTTGCCAAACGTCAGCCTCGAAACCTTAATGACTTGGAGAAGATCTGCAAAGAGGAGTGGGACAAAATCCCTCCTGAGATGTGTGCAAACCTGGTGGCCAACTACAAGAAATGTCTGACCTCTGTGATTGCCAGCAAGGGTTTTGCCACCAAGTACTAAGTCATGTTTTGCAGAAAGGTCAAATACTTATTTCCCTCATTAAAATGCAAATCAATTTATAACATTTTTGACATGCGTTTTTCTGGATTTTTTTGTTGTTATTCTGTCTCTCACTGTTCAAATAAACCTACCATTAAAATTATAGACTGATCATTTCTTTGTCAGTGGGCAAACGTACAAAATCAGCAGGGGATCAAATACTTTTTTCCCTCACTGTAGGTGTCATGCCCTGACGGATGGAACTCTTGTTTGTGGAGTCAGGGTGTGTGAATCTATGTTTTCTATGGTTAGGATCTAGAGTTGTGTTTCTATGTTTGGCCGGGTGTGATTCCCAATCAGAGGCAGCTGTCGCTCGTTGTCTCTGATTGGGGATCATACTTAGGTAGCCCAGTTGCCTACTACGGTTGTGGGATCTTGTTCTGTGTTAGGCTTGTATGTGTTTAGCCTGAGGACTTCACGTTACGTTGTTTCTTGTTTTGTTCAATGTTTATTTGGTTTAATAAACATGTTCGCATACCACGCTGCACCTTGGTCTGACCCGTCTCTCAACCCTCTTGACAGAAGATCCCACCACCAATGGACCAAGCATCGTGACCAGGAGGAGCCGTAGTGCGTGTTCCCAGTCCGGTCCTCTTGACAGAAGATCCCACCACCAATGGACCAAGCATCGTGACCAGGAGGAGCCGTAGTGCGTGTTCCCAGGAGGAGCCGTAGTGCGTGTTCCCAGTCCGGTCCAGAAGGTAACACAGAGGTGTATCTATTCTATCTATTCTCCAATAGCAGCCTGCTTTACATCCTTCTATTATGGACATGTCCTACTGCATCCTTCTATTATGGACATGTCCTACTGCATCCTTCTATTATGGACATGTCCTACTGCATCCTTCTATTATGGACATGTCCTACTGCATCCTTCTATTATGGACATGTCCTACTGCATCCTTCTATTATGGACATGTCCTACTGCATCCTTCTATTATGGACATGTCCTACTGCATCCTTCTATTATGGACATGTCCTACTGCATCCTTCTATTATGGACATGTCCTACGGCATCCTTCTATTATGGACATGTCCTACGGCATCCTTCTATTATGGACATGTCCTACTGCATCCTTCTATTATGGACATGTCCTACTGCATCCTTCTAGCATGGACATGTCCTACTGCATCCTTCTATTATGGACATGTCCTACTGCATCCTTCTATTATGGACATGTCCTACTGCATCCTTCTATTATGGACATGTCCTACTGCATCCTTCTATTATGGACATGTCCTACTGCATCCTTCTATTATGGACATGTCCTACTGCATCCTTCTATTATGGACATGTCCTACTGCATCCTTCTATTATGGACATGTCCTACGGCATCCTTCTATTATGGACATGTCCTACTGCATCCTTCTATTATGGACATTCCTACTGCATCCTTCTATTATGGACATGTCCTACTGCATCCTTCTATTATGGACATGTCCTACTGCATCCTTCTAGCATGGACATGTCCTACGGCATCCTTCTATTATGGACATGTCCTACGGCATCCTTCTATTATGGACATGTCCTACTGCATCCTTCTATTATGGACATGTCCTACTGCATCCTTCTATTATGGACATGTCCTACTGCGTCCTTCTATTATGGACATGTCTCACTGCATCCTTCTAGCATGGACATGTCTCACTGCATCCTTCTAGCATGGACATGTCTCACTGCATCCTTCTAGCATGGACATGTCTCACTGCATCCTTCTAGCATGGACATGTCTCACTGCATCCTTCTAGCATGGACATGTCCTACTGCATCCTTCTAGCATGGACATGTCTCACTGCATCCTTCTAGCATGGACATGTCTCACTGCATCCTTCTAGCATGGACATGTCTCACTGCATCCTTCTAGCATGGACATGTCTCACTGCATCCTTCTAGCATGGACATGTCTCACTGCATCCTTCTAGCATGGACATGTCTCACTGCATCCTTCTAGCATGGACATGTCTCACTGCATCCTTCTAGCATGGACATGTCTCACTGCATCCTTCTAGCATTTAACATGTCTCACTGCATCCTTCTAGCATTTAACATGTCTCACTGCGTCCTTCTAGCATTTAACATGTCTCACTGCGTCCTTCTAGCATTTAACATGTCTCACTGCGTCCTTCTAGCATTTAACATGTCTCACTGCATCCTTCTAGCATTTAACATGTCTCACTGCATCCTTCTAGCATTTAACATGTCTCACTGCATCCTTCTAGCATTTAACATGTCTCACTGCGTCCTTCTAGCATTTAACATGTCTCACTGCATCCTTCTAGCATTTAACATGTCTCACTGCGTCCTTCTAGCATTTAACATGTCTCACTGCATCCTTCTAGCATTTAACATGTCTCACTGCATCCTTCTAGCATTTAACATGTCTCACTGCATCCTTCTAGCATTTAACATGTCTCACTGCATCCTTCTAGCATTTAACATGTCTCACTGCATCCTTCTAGCATTTAACATGTCTCACTGCATCCTTCTAGCATTTAACATGTCTCACTGCATCCTTCTAGCATTTAACATGTCTCACTGCATCCTTCTAGCATTTAACATGTCTCACTGCATCCTTCTAGCATGGACATGTCTCACTGCATCCTTCTAGCATTTAACATGTCTCACTGCATCCTTCTAGCATTTAACATGTCTCACTGCGTCCTTCTAGCATTTAACATGTCTCACTGCGTCCTTCTAGCATTTAACATGTCTCACTGCGTCCTTCTAGCATTTAACATGTCTCACTGCGTCCTTCTAGCATTTAACATGTCTCACTGCATCCTTCTAGCATTTAACATGTCTCACTGCATCCTTCTAGCATTTAACATGTCTCACTGCATCCTTCTAGCATTTAACATGTCTCACTGCATCCTTCTAGCATTTAACATGTCTCACTGCATCCTTCTAGCATTTAACATGTCTCACTGCATCCTTCTAGCATTTAACATGTCTCACTGCATCCTTCTAGCATTTAACATGTCTCACTGCATCCTTCTAGCATTTAACATGTCTCACTGCATCCTTCTAGCATTTAACTTCTGTCTTAAAGTCCAGACACACACACCACACGTCCGTCCATCCGTCCGTCTGTCACCAAAGGTTTGCTGTCACTCGATACCCCTCTACTCTACTCTCCCCTTGTACTGCCATCACAAATATAACCTTGGCTTTCAGCCATGCTGCTGGAATGAGGTTGACCTTCTCTGTTAACAGCTGTTCTCTCTCTCTCTCTCTCTCTCTCTCTCTCTCTCTCTCTCTCTCTCTCTCTCTCTCTCTCTCTCTCTCTCTCTCTCTCTCTCTCTCTCTCTCTCTCTCTCTCTCTCTCTCTCTCGCTCACACACACATTCATATACACACAGTGCCTGTCCCTGTCCCTCTCACACACACAGTCGTGCTTCTCTACCCAGGAGGATCAGCCTAACCCGGACCCAACGAGGTAGAACCCCAACCCGGCTCCAACATGTCGGATAATAACTCTGAGATCGACACGGATGTGTGGACCCTAACTCGGTTTGTGATGGAGACGGGTCGCCAGGTCAAGGGGTCGACAGGAGAGCTGACTCAGCTGATTAACAGTCTGCTGACATCCATCAAAGCCATCTCCTGCGCCGTGCGTAAGGCCGGACTCGCACACCTGTAAGTACTACACTGTCTCCCTGCACCTCCACCTGTAACTTTTAAACATTATAAATAAATTATTGGAAAGTCCTGATTGAAAGTAATGAACAATGTTCAATTAATTCATGCAACATGGATGGCAGTGGAGAGAGGGAGAGACAGGAAGCCAGAGAGGCGGAGTGTGTTTTTGATAGAGAGAGTAGAGAGTGTTAATAAAAGAAGTCCCCCTCTGCAGTGGTACATGTTTCTAGTGTACTCCCCTCTCAGTTGAATCACAGCAACAGGAGTCTATATGTTAAAGTCAGTTAGCTAACTACTGTTTGAGAGTAACCTACAGGCAGCAGCATGTGAATGAAATGGCTGTGGTGAGTTGGAGGCATGGGGACACGTGCTTCTGCCATGACCTGTGACATTTAAGGCTGAATGTTGGTTCCAGCATGTTGCATTCAGCTGGAGATAGCTCTTCTCTGGGACAGTACAGCATGTTGCATTCAGCTGGAGATAGCTCTTCTCTGGGACAGTACAGCATGTTGCATTCACCTGGAGATAGCTCTTCTCTGGGACAGTACAGCATGTTGCATTCAGCTGGAGATAGCTCTTCTCTGGGACAGTACAGCATGTTGCATTCAGCTGGAGATAGCTCTTCTCTGGGACAGTACAGCATGTTGCATTCAGCTGGAGATAGCTCTTCTCTGGGACAGTACAGCATGTTGCATTCAGCTGGAGATAGCTCTTCTCTGGGACAGTACAGCATGTTGCATTCAGCTGGAGATAGCTCTTCTCTGGGACAGTACAGCATGTTGCATTCAGCTGGAGATAGCTCTTCTCTGGGACAGTACAGCATGTTGCATTCAGCTGGAGATAGCTCTTCTCTGGGACAGTACAGCATGTTGCATTCAGCTGGAGATAGCTCTTCTCTGGGACAGTACAGCATGTTGCATTCAGCTGGAGATAGCTCTTCTCTGGGACAGTACAGCATGTTGCATTCAGCTGGAGATAGCTCTTCTCTGGGACAGTACAGCATGTTGCATTCAGCTGGAGATAGCTCTTCTCTGGGACAGTACAGCATGTTGCATTCAGCTGGAGATAGCTCTTCTCTGGGACAGTACAGCATGTTGCATTCAGCTGGAGATAGCTCTTCTCTGGGACAGTACAGCATGTTGCATTCAGCTGGAGCCAGGGCCGGGTTAGCGAATGGGCACGCAGGGCACGTGCCCCCCAGATAGCATATGATAGCAACAGTTTTATAAATGCAGGAAATTGGCTTTAAAACTGCAAAATGTTCTCTCGGCCTCATGGCATAATGTGTAGAATAGCAGGAAATTAGCTTTAAAACAGAAATAAAAAAATCTCTGCCCCATGGCAAAAAGTGTAGAATTGCAGGAAATGAGTTTCAAAACGGCAACATTTTCTCTTAGCCTCATTACGAAATGTGTAGAATAGCTTTATAAAACGGAAAAATGTTCTCTCTGCACCATGGAAAAATGTGTTGAAATGCAGTAACTTTGCCGATTAGATACACTACATGACCAAAAGTATGTGGACACCTGCTCGTCGAACATCTCATTCCGAAATCATCAAATCAAATCTAATCAAATTCTAAAATTGATTAAATTAAATATTTTCCTCATCAATCTACACACAATAACCCATAATGACAAAGAGAAAACAGGTTTTAAGACTATTTTGCAAATTTATTCAAAATAAAAACAGAAATACCTTATTTACATAGTGTATGTAGATATAGGTAGGGGTAAAGTGACTAGACAACAGGATAGATAATAGACAGTAGCAGCAGTATACTGTAGGTAGGGGTAAAGTGACTAGGCAACAGGATAGATAATAGACAGTAGCAGCAGTATACTGTAGGTAGGGGTAAAGGGACTAGACAACAGGATAGATAATAGACAGTAGCAGCAGTATACTGTAGGTAGGGGTAAAGTGACTAGACAACAGGATAGATAATAGACAGTAGCAGCAGTATACTGTAGGTAGGGGTAAAGGGACTAGACAACAGGATAGATAATAGACAGTAGCAGCAGTATACTGTAGGTAGGGGTAAAGGGACTAGACAACAGGATAGATAATAGACAGTAGCAGCAGTATACTGTAGGTAGGGGTAAAGGGACTAGACAACAGGATAGATAATAGACAGTAGCAGCAGTATACTGTAGGTAGGGGTAAAGTGACTAGACAACAGGATAGATAATAGACAGTAGCAGCAGTATACTGTCTGTAGGGGTAAAGGGACTAGACAACAGGATAGATAATAGACAGTAGCAGCAGTATACTGTAGGTAGGGGTAAAGGGAATAGACAACAGGATAGATAATAGACAGTAGCAGCAGTATACTGTAGGTAGGGGTAAAGTGACTAGACAACAGGATAGATAATAGACAGTAGCAGCAGTATACTGTAGGTAGGGGTAAAGTGACTAGACAACAGGATAGATAATAGACAGTAGCAGCAGTATACTGTAGGTAGGGGTAAAGGGACTAGACAACAGGATAGATAATAGACAGTAGCAGCAGTATACTGTAGGTAGGGGTAAAGGGACTAGACAACAGGATAGATAATAGACAGTAGCAGCAGTATACTGTAGGTAGGGGTAAAGTGACTAGACAACAGGATAGATAATAGACAGTAGCAGCAGTATACTGTAGGTAGGGGTAAAGTGACTAGACAACAGGATAGATAATAGACAGTAGCAGCAGTATACTGTAGGTAGGGGTAAAGGGACTAGACAACAGGATAGATAATAGACAGTAGCAGCAGTATACTGTAGGTAGGGGTAAAGTGACTAGGCAACAGGATAGATAATAGACAGTAGCAGCAGTATACTGTAGGTAGGGGTAAAGTGACTAGGCAACAGGATAGATAATAGACAGTAGCAGCAGTATACTGTAGGTAGGGGTAAAGTGACTAGACAACAGGATAGATAATAGACAGTAGCAGCAGTATACTGTAGGTAGGGGTAAAGGGACTAGACAACAGGATAGATAATAGACAGTAGCAGCAGTATACTGTAGGTAGGGGTAAAGTGACTAGGCAACAGGATAGATAATAGACAGTAGCAGCAGTATACTGTAGGTAGGGGTAAAGTGACTAGGCAACAGGATAGATAATAGACAGTAGCAGCAGTATACTGTAGGTAGGGGTAAAGTGACTAGACAACAGGATAGATAATAGACAGTAGCAGCAGTATACTGTAGGTAGGGGTAAAGTGACTAGACAACAGGATAGATAATAGACAGTAGCAGCAGTATACTGTAGGTAGGGGTAAAGTGACTAGACAACAGGATAGATAATAGACAGTAGCAGCAGTATACTGTAGGTAGGGGTAAAGTGACTAGACAACAGGATAGATAATAGACAGTAGCAGCAGTATACTGTAGGTAGGGGTAAAGTGACTAGGCAACAGGATAGATAATAGACAGTAGCAGCAGTATACTGTAGGTAGGGGTAAAGTGACTAGACAACAGGATAGATAATAGACAGTAGCAGCAGTATACTGTAGGTAGGGGTAAAGTGACTAGACAACAGGATAGATAATAGACAGTAGCAGCAGTATACTGTAGGTAGGGGTAAAGTGACTAGGCAACAGGATAGATAATAGACAGTAGCAGCAGTATACTGTAGGTAGGGGTAAAGGGACTAGACAACAGGATAGATAATAGACAGTAGCAGCAGTATACTGTAGGTAGGGGTAAAGTGACTAGGCAACAGGATAGATAATAGACAGTAGCAGCAGTATACTGTAGGTAGGGGTAAAGTGACTAGACAACAGGATAGATAATAGACAGTTGCAGCAGCGTAGGTGATGAGTCAAAAGAGTTAGTGAAAAGGGGGGTCAATGCAGATAGTTAAAAACTGAATCAATAGCTACCCAGACTAACTATTTATCAGTCTTATGGCTTGGGGGCCCTGTTGGTTCCAGACTTGGTCCATCGGTACATTTAAGTACCTGCTTGCTGTGCGGTAGCAGAGAGAACAGTCCATGACTTGGGTGACTGGAATCTTTGACAATTTTTTGGGCCTTCCTCTGACACCTCCTGGTATAGAGGTCCTGGATGGCAGGAAGCTTGGCCCCAGTGATGTACTGGGCCGTACGCACTACCCTCTGTGGCACCTTCTGGTTGGATGCCAAGCAGTTGCCATACCAGGCGGTGATGCAGCCAGTCAGGGTGCTCTCAGTGGTGCAGCTGTAGAACTTTGAGGATCTGAGGGTCCATGCCAAATCTTTTCAGCCTCCTGAGGGAGAAGTGCCTTCTTCAAATAAAATTGTATTTGTCACATGCGCCGAAAACAACAGGTGTAGACTTCACCGTGAAATGCGACTGTGTTGGCATGTTATAATTCCTTAGTGATGGAGAGAGGGAGAGAAGCTGCCATTATGTCACACTGTAAGCTAAGCTGCTGAGCATGGCTTCAGCCTGACCATGGCAGTGTCTAGTGAAAACTAAAGACATCTCAAACAGACTCTGAGAAACTGGGATCAGGATGGATGACCTTAATCATGGCTGAGACACAACAGAGCTTTATAACATTACTCCCTCATGGCTTTAAACCACAGCATCTTTGTCTGACTGACAGCTAAGGTTGCATGTCGTCCTGCACTGACACCCATACACACTGACACCCATACACACTGACACCCATACACACTGACACCCATACACACTGACACCCATACACACTGACACCCATACACACTGACACCCATACACACTGACACCCATACACACTGACACCCATACACACTGACACCCATACACACTGACACCAATACACACTGACACCCATACACCCATACACACTGACACCCATACACACTGACACCCATACACACTGACACCCATACACACTGACACCCATACACACTGACACCCATACACACTGACACCCATACACACTGACACCCATACACACTGACACCAATACACACTGACACCCATACACCCATACACACTGACACCCATACACACTGACACCCATACACCCATAGACACTGACACCCATAGACACTGACACCCATACCTACTGACACCCATACACACTGACACCCATACACACTGACACCCATAGACACTGACACCCATACACACTGACACCCATAGACACTGACACCCATACACACTGACACCCATAGACACTGACACCCATACACACTGACACCCATACACACTGACACCCATACACACTGACACCCATACACACTGACACCCATACACACTGACGCCCATACACACTGACGCCCATACACACTGACGCCCATACACACTGACACCCATACACACTGACACCCATACACACTGACACCCATACACACTGACACCCATACACACTGACACCCATACACACTGACACCCATACACACTGACACCCATACACACTGACACCCATACCTACTGACGAGGCGTCTCTCCTACAGCAGGTAGACATCTTACAGTACAGTGAAAGTGACAGGAGGCTAACAAGGTTAGGTTTAGGGTCAGGGGTCAGCCAGGGCATTGGGTTAGGGTTCAGCCAGGGCATTGGGTTAGGGTTAGGGTTAGGGTTCAGTCAGGGCATTGGGTTAGGGTTAGGGTTAGGGTTCAGCCAAGGCATTGGGTTAGGGTTAGGGTTCAGCCAGGGCATTGGGTTAGGGTTAGGGTTCAGCCAAGGCATTGGGTTAGGGTTAGGGTTCAGCCAAGGCATTGGGTTAGGGTTAGGGTTCAGCCAGGGCATTGGGTTAGGGTTAGGGGTCAGCCAGGGCATTGGGTTAGGGTTAGGGTTAGGGTTCAGCCAAGGCATTGGGTTAGGGTTAGGGTTCAGCCAGGGCATTGGGTTAGGGTTAGGGTTCAGCCAAGGCATTGGGTTAGGGTTAGGGTTCAGCCAAGGCATTGGGTTAGGGTTAGGGTTCAGCCAGGGCATTGGGTTAGGGTTAGGGTTCAGCCAGGGCATTGGGTTAGGGTTAGGGTTCAGCCAGGGCATTGGGTTAGGGTTCAGCCAAGGCATTGGGTTAGGGTTAGGGTTAGGGTTCAGCCAGGGCATTGGGTTAGGGTTCAGCCAAGGCATTGGGTTAGGGTTAGGGTTAGGGTTAGCCAGGGCATTGGGTTAGGGTTAGGGTTCAGCCAGGGCATTGGGTTAGGGTTAGGGTTCAGCCAGGGCATTGGGTTAGGGTTAGGGTTCAGCCAGGGCATTGGGTTAGGGTTCAGCCAAGGCATTGGGTTAGGGTTAGGGGTCAGCCAGGGCATTGGGTTAGGGTTAGGGTTCAGCCAGGGCATTGGGTTAGGGTTCAGCCAGGGCATTGGGTTAGGGTTAGGGTTAGGGTTCAGCCAAGGCATTGGGTTAGGGTTAGGGTTCAGCCAGGGCATTGGGTTAGGGTTAGGGTTCAGCCAAGGCATTGGGTTAGGGTTAGGGTTCAGCCAGGGCATTGGGTTAGGGTTAGGGTTCAGCCAGGGCATTGGGTTAGGGTTAGGGTTCAGCCAAGGCATTGGGTTAGGGTTAGGGTTCAGCCAGGGCATTGGGTTAGGGTTAGGGTTCAGCCAGGGCATTGGGTTAGGGTTCAGCCAAGGCATTGGGTTAGGGTTAGGGTTAGGGTTCAGCCAGGGCATTGGGTTAGGGTTCAGCCAAGGCATTGGGTTAGGGTTAGGGGTCAGCCAGGGCATTGGGTTAGGGTTAGGGTTCAGCCAGGGCATTGGGTTAGGGTTAGGGTTAGGGTTCAGCCAGGGCATTGGGTTAGGGTTAGGGTTAGGGTTCAGCCAGGGCATTGGGTTAGGGTTAGGGTTCAGCCAGGGCATTGGGTTAGGGTTAGGGTTAGGGTTAGCCAGGGCATTGGGTTAGGGTTAGGGTTCAGCCAGGGCATTGGGTTAGGGTTAGGGTTCAGCCAGGGCATTGGGTTAGGGTTAGGGTTCAGCCAGGGCATTGGGTTAGGGTTAGGGTTCAGCCAGGGCATTGGGTTAGGGTTCAGCCAAGGCATTGGGTTAGGGTTAGGGTTAGGGTTCAGCCAGGGCATTGGGTTAGGGTTCAGCCAAGGCATTGGGTTAGGGTTAGGGTTCAGCCAGGGCATTGGGTTAGGGTTAGGGTTCAGCCAAGGCATTGGGTTAGGGTTAGGGTTCAGCCAGGGCATTGGGTTAGGGTTAGGGTTCAGCCAGGGCATTGGGTTAGGGTTCAGCCAAGGCATTGGGTTAGGGTTAGGGTTAGGGTTCAGCCAGGGCATTGGGTTAGGGTTCAGCCAAGGCATTGGGTTAGGGTTAGGGGTCAGCCAGGGCATTGGGTTAGGGTTAGGGTTCAGCCAGGGCATTGGGTTAGGGTTAGGGTTAGGGTTAGCCAGGTTATTGGGTTAGGGTTCAGCCAAGGCATTGGGTTAGGGTTCAGCCAGGGCATTGGGTTAGGGTTCAGCCAGGGCATTGGGTTAGGGTTAGGGTTCAGCCAGGGCATTGGGTTAGGGGTCAGCCAGGGCATTGGGTTAGGGTTAGGGTTCAGCCAGGGCATTGGGTTAGGGTTAGGGTTAGGGGTGACAGGAGGCTAGCTAACAAGGCCCTGTGTGTTGCAGACAGGGTTAGGGTTAGGGTTAGGGTTAGGGTTAGGGGTGACAGGAGGCTAGCTAACAAGGCCCTGTGTGTTGCAGACAGGGTTAGGGTTAGGGTTAGGGTTAGGGTTAGGGGTGACAGGAGGCTAGCTAACAAGGCCCTGTGTGTTGCAGACAGGGTTAGGGTTAGGGTTAGGGTTAGGGTTAGGGGTGACAGGAGGCTAGCTAACAGGGCCCTGTGTGTTGCAGACAGGGCATTGCAGGGACAGTGAACACGACGGGTGATGACCAGAAGAAGCTGGATGTCCTCTCTAATGACCTAGTCATTAATATGCTGAGGTCATCATACGGAACCTGCTGCATGGTGTCAGAGGAGAACGAACACGCCATCATCACACCCAAGGAAAAGAGGGTATCTTTTCATCTTCTCTCTAATGGTTTAGATAAATGTTGGAAGGCTGTTGTCTCTTTCTCAGTTCATCTTTCATCGATTCCGTGCATCCACTCTCCTTGCCTCCTCACAAGGCATTGGATGAGAAGAAGGCTGGATCTTGGATGAGAAGAAGGCTAACCCTAACCCTATCCCCAGTTGACCTCCCCCTCGTCTCTCCTCCAGGGTCCCATACCCCTATCCCCAGCTGACCCCCTCGTCTCTCCTCCAGGGTCCCATACCCCTATCCTCAGTTGACCTCCCCCTCGTCTCTCCTCCAGGGTCCCATACCCCTATTCCCAGTTGACCCCCTTGTCTCTTCTCCAGGGTCCCATACCCCTATCCCCAGTTGACCCCCCCCCTTGTCTCTCCTCCAGGGTCCCATACCCCTATCCCCAGTTGACCCCCCTTGTCTCTCCTCCAGGGTCCCATACCCCTATCCTCAGTTGACCCCCTTGTCTCTCCTCCAGGGTCCCATACCCCTATTCCCAGTTGACCCCCTTGTCTCTCCTCCAGGGTCCCATACCCCTATCCTCAGTTGACCTCCCCCTCGTCTCTCCTCCAGGGTCCCATACCCCTATCCCCAGCTGACCCCCTTGTCTCTCCTCCAGGGTCCCATACCCCTATCCTCAGTTGACCCCCTTGTCTCTCCTCCAGGGTCCCATACCCCTATTCCCAGTTGACCTCCCCCTTGTCTCTCCTCCAGGGTCCCATACCCCTATCCCCAGTTGACCCCCCCTTGTCTCTCCTCCAGGGTCCCATACCCCTATCCCCAGTTGACCCCCCCTTGTCTCTCCTCCAGGGTCCCATACCCCTATCCCCAGTTGACCCCCTTGTCTATCCTCCAGGGTCCCATACCCCTATCCTCAGTTGACCCCCTTGTCTCTCCTCCAGGGTCCCATACCCCTATTCCCAGTTGACCCCCTTGTCTCTTCTCCAGGGTCCCATACCCCTATCCCCAGTTGACCCCCCCCCTTGTCTCTCCTCCAGGGTCCCATACCCCTATCCCCAGTTGACCCCCCTTGTCTCTCCTCCAGGGTCCCATACCCCTATCCTCAGTTGACCCCCTTGTCTCTCCTCCAGGGTCCCATACCCTTATTCCCAGTTGACCCCCTTGTCTCTCCTCCAGGGTCCCATACCCCTATCCTCAGTTGACCCCCTTGTCTCTCCTCCAGGGTCCCATACCCCTATCCCCAGCTGACCCCCTTGTCTCTCCTCCAGGGTCCCATACCCCTATCCTCAGTTGACCCCCTTGTCTCTCCTCCAGGGTCCCATACCCCTATTCCCAGTTGACCTCCCCCTTGTCTCTCCTCCAGGGTCCCATACCCCTATCCCCAGTTGACCCCCCCTTGTCTCTCCTCCAGGGTCCCATACCCCTATCCCCAGTTGACCCCCCCTTGTCTCTCCTCCAGGGTCCCATACCCCTATCCCCAGTTGACCCCCTTGTCTATCCTCCAGGGTCCCATACCCCTATCCTCAGTTGACCCCCTTGTCTCTCCTCCAGGGTCCCATACCCCTATCCCCAGCTGACCCCCTTGTCTCTCCTCCAGGGTCCCATACCCCTATCCCCAGTTGACCCCCTTGTCTCTCCTCCAGGGTCCCATACCCCTATTCCCAGTTGACCCCCTTGTCTATCCTCCAGGGTCCCATACCCCTATCCTCAGTTGACCCCCTTGTCTCTCCTCCAGGGTCCCATACCCCTATCCCTAGTTGACCCCCTTGTCTCTCCTCCAGGGTCCCATACCCCTATCCCCAGTTGACCCCCCATTGTCTCTCCTCCAGGGTCCCATACCCCTATTCCCAGTTGACCCCCTTGTCTCTCCTCCAGGGTCCCATACCCCTATCCCCAGTTGACCCCCTTGTCTCTCCTCCAGGGTCCCATACCCCTATTCCCAGTTGACCCCCTTGTCTCTCCTCCAGGGTCCCATACCCCTATCCCCAGTTGACCCCCCATTGTCTCTCCTCCAGGGTCCCATACCCCTATCCCCAGTTGACCCCCTTGTCTCTCCTCCAGGGTCCCATACCCCTATCCCCAGCTGACCCCCTTGTCTCTCCTCCAGGGTCCCATACCCCTATCCCCAGTTGACCCCCTTGTCTCTCCTCCAGGGTCCCATACCCCTATCCCCAGTTGACCCCCTTGTCTCTCCTCCAGGGTCCCATACCCCTATCCCCAGCTGACCCCCTTGTCTCTCCTCCAGGGTCCCATACCCCTATCCCCAGCTGACCCCCTTGTCTCTCCTCCAGGGTCCCATACCCCTATCCCCAGCTGACCCCCTTGTCTCTCCTCCAGGGTCCCATACCCCTATCCCCAGTTGACCCCCCCTTGTCTCTCCTCCAGGGTCCCATACCCCTATCCCCAGCTGACCCCCTTGTCTCTCCTCCAGGGTCCCATACCCCTATTCCCAGTTGACCCCCTTGTCTCTCCTCCAGGGTCCCATACCCCTATCCTCAGTTGACCCCCTTGTCTCTCCTCCAGGGTCCCATACCCCTATCCCCAGCTGACCCCCTTGTCTCTCCTCCAGGGTCCCATACCCCTATCCCCAGTTGACCCCCCCTTGTCTCTCCTCCAGGGTCCCATACCCCTATCCCCAGCTGACCCCCTTGTCTCTCCTCCAGGGTCCCATACCCCTATTCCCAGTTGACCCCCTTGTCTCTCCTCCAGGGTCCCATACCCCTATTCCCAGTTGACCCCCTTGTCTCTCCTCCAGGGTCCCATACCCCTATTCCCAGTTGACCCCCTTATCTCTCCTCCAGGGTCCCATACCCCTATCCCCAGTTGACCCCCCATTGTCTCTCCTCCAGGGTCCCATACCCCTATCCCCAGTTGACCCCCCTTGTCTGTCCTCCAGGGTCCCATACCCCTATCCTCAGTTGACCCCCTTGTCTCTCCTCCAGGGTCCCATACCCCTATTCCCAGTTGACCCCCTTGTCTCTCCTCCAGGGTCCCATACCCCTATCCTCAGTTGACCTCCCCCTCGTCTCTCCTCCAGGGTCCCATACCCCTATCCCCAGCTGACCCCCTTGTCTCTCCTCCAGGGTCCCATACCCCTATCCTCAGTTGACCCCCTTGTCTCTCCTCCAGGGTCCCATACCCCTATTCCCAGTTGACCTCCCCCTTGTCTCTCCTCCAGGGTCCCATACCCCTATCCCCAGTTGACCCCCCCTTGTCTCTCCTCCAGGGTCCCATACCCCTATCCCCAGTTGATCCCCCCTTGTCTCTCCTCCAGGGTCCCATACCCCTATCCCCAGTTGACCCCCTTGTCTATCCTCCAGGGTCCCATACCCCTATCCTCAGTTGACCCCCTTGTCTCTCCTCCAGGGTCCCATACCCCTATTCCCAGTTGACCCCCTTGTCTCTTCTCCAGGGTCCCATACCCCTATCCCCAGTTGACCCCCCCCCTTGTCTCTCCTCCAGGGTCCCATACCCCTATCCCCAGTTGACCCCCCTTGTCTCTCCTCCAGGGTCCCATACCCCTATCCTCAGTTGACCCCCTTGTCTCTCCTCCAGGGTCCCATACCCTTATTCCCAGTTGACCCCCTTGTCTCTCCTCCAGGGTCCCATACCCCTATCCTCAGTTGACCTCCCCCTTGTCTCTCCTCCAGGGTCCCATACCCCTATCCCCAGCTGACCCCCTTGTCTCTCCTCCAGGGTCCCATACCCCTATCCTCAGTTGACCCCCTTGTCTCTCCTCCAGGGTCCCATACCCCTATTCCCAGTTGACCTCCCCCTTGTCTCTCCTCCAGGGTCCCATACCCCTATCCCCAGTTGACCCCCCCTTGTCTCTCCTCCAGGGTCCCATACCCCTATCCCCAGTTGACCCCCCCTTGTCTCTCCTCCAGGGTCCCATACCCCTATCCCCAGTTGACCCCCTTGTCTATCCTCCAGGGTCCCATACCCCTATCCTCAGTTGACCCCCTTGTCTCTCCTCCAGGGTCCCATACCCCTATCCCCAGCTGACCCCCTTGTCTCTCCTCCAGGGTCCCATACCCCTATCCCCAGTTGACCCCCTTGTCTCTCCTCCAGGGTCCCATACCCCTATTCCCAGTTGACCCCCTTGTCTATCCTCCAGGGTCCCATACCCCTATCCTCAGTTGACCCCCTTGTCTCTCCTCCAGGGTCCCATACCCCTATCCCTAGTTGACCCCCTTGTCTCTCCTCCAGGGTCCCATACCCCTATCCCCAGTTGACCCCCCATTGTCTCTCCTCCAGGGTCCCATACCCCTATTCCCAGTTGACCCCCTTGTCTCTCCTCCAGGGTCCCATACCCCTATCCCCAGTTGACCCCCTTGTCTCTCCTCCAGGGTCCCATACCCCTATTCCCAGTTGACCCCCTTGTCTCTCCTCCAGGGTCCCATACCCCTATCCCCAGTTGACCCCCCATTGTCTCTCCTCCAGGGTCCCATACCCCTATCCCCAGTTGACCCCCTTGTCTCTCCTCCAGGGTCCCATACCCCTATCCCCAGCTGACCCCCTTGTCTCTCCTCCAGGGTCCCATACCCCTATCCCCAGTTGACCCCCTTGTCTCTCCTCCAGGGTCCCATACCCCTATCCCCAGTTGACCCCCTTGTCTCTCCTCCAGGGTCCCATACCCCTATCCCCAGCTGACCCCCTTGTCTCTCCTCCAGGGTCCCATACCCCTATCCCCAGCTGACCCCCTTGTCTCTCCTCCAGGGTCCCATACCCCTATCCCCAGCTGACCCCCTTGTCTCTCCTCCAGGGTCCCATACCCCTATCCCCAGTTGACCCCCCCTTGTCTCTCCTCCAGGGTCCCATACCCCTATCCCCAGCTGACCCCCTTGTCTCTCCTCCAGGGTCCCATACCCCTATTCCCAGTTGACCCCCTTGTCTCTCCTCCAGGGTCCCATACCCCTATCCTCAGTTGACCCCCTTGTCTCTCCTCCAGGGTCCCATACCCCTATCCCCAGCTGACCCCCTTGTCTCTCCTCCAGGGTCCCATACCCCTATCCCCAGTTGACCCCCCCTTGTCTCTCCTCCAGGGTCCCATACCCCTATCCCCAGCTGACCCCCTTGTCTCTCCTCCAGGGTCCCATACCCCTATTCCCAGTTGACCCCCTTGTCTCTCCTCCAGGGTCCCATACCCCTATTCCCAGTTGACCCCCTTGTCTCTCCTCCAGGGTCCCATACCCCTATTCCCAGTTGACCCCCTTGTCTCTCCTCCAGGGTCCCATACCCCTATCCCCAGTTGACCCCCCATTGTCTCTCCTCCAGGGTCCCATACCCCTATCCCCAGTTGACCCCCTTGTCTCTCCTCCAGGGTCCCATACCCCTATCCCCAGCTGACCCCCTTGTCTCTCCTCCAGGGTCCCATACCCCTATCCCCAGTTGACCCCCTTGTCTCTCCTCCAGGGTCCCATACCCCTATCCCCAGTTGACCCCCTTGTCTCTCCTCCAGGGTCCCATACCCCTATCCCCAGCTGACCCCCTTGTCTCTCCTCCAGGGTCCCATACCCCTATCCCCAGCTGACCCCCTTGTCTCTCCTCCAGGGTCCCATACCCCTATCCCCAGCTGACCCCCTTGTCTCTCCTCCAGGGTCCCATACCCCTATCCCCAGTTGACCCCCCCTTGTCTCTCCTCCAGGGTCCCATACCCCTATCCCCAGCTGACCCCCTTGTCTCTCCTCCAGGGTCCCATACCCCTATCCCCAGCTGACCCCCTTGTCTCTCCTCCAGGGTCCCATACCCCTATCCCCAGCTGACCCCCTTGTCTCTCCTCCAGGGTCCCATACCCCTATCCCCAGGTGACCCCCTTGTCTCTCCTCCAGGGTCCCATACCCCTATCCCCAGCTGACCCCCTTGTCTCTCCTCCAGGGTCCCATACCCCTATCCCCAGCTGACCCCCTTGTCTCTCCTCCAGGGTCCCATACCCCTATCCCCAGCTGACCCCCTTGTCTCTCCTCCAGGGTCCCATACCCCTATCCCCAGCTGACCCCCTTGTCTCTCCTCCAGGGTCCCATACCCCTATCCCCAGCTGACCCCCTTGTCTCTCCTCCAGGGTCCCATACCCCTATCCCCAGCTGACCCCCTTGTCTCTCCTCCAGGGTCCCATACCCCTATCCCCAGTTGACCCCCCCTTGTCTCTCCTCCAGGGTCCCATACCCCTATCCCCAGCTGACCCCCTTGTCTCTCCTCCAGGGTCCCATACCCCTATTCCCAGTTGACCCCCTTGTCTCTCCTCCAGGGTCCCATACCCCTATTCCCAGTTGACCCCCTTGTCTCTCCTCCAGGGTCCCATACCCCTATTCCCAGTTGACCCCCTTGTCTCTCCTCCAGGGTCCCATACCCCTATCCCCAGTTGACCCCCTTGTCTCTCCTCCAGGGTCCCATACCCCTATCCCCAGCTGACCCCCTTGTCTCTCCTCCAGGGTCCCATACCCCTATCCCCAGTTGACCCCCTTGTCTCTCCTCCAGGGTCCCATACCCCTATCCCCAGCTGACCCCCTTGTCTCTCCTCCAGGGTCCCATACCCCTATCCCCAGCTGACCCCCTTGTCTCTCCTCCAGGGTCCCATACCCCTATCCCCAGCTGACCCCCTTGTCTCTCCTCCAGGGTCCCATACCCCTATCCCCAGTTGACCTCCCCTTGTCTCTCCTCCAGGGTCCCATACCCCTATCCCCAGCTGACCCCCTTGTCTCTCCTCCAGGGTCCCATACCCCTATCCCCAGCTGACCCCCTTGTCTCTCCTCCAGGGTCCCATACCCCTATCCCCAGCTGACCCCCTTGTCTCTCCTCCAGGGTCCCATACCCCTATCCCCAGTTGACCCCCTTGTCTCTCCTCCAGGGTCCCATACCCCTATCCCCAGCTGACCCCCTTGTCTCTCCTCCAGGGTCCCATACCCCTATCCCCAGCTGACCCCCTTGTCTCTCCTCCAGGGTCCCATACCCCTATCCCCAGCTGACCCCCTTGTCTCTCCTCCAGGGTCCCATACCCCTATCCCCAGCTGACCCCCTTGTCTCTCCTCCAGGGTCCCATACCCCTATCCCCAGTTGACCCCCTTGTCTCTCCTCCAGGGTCCCATACCCCTATCCCCAGCTGACCCCCTTGTCTCTCCTCCAGGGTAAATACGTGGTGTGTTTTGACCCACTGGATGGCTCCTCTAACATCGACTGCTTGGCTTCCATCGGCACCATCTTCGCCATCTACAAAAGGGTGTGTATGTCTGTAACACAACACACAGTGTGTCAACACATCAAATACTTTTTAGACATTTGTGTGTTCAACTATACAGTATGGAAATACTTTTTAAGAAACATATATGCCTAACAGAAGTGTAGTGTAATTGTGACTCTTTCAATACATGCTCTGTGGCAATTTAATATGGGTGAATCTGATGCTGTTCATATGCACTCTGTCTCTGTCTGTTCTCTGACATGTGTCTCATTGTGCCTTTCCAGATCGACGAGGTAACAGCCCCACCGATCGCCAGCCTGATCATATGCACCAGCTAAACTATGGAATTCATTTATGGAACTGTTAAAGCTAGGATTGACACATTCTTTAGACATTAGACATTAACAAGATTATTCTTAGTATCATATAGGACACATAGAAGTAAGACATGCATAATTGACAGAGAAATTCAGTGCAAGCTGTGATTGAGATAAAGGATCCACCACAGATGAAGGATCCATCCATGATCCAGCACCAGCAGGCGTAGAAGACTGCAGTTACAATAACCAACAATAGAGGGTGCTGTTGTCTCACAGATCTGACATGCAACAATCATATCACACTCAACATTTATCCCAATACCTTATTTTATGGTAGGGCCGAGTAGTAGATTTCATTTCACTGACCCAAGTTAGCATGTTAGCTTGTTATATCCAGGGTGTATAGCTCGATCAGGGGGGAATATTCAGATGACCCAAGTTAGCATGTTAGCTTGTTATATCCAGGGTGTATAGCTCGATCAGGGGGGAATATTCAGATGACCCAAGTTAGCATGTTAGCTTGTTATATCCAGGGTGTATAGCTCGATCAGGGGGGGATATTCAGATGACCCAAGTTAGCATGTTAGCTTGTTATATCCAGGGTGTATAGCTCGATCAGGGGGGAATATTCAGATGACCCAAGTTAGCATGTTAGCTTGTTATATCCAGGGTGTATAGCTCGATCAGGGGGGAATATTCAGATGACCCAAGTTAGCATGTTAGCTTGTTATATCCAGGGTGTATAGCTCGATCAGGGGGGGATATTCAGATGACCCATGTTAGCATGTTAGCTTGTTATATCCAGGGTGTATAGCTCGATCAGGGGGGAATATTCAGATGACCCATGTTAGCATGTTAGCTTGTTATATCCAGGGTGTATAGCTCGATCAGGGGGGAATATTCAGATGACCCAAGTTAGCATGTTAGCTTGTTATATCCAGGGTGTATAGCTCGATCAGGGGGGAATATTCAGATGACCCAAGTTAGCATGTTAGCTTGTTATATCCAGGGTGTATAGCTCGATCAGGGGGGAATATTCAGATGACCCAAGTTAGCATGTTAGCTTGTTATATCCAGGGTGTATAGCTCGATCAGGGGGGAATATTCAGATGACCCATGTTAGCATGTTAGCTTGTTATATCCAGGGTGTATAGCTCGATCAGGGGGGAATATTCAGATGACCCAAGTTAGCATGTTAGCTTGTTATATCCAGGGTGTATAGCTCGATCAGGGGGGAATATTCAGATGACCCAAGTTACCGGGGGGATATTCAGATGACCCATGTTACCGGGGGGATATTCAGATGACCCATGTTACCGGGGGGATATTCAGATGACCCATGTTACCGGGGGGATATTCAGATGACCCATGTTACCGGGGGGATATTCAGATGACCCATGTTACCGGGGGGATATTCAGATGACCCATGTTACCGGGGGGATATTCAGATGACCCATGTTACCGGGGGGATATTCAGATGACCCATGTTACCGGGGGGATATTCAGATGACCCATGTTACCGGGGGGATATTCAGATGACCCAAGTTACCGGGGGGATATTCAGATGACCCATGTTACCGGGGGGATATTCAGATGACCCAAGTTACCGGGGGGATATTCAGATGACCCATGTTACCGGGGGGATATTCAGATGACCCAAGTTACCGGGGGGATATTCAGATGACCCATGTTACCGGGGGGATATTCAGATGACCCATGTTACCGGGGGGATATTCAGATGACCCATGTTACCGGGGGGATATTCAGATGACCCATGTTACCGGGGGGATATTCAGATGACCCATGTTACCGGGGGGATATTCAGATGACCCATGTTACCGGGGGGATATTCAGATGACCCAAGTTACCGGGGGGATATTCAGATGACCCATGTTACCGGGGGGATATTCAGATGACCCAAGTTACCGGGGGGATATTCAGATGACCCATGTTACCGGGGGGATATTCAGATGACCCATGTTACCGGGGGGATATTCAGATTACCCATGTTAACGGGGGGATATTCAGATGACCCATGTTGCCGGGGGGATATTCAGATGACCCATGTTACCGGGGGGATATTCAGATGACCCAAGTTAGCATGTTAGCTTGTTATATCCAGGGTGTATAGCTCGATCAGGGGGGAATATTCAGATGACCCATGTTAGCATGTTAGCTTGTTATATCCAGGGTGTATAGCTCGATCAGGGGGGAATATTCAGATGACCCAAGTTAGCATGTTAGCTTGTTATATCCAGGGTGTATAGCTCGATCAGGGGGGAATATTCAGATGACCCAAGTTAGCATGTTAGCTTGTTATATCCAGGGTGTATAGCTCGATCAGGGGGGAATATTCAGATGACCCAAGTTAGCATGTTAGCTTGTTATATCCAGGGTGTATAGCTCGATCAGGGGGGGATATTCAGATGACCCATGTTACCGGGGGGATATTCAGATGACCCATGTTACCGGGGGGATATTCAGATGACCCATGTTACCGGGGGGATATTCAGATGACCCATGTTACCGGGGGGATATTCAGATGACCCATGTTACCGGGGGGATATTCAGATTACCCATGTTACTGGGGGGATATTCAGATGACCCATGTTAGCATGTTAGCATGTTATATCCAGTGTGTATAGGTATATCATGGGCCTAGTCCAATACCCACACTAGTGTTCTAAATAGTAGGCATTTTGGGTCTGTGAAAATAGATTTATAGTAGTGAGATTTATAGTAGTGAGATTTATAGTAGTGAGATTTATAGTAGTGAGATTTATAGTAGTGAGTTTTATAGTAGTGAGTTTTATAGTAGTGAGTTTTATAGTAGTGAGATTTATAGTAGTGAGATTTATAGTAGTGAGTTTTATAGTAGTGAGATTTATAGTGAGAGTGACGTTTAGAAAATGTAGTATGCCATGATGTCATCCTCAATGATCTTAACATCTGTCAGAATACACAGTATGTAGTATGATTAGTAGACCTACAGTATGTAGTATGATTAGTAGACCTACAGTATGTAGTATGATTAGTAGACCTACAGTATGTAGTATGATTAGTAGAACTACAGATTTTATGTTCTACTTCCTGTCTACTTGGCAGAATTGCAATAGTGAAGACTAAGACTGTTCCCAGGGCAGGCCTGGTGGTAGCTGGATGTGTTCCCAGGGCAGGCCTGGTGGTAGCTAGATGTGTTCTCAGGGCAGGCCTGGTGGTAGCTGGATGTGTTCCCAGGGCAGGCCTGGTGGTAGCTAGATGTGTTCTCAGGGCATGCCTGGTGGTAGCTAGATGTGTTCTCAGGGCAGGCCTGGTGGTAGCTAGATGTGTTCCCAGGGCAGGCCTGGTGGTAGCTAGATGTGTTCCCGGGGCAGGCCTGGTGGTAGCTAGATGTGTTGGAGTCGTGTCGGGGACAGTTTCAGCATTTTAGCTAACTCTAACTGTTTTCCTAACCTTAACCTAATTATCCTAACCTGCCACGTTAATTCTCCTAACCTGCTACTAAAATTAATTGCTAGTCAAAACCGGCAGACCCGCCCTGAGAGCAGTGTGAATATCCACTAATATGATACAACGTCTATTTTTTTCAGACATCAACTGAAGACGCCACAGAGAAGGATGCGCTGCAGCCTGGCAACAAGATTGTTGCCGCGGGATACGCCCTCTATGGTAGCGCCACCTTGGTTGCCCTTTCTACCGGGCAGGGCCTCAACTTCTTTATGCTGGACCCTGTGAGTTTGTCGAAGTGTTAGCACCATATTCAGGAGTTTACTTAGCGCAGGGCAATCCACCACCCACCCTGAGCAACATTGTTTACTCAGATTAGGTCAGTTACAGGGACAAAAAGCAACAAATCAGGTCACTGGGCCAGAACAGAGAGGGTGAGAAAGAGGATTGTAAATTGATAGTTCCAAATATCAAACAGTAGTTGATATAGAAAGTAGAACGAGAGAGAGAGAGAGGGAGGGACAGAGGAGAGAGGACAGGGACAGAGGAGAGATACAGAGGAGAGAGGACAGGGACAGAGGACAGAGGACAGAGGACAGAGACAGAGACAGAGGACAGAGGACAGACAGAGGACAGTGACAGAGGACAGTGACAGAGGACAGACAGAGGACAGAGGAGAGAGGAGAGACAGAGGAGAGAGGAGAGAGGAGACAGAAGACGGAGACCAAAGACAGAGACAGGAAACAGAGGCAGGAGACAGAGGCCAGTGTCAGTAAAATAACAAGTGAATGTCCCTAACTAACTGTGTTGTTTGGTTTCCAGGCGATTGGAGAGTTCATCTTGACAGAGAGAAATGTGAAAATCAAGCCCAAAGGAAAGATCTACAGTCTGAACGAGGGATACACCAAATACATGCACCCATCCATCAACGAGTACCTGAAGCACAAGAAATACCCAAAGGTACACACAAGCACATAGACATGCATGCACAAACATGATCATCACCTGACACCTTGAGTTTAGGAACCACAGATAACTTTTAGTTAAACACACTCTGACTAGCCTTATGGAACCCACCATAAGTGTATTCTTGCTGACAGTGAGTCCAGTAGTCAGTTAGCCTCGCAGTAACTCTCACTAGCTCATAATACAGGAAAAGGAGGGCCTAACATGCCCCCATTCTCATCGACGGGGCTGTAGTGGAGCGGGTTGAGAGCTTCAACTTCCTTGGTGTCCACACCACCAACTAACTATCACGGTCCAAACACACCAAGACAGTCGTGAAGAGGGCACGACAAAGCCTATTCCCCCTCAGGAGACTGAAAAGATTTGGCATGGGTCCTCAGATCCTCAAATAGTTCTACAGCTGCACCATCGAGAGCATCCTGACTGGTTGCATCACCGCCTGGTATGGCAACTGCTCGGCCTCCAACCACAAGGCACTACAGAGGGTAGTGCGTACGGCCCAGTACATCACTGGGGCCAAGCTTCCTGCCATCCAGGACCTCTATACCAGGCGGTGTCAGAGGAAGGCCCAAAACATTGTCAAAGACTCCAGTCACCCAAGTCATGGACTGTTCTCTCTGCTACCGCACGGCAAGCGTTACCGGAGAGCCAAGTCTAGGTCCAAAATACTCCTTAACAGCTTCTACCCCCAAGCCATAAGACTGCTGAACAATTAATCAAATGGCTACCCAGACTATTTCCATTGACACCCCCCCACCCCCCTTTGTTTTTACACTGCTGCTACTCGATGTTTATTATCTATGCATAGTCACTTTACCCCTACCTACATGTACAAATTACCTCGACTAACCTGTAACCCACACATTGAGTCGGTACCGGTACCTTTTTTTTATTTTTTTTTATTTCACCTTTATTTAACCAGGTAAGCCAGTTGAGAACAGGTTCTCATTTACAACTGCGACCTGGCCAAGATAAAGCAAAGTAGTGCAATAAAAAACAACACAGAGTTACATATGGGGTAAAAAAAACATAAAGTCAGAAATACAACAGAAAATATATATACAGTGTGTGCAAATGTAGCAAGTTATGGAGGTAAGGCAATAAATAGGCTATAGTGCAGAATAATTACAATAGTATTAACACTGGAATGCTAGATGTGCAAGAGATGATGTGCAAATAGAGATACTGGGGTGCAAAAGAGCAAAATAAATAACAATATAGGGATGAGGTAGTTGGGTGGGCTAATTTCAGATGGGCTGTGTACAGGTGCAGTGATCGGTAAGGTGCTACCTCCTGTATATAGCCTCATTATTGTTATTTTATTGTGTTGTAAGTATTCGACAAATACGATTTGATTTTGATTTGATCTGTGTGACTGTGGGAGGATACATTGACCAACTGAAACCAGTAGATATGGTGAATAAGGTGCTATTAGGGGAAACAGACTCAGTTACTAGACTCCTCAGACGGCGTCTCAGCGTGGCGGAACAAGCCAAGCCAAGCGTGACCGGCCTGTCCAGGCCTCCTTCCTGAGGAAACAGGAGGTTCTGATGCGATGACCTCTGACCTCTAGAACACACAGTCAGCAGGGTTCTACAACAATGACACAGTCAGGATGTTTCTATGACGACACAGTCATTCCGTAGTCAGGTCTTACTTCAGCCAAAAGCCCAGGCAGGTATGGACACGACAGCAATCCCTTTGGAATACACTAACTCTTTCCAGATAGGGTTAGGTTAGGATCATTCATTCAACAACAGACCTTATTTAGAGTCCATGTGAATGTACCTGCCTTGACACGTGTTGGTATATCTCTTGTTATGGATGTTTGTTTTTAATTGCTTTTATATTGATCACAGAGATAGACGGACACAGATTATTGACATCCCAGCTGTCCATTAGTTTTTTTCCCTTTGTGAAACTCATTGGTGTGTTTTTGGAGCCTGTGTGTGTGTGTGTGTGTGTGTGTGTGTGTGTGTGTGTGTGTGTGTGTGTGTGTGTGTGTGTGTGTGTGTGTGTGTGTGTGTGTGTGTGTGTGTGTGACAAGGGAGGTGCCGTAGTGACATGAATCCACAGACACACACCTCTCATGACGGCTGGTACGACGTGATTCCTGGGGCCCCTCTCCCAGAATGCACCTCTCTGGAGCAGCAGGAGACACTTCAGTCATACCCAGACTGATACTGTTCATTACATAATGGAACACTTTGGCTGAAAAAGGGTCTCACACTTAAACATCCCTTTAAACTTCATCTATAGTGCAATGTTTACACTTAAACATCCCTTTAAACCAATGTTCCAAGCCTGTCCCCAATAGTATACTCAGACAGACTTTCCATGACATTACTTTATCTATATCTGATACTCAAACTGATACATTTCAAATGTATCTAGTGTATTTGTACACACCTGTCTCAAGACCATGATAATACATTGACGTAAAAACGAAAAGGGGAAAGTGTAAATCAGGTAATAAAAACCCAGTAGAAGAAATGATTGAAAAGGACACTAGTTGAACCAGGACCTGTTTCACAGTATCAGACAGATGTCTCCAACAGAAAGGACACTAGTTGAGCCATAACACCTGTAGTGTTCTCTAGAGTTATGGAATAACACCTGTAGTGTTCTTTAGAGTTATGGAATAACACCTGTAGTGTTCTTTAGAGTTATGGAATAACACCTGTAGTGTTCTTTAGAGTTATGGAATAACACCTGTAGTGTTCTCTAGAGTTATGGAATAACACCTGTAGTGTTCTTTAGAGTTATGGAATAACACCTGTAGTGTTCTTTAGAGTTATGGAATAACACCTGTAGTGTTCTTTAGAGTTATGGAATAACACCTGTAGTGTTCTTTAGAGTTATGGAATAACACCTGTAGTGTTCTTTAGAGTTATGGAATAACACCTGTAGCGTTCTCTAGAGTTATGGAATAACACCTGTAGTGTTCTTTAGAGTTATGGAATAACACCTGTAGTGTTCTTTAGAGTTATGGAATAACACCTGTAGTGTTCTTTAGAGTTATGGAATAACACCTGTAGCGTTCTCTAGAGTTATGGAATAACACCTGTAGTGTTCTTTAGAGTTATGGAATAACACCTGTAGCGTTCTCTAGAGTTATGGAATAACACCTGTAGTGTTCTTTAGAGTTATGGAATAACACCTGTAGCGTTCTCTAGAGTTATGGAATAACACCTGTAGTGTTCTTTAGAGTTATGGAATAACACCTGTAGTGTTCTTTAGAGTTATGGAATAACACCTGTAGTGTTCTTTAGAGTTATGGAATAACACCTGTAGTGTTCTTTAGAGTTATGGAATAACACCTGTAGTGTTCTTTAGAGTTATGGAATAACACCTGTAGCGTTCTCTAGAGTTATGGAATAACACCTGTAGTGTTCTTTAGAGTTATGGAATAACACCTGTAGCGTTCTCTAGAGTTATGGAATAACACCTGTAGCGTTCTCTAGAGTTATGGAATAACACCTGTAGTGTTCTTTAGAGTTATGGAATAACACCTGTAGCGTTCTCTAGAGTTATGGAATAACACCTGTAGTGTTCTTTAGAGTTATGGAATAACACCTGTAGTGTTCTTTAGAGTTATGGAATAACACCTGTAGCGTTCTCTAGAGTTATGGAATAACACCTGTAGCGTTCTCTAGAGTTATGGAATAATACCTGTAGTGTTCTTTAGAGTTATGGAATAACACCTGTAGTGTTCTTTAGAGTTATGGAATAACACCTGTAGTGTTCTCTAGAGTTATGGAATAACACCTGTAGCGTTCTCTAGAGTTATGGAATAATACCTGTAGTGTTCTTTAGAGTTATGGTGTAGTGTTACACTATTTTTGGGTGTGTTGTTTTAACACTGTAGGGTGTAAAGCCTTAATTGCATATTTCCCAGCATGCCTTTCGAGTGAATGTGAGCGATACCCACCCATGACTATGTTTGTTAGTGTCACACTCTGGCTCCGGGACTTTGTGTGTTGAGCCAGGGTATGTTCGTTTCGTGGTGTTTTGTTTGGTTGGGTGGTTCTATGTGTTGTATTTCTTGGTTTGGTTGAGTGACTCCCAATCAGAGGTAACGAGTGTCAGCTGTTGGCTCGTTGTCTCTGATTGGGAGCCATATTTATACTGTCTGTTTTCACCTGGTGTTTGTGGGTTTTTGTTCCAAGTTCAGTCATTGTCACTGTTGGACTTCACTATGGTCTTTTGTTTTGTATTTACGTGCTTTACTCATTAAAGTCATCATGTTCACTCAACGCGCTGCGTATTGGTCTGCTCCCTTTCAAGACGGTCGTGACAGTTAGTGACAGCGACATAGTTGTTGGATTCATACATTTTCAGCTCTGAAGCCTTCACCAAGTGACTGCCTAAGTGAATGTGTTTGAATTAAAAGTAAACACTTTATGACCATACATTATACATTTAAAAAGGCCTTTAGTTATGGCCTAGTCATCCTCAACAATCGTGTTCTGAAAATCATGGCTAATGGGCCACATCAGACCTGCAAGTCACAGTACGCTGGTTTGTGAAGTGATCAGTTATTCTTATCAGAATCCAGCCAGAGGAAGGATATTCAACAATTTGAATATTTTATCACCCACCACCTGCATTCAGACTGACTGCTATCGTGAAGGACATGACAACCAAGACCACCTAAACCACGTAAACTGCAACATCTCAGTAACAGGTGCAAGTCCAACCCCTTACAGATTGGATTAGTTTAGAAACATTTACGTTATTTATCTTTGTATAGTAGAAGATAAATGAATCAATCAATGTGCAGAACCGTAGATATTAAAATAAACAATTCTAAAAATCAACCTGCAACAAAGCATCCTGGGAAATATGATAGAGGCCCTTCCAACATATTTTTTAACTCAGGGAGTTAAACGGAAATGAACTCAACACGGTCGATTAACAACAACACAACACACTGTTGATTCCGCTGTCATTCAAATAACACCATGTATTCACCGCAGGTGGTGTCAATTTCAATCACACTGGTGTTAACCCCACTAGAATCAACACTCAGATATATCACTGGTGTTAACCCCACTAGAATCAACACTCAGATATATCACTGGTGTTAACCCCACTAGAATCAACACTCAGATATATCACTGGTGTTAACCCCACTAGAATCAACACTCAGATATATCACTGGTGTTAACCCCACTAGAATCAACACTCAGATATATCACTGGTGTTAACCCCACTAGAATCAACACTCAGATATATCACTGGTGTTAACCCCACTAGAATCAACACTCAGATATATCACTGATGTTAACTCCACTAGAATCAACAGATATAACACTGGTGTTAACCCCACTAGAATCAACACTCAGATATATCACTGGTGTTAACCCCACTAGAATCAACACTCAGATATCACTGGTGTTAACCCCACTAGAATCAACACTCAGATATATCACTGGTGTTAACCCCACTAGAATCAACACTCAGATATATCACTGGTGTTAACCCCACTAGAATCAACACTCAGATATAACACTGGTGTTAACCCCACTAGAATCAACACTCAGATATATCACTGGTGTTAACCCCACTAGAATCAACACTCAGATATATCACTGGTGTTAACCCCACTAGAATCAACACTCAGATACATCACTGGTGTTAACCCCACTAGAATCAACACTCAGATATATCACTGGTGTTAACCCCACTAGAATCAACAGATATAACACTGGTGTTAACCCCACTAGAATCAACACTCAGATATATCACTGGTGTTAACCCCACTAGAATCAACAGATATAACACTGGTGTTAACCCCACTAGAATCAACACTCAGATATATCACTGGTGTTAACCCCACTAGAATCAACAGATATAACACTGGTGTTAACCCCACTAGAATCAACACTCAGATATATCACTGGTGTTAACCCCACTAGAATCAACAGATATATCACTGGTGTTAACCCCACTAGAATCAACACTCAGATATATCACTGGTGTTAACCCCACTAGAATCAACACTCAGATATATCACTGGTGTTAACCCCACTAGAATCAACACTCAGATATAACACTGGTGTTAACCTCACTAGAATCAACACTCAGATATATCACTGGTGTTAACCCCACTAGAATCAACAGATATATCACTGGTGTTAACCCCACTAGAATCAACACTCAGATATAGCACTGGTGTTAACCCCACTAGAACCAACACTCAGATATAACACTGGTGTTAACCCCACTAGAATCAACAGATATATCACTGGTGTTAACCCCACTAGAATCAACAGATATATCACTGGTGTTAACCCCACTAGAATCAACACTCAGATATATCACTGGTGTTAACTCCACTAGAATCAACACTCAAAACACTTTTAACTTCAACACTGAGCTTTAATGTGCTGTGTAGCTAATGTGCTGTGTAGCTAATGTGCTGTGTAGCTAGCTAATGTGCTGTGTAGCTCTGCATATCCTCCTGTTGCTTGCTACTGTAGCTTCATCTATGGCTCTGGCAAATTCATATGGTTGTGATGGAATAAATCAAAACTTTACATCAATCAATCACATTTGTTTTGATAACAGAGTGTATGATGATAAGAGTGAGTTCAATGCCTTTCTGATGACGTTGTCTCCGCCCCTATAGGACGGCAGTGCCCCCTATGGAGCAAGGTACGTGGGATCGATGGTGTCAGACGTCCATCGCACCATCGCATACGGAGGAATCTTCATGTACCCCGCCAATGAGAAGAGCCCCAAGGGAAAGGTAGGTTTAGCCTTAACCCTTAACCCTTGACCTCTAACCCCTATCCTCTAGCCCTAACCCTATCAACAAGAAGAGCCCCAAGGGAAAGGTAGGCAGGCCCTGACCTCTAACCTCTAACCCTAACCCTATCAACAAGAAGAGCCCCAAGGGAAAGGTAGGCAGGCCCTGACCCTAAAAGTAACCCCTGTCCCCTATCCTCTAGCCCTAACCCTATCAACAAGAAGAGCCCCAAGGGAAAGGTAGGCAGGCCCTGACCTCTGACCTCTAGCCCTAACCCCAAGGGAAAGGTAGGCAGGCCCTGACCTCTAACCTCTAACCCTAACCCTATCAACAAGAAGAGCCCCAAGGGAAAGGTAGGCAGGCCCTGACCTCTAACCTCTAGCCCTAACCCTAACCCTAGCCCTAACCCCAAGGGAAAGGTAGGCAGGCCCTGACCTCTGACCTCTAGCCCTAACCCCAAGGGAAAGGTAGGCAGGCCCTGACCTCTAACCTCTAACCCTAACCCTATCAACAAGAAGAGCCCCAAGGGAAAGGTAGGCAGGCCCTGACCTCTAACCTCTAGCCCTAACCCCAAGGGAAAGGTAGGCAGGCCCTGACCTCTAACCTCTAGCTCTAACCCCAAGGGAAAGGTAGGCAGGCCCTGACCTCTAACCTCTAGCTCTAACCCCAAGGGAAAGGTAGGCAGGCCCTGACCTCTAACCTCTAGCTCTAACCCCAAGGGAAAGGTAGGCAGGCCCTGACCTCTAACCTCTAGCTCTAACCCCAAGGGAAAGGTAGGCAGGCCCTGACCTCTAACCTCTAGCCCTAACCCCAAGGGAAAGGTAGGCAGGCCCTGACCTCTAACCTCTAGCTCTAACCCCAAGGGAAAGGTAGGCAGGCCCTGACCTCTAACCTCTAGCTCTAACCCCAAGGGAAAGGTAGGCAGGCCCTGACCCTAAAAGTAACCCCTGACCTCTAACCTCACCAGTGAAAAGATACATTGAATTATAGACTATAGATTTAACTCATCCACAGACCACAGAAAACATCTGACAAACCTTGATGTAGGGATGAACAGTCCCTTTAAAGATTCGGAGACTGATTTACATTTACATGTTAGTCATTTAGCAGACGCTCTTATCCAGAGAGACTTACAGTAGTGAGTCATTTAGCAGACGCTCTTATCCAGAGAGATTTACAGTAGTGAGTCATTTAGCAGACGCTCTTATCCAGAGAGACTTACAGTAGTGAGTCATTTAGCAGACGCTCTTATCCAGAGAGACTTACAGTAGTGAGTCATTTAGCAGACGCTCTTATCCAGAGAGACTTACAGTAGTGAGTCATTTAGCAGACGCTCTTATCCAGAGAGATTTACAGTAGTGAGTCATTTAGCAGAACGGATTGCTCGGGTTGGGGTGAAGGGTTTGAGCATAGTCTGAAGGTAGGGAGGGGCAGTTCCCCTTGCTGCTCCGTAGGTAAGCACCATGGTCTTGTAGTGGATGCGAGCTTCAACTGGAAGCCAGTGGAGTGTGCGGAGGAGCGGGGTGACATGGGAGAACTTGGGAAGGTTCTCTCATGTCAAGAGGAAGAGCAGTTCCATCTTGTCGAGGTTGAGCTTGAGGTGGGGGGCCGACATCCAAGTTGAGATATATCTGCCAGGCACGCAGAGATGCGTGTCGGCACCTGGGCGTCAGAAGGGGGGAAGGAGAAAAGTAGTTGAGTGTCATCTGCATAGCAATGATAGGAGAGACCATGTGAGGATATGACGGAGCCGAGTGACTTGGTGTATAGAGAGAAGAGGAGAGGGCCTAGAACCGAGCCCTGGGGGACACCAGTAGTGAGAGTACATGGTGCGGACACAGATCCTCTCCACATCACCTGGTAGGAGCGGCCTCCCAGGTAGAATGCAATCCAAGAGTGTGTGTAGCCTGAGACGCCCAGCCCTGAGAGGGTGGAGAGGAGGATCTGATGGTTCACGGTATAAAAAGCCAGCGGATATATCTAGGAGGATGAGAACAGAGGAGAGAGTCAGCTTTGGCAGTGCGGAGAGCCTCCGTGACACAGAGAAGAGCAGTCTCAGTTGAGTGACCCGTCTTGAAGCCTGACTGGTTAGGGTCAAGAAGATCATTCTGAGAGAGAGAACGAGAGGGTTAGTCAGAGACAGCAGCTCAAGTGTTTTGGAAAGACAAGAAAGAAGGGATACCAGTCTGTAGTTTTTGACGTCAGATGAGTCGAGTGTTGGTTTCTTGAGGAGGGGAGCAACTCGGGCCATTTTGAATTCAGAGGGGATGCAGCCAGTGGTCAGGGATGAGTTGATGAGGAAAGTGAGGAATTGGAGAAGGTCTCCAGAGATGGTTTGGAGAAGGGAGGAGGGGATGGAGTCAAGCGGTCAGGTTGTCGGGCGGCCGGACCTCACTAATCGCAGGATGTCATCTGGAGAGAGAGGGGAGAAAGAGGTCAAGGCGTAGGGTAGTTCTGTGTGAGTGGGACCAGTGGACTCAATATGCTGAGTGAATGAGTAGCGGATGTCGTCAACATATTTTTCAAAGTGGTTGACAAAGTCGTCCGCAGAGAGGGAGGAGGGAGGTGGAGGGGGTGGAGGATTAAGGAGGATTAAGGTGGAAAAGAGTTTCCTAGGGTTAGAGGCAGAAGCTTAAAATTTAGAGTGGTAGAAAGTGGCTTTAGCAGCGGATACATTTACATTACATTTACATTTTAGTCATTTAGCAGACGCTCTTATCCAGAGCGACTTACAGTTAGTGAATACATATTTTTTTTATACTGGCCCCCTGTGGGAATCGAACCCACAACCCTGGCGTTGCAAATGCCATGCTCTATCAACTGAGCTACATCCCTGCCGGCCATTCCCTCCCCTACCCTGGACGACGCTGGGCCAATTGTGTGCCGCCCATGAGTCTCCCGGTCGCGGCCGGCTGCGACAGAGCCTGGATATGATAGCCTTAGACCACTGCGCCACTCAGGAGTTACAGAGGAAGAGGAAGAGAATGTAGAGAGGAGGGAGTGAAAGGATGGCTTTAGCGGCAGATACAGAGGAAGAGAAGGTAGAGAGGAGGGAGGGAAAGGATGGCTTTAGCGGCAGATACAGAGGAAGAGAAGGTAGAGAGGAGGGAGTGAAAGGATGGCTTTAGCAGCAGATACAGAGGAAGAGAAGGTAGAGAGGAGGGAGTGAAAGGATGGCTTTAGCGGCAGATACAGAGGAAGAGAAGGTAGAGAGGAGGGAGGGAAAGGATGGCTTTAGCGGCAGATACAGAGGAAGGGAAGGTAGAGAGGAGGGAGTGAAAGGATGGCTTTAGCAGCAGATACAGAGGAAGAGGGGAAGGTGGAGAGGAGGGAGGGAAAGGATGATAGGTCCTCCAGAAGTTTAGTTTTCCTCCATTTTCTCTCAGCTGCCCTCAGCCCTGTTCTGGAAGCTCACAATGAGTCACTCAGCCCTGTTCTGGAAGCTCACAATGAGTCACTCAGCCCTGTTCTGGAAGCTCACAATGAGTCACTCAGCCCTGTTCTGGAAGCTCACAATGAGTCACTCAGCCCTGTTCTGGAAGCTCGCAATGAGTCACTCAGCCCTGTTCTGGAAGCTCGCAATGAGTCACTCAGCCCTGTTCTGGAAGCTCGCAATGAGTCACTCAGCCCTGTTCGGTAAGCTCGCAATGAGTCACTCAGCCCTGTTCTGGAAGCTCACAATGAGTCACTCAGCCCTGTTCTGGAAGCTCACAATGAGTCACTCAGCCCTGTTCTGGAAGCTCACAATGAGTCACTCAGCCCTGTTCTGGAAGCTCACAATGAGTCACTCAGCCCTGTTCTGGAAGCTCACAATGAGTCACTCAGCCCTGTTCTGGAAGCTCACAATGAGTCACTCAGCCCTGTTCTGGAAGCTCACAATGAGTCACTCAGCCCTGTTCTGGAAGCTCACAATGAGTCACTCAGCCCTGTTCTGGAAGCTCACAATGAGTCACTCAGCCCTGTTCTGGAAGCTCACAATGAGTCACTCAGCCCTGTTCTGGAAGCTCACAATGAGTCACTCTGCCCTGTTCTGGAAGCTCACAATGAGTCACTCAGCCCTGTTCTGGAAGCTCACAATGAGTCACTCAGCCCTGTTCTGGAAGCTCACAATGAGTCACTCAGCCCTGTTCTGGAAGCTCGCAATGAGTCACTCAGCCCTGTTCGGTAAGCTCGCAATGAGTCACTCAGCCCTGTTCGGTAAGCTCGCAATGAGTCACTCAGCCCTGTTCTGGAAGCTCGCAATGAGTCACTCAGCCCTGTTCTGGAAGCTCACAATGAGTCACTCAGCCCTGTTCTGGAAGCTCACAATGAGTCACTCAGCCCTGTTCTGGAAGCTCACAATGAGTCACTCAGCCCTGTTCTGGAAGCTCACAATGAGTCACTCAGCCCTGTTCTGGAAGCTCACAATGAGTCACTCAGCCCTGTTCTGGAAGCTCACAATGAGTCACTCAGCCCTGTTCTGGAAGCTCACAATGAGTCACTCAGCCCTGTTCTGGAAGCTCACAATGAGTCACTCAGCCCTGTTCTGGAAGCTCACAATGAGTCACTCAGCCCTGTTCTGGAAGCTCACAATGAGTCACTCAGCCCTGTTCTGGAAGCTCACAATGAGTCACTCAGCCCTGTTCTGGAAGCTCACAATGAGTCACTCAGCCCTGTTCTGGAAGCTCACAATGAGTCACTCAGCCCTGTTCGGTAAGCTCGCAATGAGTCACTCAGCCCTGTTCTGGAAGCTCACAATGAGTCACTCAGCCCTGTTCTGGAAGCTCGCAATGAGTCACTCAGCCCTGTTCTGGAAGCTCACAATGAGTCACTCAGCCCTGTTCTGGAAGCTCACAATGAGTCACTCAGCCCTGTTCTGGAAGCTCACAATGAGTCACTCAGCCCTGTTCTGGAAGCTCACAATGAGTCACTCAGCCCTGTTCTGGAAGCTCACAATGAGTCACTCAGCCCTGTTCTGGAAGCTCACAATGAGTCACTCAGCCCTGTTCTGGAAGCTCACAATGAGTCACTCAGCCCTGTTCTGGAAGCTCACAATGAGTCACTCAGCCCTGTTCTGGAAGCTCACAATGAGTCACTCAGCCCTGTTCTGGAAGCTCACAATGAGTCACTCAGCCCTGTTCTGGAAGCTCACAATGAGTCACTCAGCCCTGTTCGGTAAGCTCACAATGAGTCACTCAGCCCTGTTCTGGAAGCTCACAATGAGTCACTCAGCCCTGTTCTGGAAGCTCACAATGAGTCACTCAGCCCTGTTCTGGAAGCTCACAATGAGTCACTCAGCCCTGTTCTGGAAGCTCACAATGAGTCACTCAGCCCTGTTCTGGAAGCTCACAATGAGTCACTCAGCCCTGTTCTGGAAGCTCACAATGAGTCACTCAGCCCTGTTCTGGAAGCTCACAATGAGTCACTCAGCCCTGTTCTGGAAGCTCACAATGAGTCACTCAGCCCTGTTCTGGAAGCTCACAATGAGTCACTCAGCCCTGTTCTGGAAGCTCACAATGAGTCACTCAGCCCTGTTCTGGAAGCTCACAATGAGTCACTCAGCCCTGTTCTGGAAGCTCACAATGAGTCACTCAGCCCTGTTCTGGAAGCTCGCAATGAGTCACTCAGCCCTGTTCTGGAAGCTCGCAATGAGTCACTCAGCCCTGTTCTGGAAGCTCGCAATGAGTCACTCAGCCCTGTTCTGGAAGCTCGCAATGAGTCACTCAGCCCTGTTCTGGAAGCTCACAATGAGTCACTCAGCCCTGTTCTGGAAGCTCACAATGAGTCACTCAGCCCTGTTCTGGAAGCTCGCAATGAGTCACTCAGCCCTGTTCTGGAAGCTCACAATGAGTCACTCAGCCCTGTTCTGTAAGCTCGCAATGAGTCACTCAGCCCTGTTCTGTAAGCTCGCAATGAGTCACTCAGCCCTGTTCTGGAAGCTCGCAATGAGTCACTCAGCCCTGTTCTGTAAGCTCGCAATGAGTCACTCAGCCACGGAGCAGGAGGGGAGGGCCGAGCCGGCCGGGAGGTAAGGGGACAGCTGCCAGCAGCCCTGTTCTGTAAGCTCGCAATGAGTCACTCAGCCCTGTTCTGTAAGCTCGCAATGAGTCACTCAGCCCTGTTCTGTAAGCTCACAATGAGTCACTCAGCCACGGAGCAGGAGGGGAGGGCCGAGCCGGCCGGGAGGAAAGGGGACAGTGCGAGTCATAGGATGCGGAAAGGGAGGAGAGTAGGGTCGAAGAGGCAGAATCAGGAGACAGAAGGGAGAAGAATTTAGCAGAAGGGAGAGATGATAGGATAGAAGAGGAGAGAGTAATGGAAGAGAGAGCGTAAAGATTCAAACGGCGCATTACCATCTGGGTAGGGGCTGAGTGGTGATACAGCCTGACAGGATGCTCTCAATTGTGCATCTGTAAGAGTTTGTGAGGGTTTTAGGTGCCAAGCCAAATTTCTTCAGCCTCCTGAGGTTGAAGAGGTTCTTTTGCGCCTTCTTCACCACACTGTCTGTGTGGGTGGACAATTTCAGTTTGTCAGTGATGTGTATGCCAAGGAAATTGAAGCTTTTCACCTTCTCCACTGCGGTCCCGTCGATGTGGATAGGGGGGTGCACCCTCTGCTGTTTCCTGAAGTCCACGATCATCTCCTTTGTTTTGTTGACGTTGAGTGAGAGGTTATTTTCCTGGCACCACACTCCCAGAGCCCTCACCTCCTCCCTGTAGACTGTCTCGTCATTGCTGCTAATCAAGCCTAATACTGTTGTGTTGTCTACAAACTTGATGATTGAGTTGGAGGCGTGCTTGGCCACGCAGTCATGGGTGAACAGGGAGTACAGGAGGGGGCTGAGCACGCACCCTTGTGGGTCCCCTGTGTTGAGGATCAGCGAAGTGGAGGTGTTGTTTCCTACCTTCACCACCTGGGGGCGGCCCGTCAGGAAGTCCAGGACCCAGTTGCACAGGGCGGGGTTCAGACCCAGGGTCTCGAGCTTAATGATGAGCTTGGAGGGTACTATGGTGTTGAAGGCTGAGCTATAGTCAATGAACAGCATTCTTACATAGGTATTCCTCTTGTCCAGATGGGATAGGGCAGTGTGCAGTGTGATGGCGATTGCATCGTCTGTGGACCTATTGGGGCGGTATGCAAATTGAAGTGGGTCTAGGGTGACAGGTAAGGTGGAGGTGATATGATCCTTAACTAGCCTCTCAAAGCACTTCATGATGACAGAGGTGAGTGCTACGGGGCGATAGTCATTTAGTTCAGTTACCTTCGCTCTCTTGGGTACAGGAACAATGGTGGCCATCTTGAAGCATGTGGGGACAGCAGACTGGGATAGGGAGAGATTGAAAATGTCCATAAACACACCAGCCAGCTGGTCTGCGCATGTTCTGAGGATTATAGATGCAGTAATACCATTACAGCTGTGGTAATACCATTACAGCTGTGGTAATACCATTACAGCTGTGGTAATACCATTATATCTGTAGTAATACCATTATCAATCAATCAATCAATTTTATTTTATATAGCCCTTCTTACATCAGCTAATATCTCGAAGTGCTGTACAGAAACCCAGCCTAAAACCCCAAACAGCTAGTAATGCAGGTGTAGAAGCACGGTGGCTAGGAAAAACTCCCTAGAAAGGCGAAAACCTAGGAAGAAACCTAGAGAGGAACCAGGCTATGAGGGGTGGCCAGTCCTCTTCTGGCTGTGCCGGGTGGAGATTATAACAGAACCATGCCAAGATGTTCAAAAATGTTCATAAGTGACAAGCATGGTCAAATAATAATCAGGAATAAATCTCAGTTGGCTTTTCATAGCCGATCATTAAGAGTTTGAAAACAGCAGGTCTGGGACAGGTAGGGGTTCCATAACCGCAGGCAGAACAGTTTAAACTGGAATAGCAGCAAGGCCAGGCGGACTGGGGACAGCAAGGAGTCACCACGGCCGGTAGTCCCGACGTATGGTCCTAGGGCTCAGGTCTCTCAGTTGGCTTTTCATAGCCGATCATTAAGAGTTGAAAACAGCAGGTCTGGGACAGGTAGGGGTTTCGTAGCCGCAGGCAGAACAGTTGAAACTGGAATAGCAGCAAGGCCAGGCGGACTGGGGACAGCAAGGTGTCATCATGCCCGGTAGTCCTGACGTATGGTCCTAGGGCTCAGGTTCTCAGAGAGAAAGAGAGAACGAGAGAATTAGAGAGAGCATACTTAAATTCACACAGGACACTGGATAAGACAGGAGAAGTACTCCAGGTATAACCAACTAACCCCAGCCCCCCGACACATAAACTACTGCAGCATAAATACTGGAGGCTGAGACAGGAGCGGTCCGGAGACACTGTGGCCCCATCCGAAGAAACCCCCGGACAGGGCCAAACAGGAAGGATATAACCCCACCCACTCCGCCAAAGCACAGCCCCCGCACCACTAGAGGGATATCCCCAACCACCAACTTACAATCCTGAGACAAGGCCGAGTATAGCCCACAGAGGTCTCCACCACAGCACAAACCAAGGGGGGGGCGCCAACCCAGACAGGAAGATCACGTCAGTAACTCAACCCACTCAAGTGACGCACCCCTCCCAGGGACGGCATGAAAGAGCACCAGCAAGCCAGTGACTCAGCCCCTGCAACAGGGTTAGAGGCAGAGAACCCCAGTGGAGAGGGGAACCGGCCTGGCAGAGACAGCAAGGGCTGTTCGTTGCTCCAGCCTTTCCGTTCACCTTCACACTCCTGGGCCAGACTACACTCAATCATATGACCTACTGAAGAGATAAGTCTTCAGTAAAGACTTAAAGGTTGAGACTGAGTCTGCGTCTCTCACATGGGTAGGCAGACTGTTCCATAAAAATGGAGATCTATAGGAGAAAGCCCTGCCTCCCGCTGTTTGCTTAGAAATTCTAGGGACAATTAGGAGGCCTGCGTCTTGTGACCGTAGCGTACGTATTGGTATGTACGGCAGGACCAACTCGGAAAGATAGGTAGGAGCAAGCCCATGTAACGCTTTATAGGTTAACAGTAAAACCTTGAAATCAGCCCTTGCCTTAACAGGAAGCCAGTGTAGGGAAGCTAGCACTGGAGTAATATGATCAAATTTCTTGGTTCTAGTCAGGATTCTAGCAGCCGTATTTAGCACTAACTGAAGTTTATTTAGTGCTTTATCCGGGTAGCCGGAAAATAGAGCATTGCAGTAGTCTAACCTAGAAGTAACAAATGCATGGATTAATTTTTCTGCATCATTTTTGGACAGAAAATTTCTGATTTTTGCAATGTTACGTAGATGGAAAAAAGCTGTCCTTGAAACAGTCTTGATATGTTCGTCAAAAGAGAGATCAGGGTCAAGAGTAACGCCTAGGTCCTTCACAGTTTTATTTGAGACGACTTTACAACCATCAAGATGAATTGTCAGATTTAACAGAAGATCTCTTTGTTTCTTGGGACCTAGAACAAGCATCTCTGTTTTGTCCGAGTTTAAAAGTAAAAAGTTTTCAGCCATCCACTTCCTTATGTCTGAAACACAGGCTTCTAGCGAGGGCAATTTTGGGGCTTCACCATGCTTCATTGAAATGTACAGCTGTGTGTCATCCGCATAGCAGTGAAAGTTAACATTATGTTTTCGAATAACATCCCCAAGAGGTAAAATATATAGTGAAAACAATAGTGGTCCTAAAACGGAACCTTGAGGAACACCGAAATGTACAGTTGATTTGTCGGAGGACAGACCATTCACAGAGACAAACTGATATCTTTCCGACAGGTAGGATCTAAACCAGGCCAGAACTTGTCCGTGTAGACCAATTTGGGTTTCCAGTCTCTCCAAAAGAATGTGGTGATCGATGGTGTCAAAGGCAGCACTAAGGTCTAGTAGCACGAGGACAGATGCAGAGCCTCGGTCTGACGCCATTAAAAGGTCATTTACCACCTTCACAAGTGCAGTCTCAGTGCTATGATGGGGTCTAAAACCAGACTGAAGCATTTCGTATACATTGTTTGTCTTCAGAAAGGCAGTGAGTTGCTGCGCAACAGCTTTTTCTAAAATTTTTGAGAGGAATGGAAGATTCGATATAGGCCGATAGTTTTTTATATTTTCCGGGTCAAGGTTTGGCTTTTTCAAGAGAGGCTTTATCACTGCCACTTTTAGTGAGTTTGGTACACATCCGGTGGATAGAGAGCTGTTTATTATGTTCAACATAGGAGGGCCAAGCACAGGAAGCAGCTCCTTCAGCAGTTTAGTAGGAATAGGATCCAGTATGCAGCTTGAAGGTTTAGAGGCCATGATTATTTTCATCATTGTGTCAAGAGATATAGTACTAAAACACTTAAGTGTCTCTCCCGATCCCAGGCCCTCGCAGAGCTGTGCAGATCCAGGACAGCTAAGCCCTGGAGGAATACGCAGATTCAAAGAGGAGTCCGTAATTTGCTTTCTAATGGTCATGATCTTTTCCTCAAAGAAGTTCATGAATTTATCACTGCTGAAGTGAAAGCCATCCTCTCTTGGGGAATGCTGCTTTTTAGTTAGCTTTACAACAGTATCAAAAAGAAATTTTGGATTGTTCTTATTTTCCTCGATTAAGTTGGAAAAGTAGGATGATCGAGCAGCAGTGAGGGCTCTTCGGTACTGCACGGTACTGTCTTTCCAAGCTAGTCGGAAGACTTCCAGTTTGGTGTGGCGCCATTTCCGTTCCAATTTCCTGGAAGCTTGCTTCAAAGCTCGGGTATTTTCTGTATACCAGGGAGCTAGTTTCTTATGACAAATGTTTTTCGTTTTTAGGGGTGCAACTGCATCTAGGGTATTGCGCAAGGTTAAATTGAGTTCCTCAGTTAAGTGGTTAACTGATTTTTGTCCTCTGACGTCAGCTGTGGTAATACCATTATATCTGTAGTAATACCATTACAGCTGTGGTAATACCATTATAGCTGTAGTAATACCATTATATCTGTAGTAATACCATTATAGCTGTAGTAATACCATTATATCTGTAGTAATACCATTATAGCTGTAGTAATATCATTATAGCTGTGGTAATACCATTATATCTGTAGTAATACCATTATAGCTGTAGTAATACCATTATAGCTGTAGTAATACCATTATATCTGTAGTAATACCATTATAGCTGTAGTAATATCATTATAGCTGTAGTAATACCATTATAT
Organism: Coregonus lavaretus; assembly: GCF_964263955.1. NCBI lineage: Eukaryota > Metazoa > Chordata > Actinopteri > Salmoniformes > Salmonidae > Coregonus > Coregonus lavaretus. Next base: position 862,234 of record NC_140001.1, read on the forward strand.
CTGTAGTAATACCATTATATCTGTAGTAATACCATTATAGCTGTAGTAATACCATTATAGCTGTAGTAATACCATTATATCTGTAGTAATACCATTATATCTGTAGTAATACCATTATATCTGTAGTAATACCATTATAGCTGTAGTAATACCATTATAGCTGTAGTAATAGCATTATAGCTGTAGTAATACCATTATAGCTGTAGTAATACCATTAATAGCTAATCTTGATTTAGTGTATTATTATTGGGTAAGCATTCAAATAAGTCACCTCAATATTTGCCTACATAGCTGATATCTCTCTAGGAGCTGATCCGTTGTCAGTATAGTGGAATAACTCTAATGGTAAGGTAAGATTTGAATGGAGAAAGCTGATCCGAGAGCAGCGCTCCCTTTCTTTTGATCCTATCAGTATTGACAGACGCTCCAACAACGCACTTAGTGACAGTTCTCTCTGTGTGGTGTTTTGGGAAACACATGTTACATCTTCAGCCGTTGTAGGAAAGATGCATCATTAAAACACTTGTAAGCCTAAGTTCCATCGCTATGGGGAAACCGGGCCCTGATCTCTCCTGCTATGGGGAAACTGGGCCCAGGTCTTTCTGGCTATGGGGAAACCAGGCCCAGGTCTCTCTCTGGCTATGGGGAAACCGGGCCCAGGGCTCTCTCTGGCTATGGGGAAACCGGGCCCAGGGCTCTCTGGCTATGAGGAAACCGGGCCCAGGGCTCTCTGGCTATGGGGAAACCGGGCCCTGATCTCTCCTGCTATGGGGAAACCAGGCCTAGGTCTCTCTGGCTATGGGGAAACCGGGCCCAGGGCTCTCTGGCTATGGGGAAACCAGGCCCAGGTCTCTCTCTGGCTATGGGGAAACCGGGCCCAGGGCTCTCCTGCTATGGGGAAACCAGGCCCAGGTCTCTCCTGCTATGGGGAAACCAGGCCCAGGTCTCTCCTGCTATGGGGAAACCAGGCCCAGGGCTCTCTGGCTATGGGGAAACCAGGCCCAGATCTCTCTGGCTATGAGGAAACCGGGCCCAGGTCTCTCTGGCTATGAGGAAACCGGGCCCAGGTCTCTCTGGCTATGGGGAAACCAGGCCCAGGTCTCTCTGGCTATGGGGAAACCGGGCCCAGGTCTCTCTGGCTATGAGGAAACCGGGCCCAGGGCTCTCTGGCTATGAGGAAACCGGGCCCAGGGCTCTCTGGCTATTAGAAGGAAAGTAAAGAAAGGTAGCTTAGTGGTTAAGAGCGTTGTGCCAGTAACCGAAAGGTCGCTGGTTCTAATCCCAGAGCCGACTAGGTGAAAAACCTGTCGATGTGCCCTTGAGCAAGGCACTTAACCCTAATTGCTCCTGTAAGTCGCTCTGGATAAGAGCGTCTGCTAAATGACCAATTTATTATTATTATTTATTTATAAACAATAGCTAATCAAGTGAAATAGTTTGAAAGCAGTTTATCACTCCCTCACATTCCCTCTCCTAATCATGGTGTGTATCACTCCTTCACATTCCCTCCCCTAATCATGGTGTGTATCACTCCTTCACATTCCCTCTCCTAATCATGGTATCACTCCTTCACATTCCCTCCCCTAATCATGGTGTGTATCCGTGTTCCATTCCCTCCCCTAATCATGGTGTGTATCACTCCTTCACATTCCCTCCCCTAATCATGGTGTGTATCACTCCTTCACATTCCCTCTCCTAATCATGGTATCACTCCTTCACATTCCCTCCCCTAATCATGGTGTGTATCACTCCTTCACATTCCCTCTCCTAATCATGGTATCACTCCTTCACATTCCCTCCCCTAATCATGGTGTGTATCCGTGTTCCATTCCCTCCCCTAATCATGGTGTGTATCACTCCTTCACATTCCCTCCCCTAATCATGGTGTGTATCACTCCTTCACATTCCCTCCCCTAATCATGGTGTGTATCCGTGTTCCATTCCCTCCCCTAATCATGGTGTGTATCACTCCTTCACATTCCCTCCCCTAATCATGGTGTGTATCACTCCTTCACATTCCCTCCCCTAATCATGGTGTGTATCACTCCTTCACATTCCCTCTCCTAATCATGGTGTATCCGTGTTCCATTCCCTCTCCTAATCATGGTGTATCCGTGTTCCATTCCCTCCCCTAATCATGGTGTGTATCCGTGTTCCATTCCCTCTCCTAATCATGGTGTGTATCACTCCTTCACATTCCCTCTCCTAATCATGGTGTATCCGTGTTCCATTCCCTCTCCTAATCATGGTGTATCCGTGTTCCATTCCCTCTCCTAATCATGGTGTGTATCCGTGTTCCATTCCCTCCCCTAATCATGGTGTATCCGTGTTCCATTCCCTCTCCTAATCATGGTGTATCCGTGTTCCATTCCCTCTCCTAATCATGGTGTGTATCCGTGTTCCATTCCCTCCCCTAATCATGGTGTATCCGTGTTCCATTCCCTCCCCTAATCATGGTGTATCCGTGTTCCATTCCCTCCCCTAATCATGGTGTATCCGTGTTCCATTCCCTCTCCTAATCATGGTGTGTATCCGTGTTCCATTCCCTCCCCTAATCATGATGTGTTCCATTCCCTCTCCTAATCATGGTGTATCCGTGTTCCATTCCCTCTCCTAATCATGGTGTGTATCCGTGTTCCATTCCCTCTCCTAATCATGGTGTATCCGTGTTCCATTCCCTCTCCTAATCATGGTGTGTATCCGTGTTCCATTCCCTCCCCTAATCATGGTGTGTATCCGTGTTCCATTCCCTCTCCTAATCATGGTGTGTATCCGTGTTCCATTCCCTCTCCTAATCATGGTGTATCCGTGTTCCATTCCCTCTCCTAATCATGGTGTATCCGTGTTCCATTCCGTCTCCTAATCATGGTGTGTATCCGTGTTCCATTCCCTCCCCTAATCATGGTGTATCCGTGTTCCATTCCCTCTCCTAATCATGGTGTATCCGTGTTCCATTCCCTCTCCTAATCATGGTGTGTATCCGTGTTCCATTCCCTCCCCTAATCATGGTGTATCCGTGTTCCATTCCCTCCCCTAATCATGGTGTGTATCCGTGTTCCATTCCCTCTCCTAATCATGGTGTGTATCCGTGTTCCATTCCCTCCCCTAATCATGGTGTGTATCCGTGTTCCATTCCCTCTCCTAATCATGGTGTGTATCCGTGTTCCATTCCCTCTCCTAATCATGGTGTGTATCCGTGTTCCATTCCCTCCCCTAATCATGGTGTGTTCCATTCCCTCTCCTAATCATGCTGTGTATCCGTGTTCCATTCCCTCCCCTAATCATGATGTGTTCCATTCCCTCTCCTAATCATGGTGTATCCGTGTTCCATTCCCTCTCCTAATCATGATGTGTTCCATTCCCTCTCCTAATCATGGTGTGTATCCGTGTTCCATTCCCTCCCCTAATCATGATGTGTTCCATTCCCTCTCCTAATCATGGTGTATCCGTGTTCCATTCCCTCTCCTAATCATGGTGTGTATCCGTGTTCCATTCCCTCTCCTAATCATGGTGTATCCGTGTTCCATTCCCTCTCCTAATCATGGTGTGTATCCGTGTTCCATTCCCTCCCCTAATCATGGTGTGTATCCGTGTTCCATTCCCTCTCCTAATCATGGTGTGTATCCGTGTTCCATTCCCTCTCCTAATCATGGTGTATCCGTGTTCCATTCCCTCTCCTAATCATGGTGTATCCGTGTTCCATTCCCTCTCCTAATCATGGTGTGTATCCGTGTTCCATTCCCTCCCCTAATCATGGTGTATCCGTGTTCCATTCCCTCTCCTAATCATGGTGTATCCGTGTTCCATTCCCTCCCCTAATCATGGTGTGTATCCGTGTTCCATTCCCTCTCCTAATCATGGTGTGTATCCGTGTTCCATTCCCTCTCCTAATCATGGTGTGTATCCGTGTTCCATTCCCTCTCCTAATCATGGTGTGTATCCGTGTTCCATTCCCTCTCCTAATCATGGTGTGTATCCGTGTTCCATTCCCTCTCCTAATCATGGTGTGTATCCGTGTTCCATTCCCTCCCCTAATCATGGTGTATCCGTGTTCCATTCCCTCTCCTAATCATGGTGTATCCGTGTTCCATTCCCTCCCCTAATCATGGTGTGTATCCGTGTTCCATTCCCTCTCCTAATCATGGTGTGTATCCGTGTTCCATTCCCTCTCCTAATCATGGTGTGTATCCGTGTTCCATTCCCTCTACTAATCATGGTGTGTATCCGTGTTCCATTCCCTCTCCTAATCATGGTGTATCCGTGTTCCATTCCCTCTCCTAATCATGGTGTGTATCCGTGTTCCATTCCCTCTCCTAATCATGGTGTGTATCCGTGTTCCATTCCCTCTCCTAATCATGGTGTATCCGTGTTCCATTCCCTCTCCTAATCATGGTGTATCCGTGTTCCATTCCCTCTCCTAATCATGGTGTGTATCCGTGTTCCATTCCCTCCCCTAATCATGGTGTATCCGTGTTCCATTCCCTCTCCTAATCATGGTGTATCCGTGTTCCATTTCCTCCCCTAATCATGGTGTGTATCCGTGTTCCATTCCCTCTCCTAATCATGGTGTGTATCCGTGTTCCATTCCCTCCCCTAATCATGGTGTGTATCCGTGTTCCATTCCCTCTCCTAATCATTTGGTGTGTATCCGTGTTCCATTCCCTCTCCTAATCATGGTGTGTATCCGTGTTCCATTCCCTCCCCTAATCATGGTGTGTTCCATTCCCTCCCCTAATCATGGTGTATCCGTGTTCCATTCCCTCCCCTAATCATGGTGTGTATCCGTGTTCCATTCCCTCTCCTAATCATGGTGTGTATCCGTGTTCCATTCCCTCCCCTAATCATGGTGTGTTCCATTCCCTCCCCTAATCATGGTGTATCCGTGTTCCATTCCCTCCCCTAATCATGGTGTGTATCCGTGTTCCATTCCCTCTCCTAATCATGGTGTGTATCCGTGTTCCATTCCCTCTCCTAATCATGGTGTGTATCCGTGTTCCATTCCCTCTCCTAATCATGGTGTGTATCCGTGTTCCATTCCCTCCCCTAATCATGGTGTATCCGTGTTCCATTCCCTCCCCTAATCATGGTGTGTATCCGTGTTCCATTCCCTCTCCTAATCATGGTGTATCCGTGTTCCATTCCCTCCCCTAATCATGGTGTGTATCCGTGTTCCATTCCCTCTCCTAATCATGGTGTGTATCCGTGTTCCATTCCCTCTCCTAATCATGGTGTGTATCCGTGTTCCATTCCCTCTCCTAATCATGGTGTGTATCCGTGTTCCATTCCCTCCCCTAATCATGGTGTGTTCCATTCCCTCCCCTAATCATGGTGTATCCGTGTTCCATTCCCTCCCCTAATCATGGTGTGTATCCGTGTTCCATTCCCTCTCCTAATCATGGTGTATCCGTGTTCCATTCCCTCTCCTAATCATGGTGTATCCGTGTTCCATTCCCTCTACTAATCATGGTGTGTATCCGTGTTCCATTCCCTCTCCTAATCATGGTGTATCCGTGTTCCATTCCCTCCCCTAATCATGGTGTATCCGTGTTCCATTCCCTCCCCTAATCATGGTGTGTATCCGTGTTCCATTCCCTCTCCTAATCATGGTGTATCCGTGTTCCATTCCCTCCCCTAATCATGGTGTATCCGTGTCCCTCTCCCTTCCCTAGCTGCGTTTGCTGTACGAGTGCAACCCCATCGCCTTCTTGATCGAGCAGTGTGGAGGCGTGGCGACCACGGGAGAAGAGCGTGTACTAGATGTGGTTCCAACCAACATCCATCAGAGAGTTCCGTTTGTTGTGGGTTCACCTGATGACGTCAACGAGTACCTCGACTTCGTCAAGAAGCACAAGTAGAACGACAACAAAACTTGAATAAAAGTTAAATACAAAAAAAAGAAATGAGTAACTACATGTCTGTCCATCAGTAAGAAGAGCAAATGGCACCCTCTTCCCCTATGTAGTGCACAGCTTTTGACCAGGGCCCATATTTCAGGATTCAGATATTCCACTCTTCCTGTTCATGGAAGCGTAACCCCAATTCTTCCAGAATCAGAACTGACAGCCTTGTCCTTTCTCCTTATCTAAGCTCACCTCTTTATACTCTAGAGAGCAGACTGCCAGTAGAGACAAAGTATCAAAAATATCACCCTAAACACAAAATAACCTGAAGTATTGAGACACATCTTCCATGCTAGGCAGTGCTCAGTGAGACAGGGCTGACTTGTTGATCAGAGAGAGAAGGAAATAGAGACAAAGCTGAGTGAGCATAAAGCCGGGACAAGGTCCAGAGAAAGTAGCAGTTACTTCCTATAGGAGCTACACGATGACACTGATCTAGATCTGATAAACAACTAGCTCCGCTCCTATCCAAGTAAGAACTACTACTTGCTGTAGCTTTCAAATTCTGTGAATAGCATTTAGTAATTTCAACAAATTTGATCCATGCTTCCAGGACGAGCCCGTTTGAAAGCATGTTCCAGAAGGATAACACTTCACCTGATTGGTTGGCAGAAAAAGGTCGCCCACCAGAGCTCTCCTGGTTGTCTGCAGAGCACCTCTTACAAGAACACATTCTTTTTTTTTTTACAACTGCTAAACTTTTGGCAGAGGTTAGTCGCTAAATTAGTGCCAAAACAGACTTGACATGCAAATGTAGTTTTGATTCACAGAAGATTCACCAGACGCAAAATCTTATTGGATTTGTTCACACATCACATTCCCTGCTTGCTAGTGTTGTTGCATTCATTCTCAAAATAAGTTACTTTTGCAACTATAAAACTGATTAAAGGCGCAACTCATATTTTACATGTGCAAATCATACTTTACGTGCTTGTACACTTAAGACATTAAGTTACCTTCATACCCCCACCCCCAAACTACTTCCTGCAGCTATAAACACCCCAAAGTTTCCTGTGTCTTCAGAGCGGTTTAGATACCTGTGTTTACTACAAAGTGTCAGGAGGGAGCAGCCAAGCTTAGCTGACGTGCAACCCAGGAGACTAGAGGCTGGTGTTAGCAAGTCAAAGCAAAGGTAGTGTTACAAAAGTCTATTTCACATAAATGGATGAGTTTCCTGTAAGTCACCTGGTGTTGACCATCATCAGTCATATCACCACAGTGCCAGTCCTGACAGCTGTTTTCAGGAAGCGCCATAAACTGGAACTGAAAGTAAATAAATAAAATAATAATAATATGCCATTTAGCAGACGCTTTTATCCAAAGCGACTTACAGTCAGTCATGTGTGCATACATTTTTACGTATGGGTGGTCCTGGGGATCGAACCCACTACCCTGGCGTTACAAGCGCCATGCTCTACCAGCTGAGCGACAGACTGAGTAACTTTAAGGTCGGGATCACTGAAGCGTTACAGCGTAAAGGTACTTCCTGATTGAGCCGACATGCAGTCGTCACCATGAATACAGTCTCTGCCAACGCGGGAACATTGCCTTTACATTTCAAGCTGAACTGCCGCGATGCCGATTTAATAGAGTCCTAATCTCGACTAGGGTCAGATAAAAAAAACAGTCTGTCGTCTTCTTTATTAGTCATATAGTCAGAATGACATTTTGGGATCCATTGTAAAAGTGACCTTGGTCTCAAATGGTGACTCCCTGTGAAAATAAATTAAAATATGAGCGACTTGTTTACATTTCATAATTTGACAGACTTGTATCCGGAAAATATGGTTCTACACGGCTTCTATTAAATAGGGTTTTACAGGGCTTCTATTAAATAGGGTTTTACAGGGCTTCTATTAAATAGGGTTTTACAGGGCTTCTATTAATAGGGTTTTACAGGGCTTCTATTAAATAGGGTTTTACAGGGCTTCTATTAATAGGGTTTTACGGGGCTTCTATTAAATAGGGTTTTACAGGGCTTCTATTAATAGGGTTTTACAGGGCTTCTATTAAATAGGGTTTTACAGGGCTTCTATTAAATAGGGTTTTACGGGGCTTCTATTAATAGGGTTTTACAGGGCTTCTACATTTATTAATAGAGTTCTACACAGCTTCTATTTTCTTTCCTAAATCAATAAACCAACCAATCTTTACAAGAGCGGTGCTACTTTGGACAGGGCCGAGAGCGGTGCTACTTTGGACAGGGCCGGTGGTAGGATATTGGATAATAAAAACCAAACCAATGTAAGAATTGTTATATTTTTTAACATTTTCAAAATTATTTTGATACATTGAAAATGGTTGCTCCTACAGTTTACAGCAGTGAACTCCACTTGGTACAGTTGAATGTAAAACTTGATGTTCTTTTCTTGTTTCCCTTTATAGTGTAAACCAACGAGGAGAAAGAGGCAACGTGGTATAAATCAATTTAAAGTAGAGAGAGGTCATCCCTTGTAACATTACTACAAGCAGACAATCAACAGTATCATGAGTTTCACATATTACAAGAGAGGACATTGGAGATTCCACTGAAAGCCCAGAGTCGTGATCATCTAACCATTTCTTTATAATATTTTATAAAAACGTTCAACGAATTAGAATGTGATTTTTCAAAAAACAAAAATACAGTTTATTAAGAAATGCGGACACAGAAGTGTAGTCAAGTTAAGTACAAGACAGGCAGAGCGAGTTGCCTTTAAGGACTCTGATCTGCACTTTGTGTTTGACTCGAAGTTGAAATCCTCTCTGAGATACTGAAGAGGCCCGTCAGAGTGGTATCAGAATTCCTCCTCTGCGTTGCGGCTGCGTGAGGCCTTCAGCTGTTGGAGACGCTCCATACACTCATTGACGCTGCGCTCGCCGTGCACCTTGTTGTCACGCGTACGCACGTTCACCGTCTCACTGGTCTTCTCCTTCTCACCCACAACTAGAAAGAAAGAAAGAAAGAGAGAGAGAGAGAAAAATATTTCATTATGATTTAATGTCTAGACTTAGTGATGAGCGAAACTGGAAATTGCTTCTCTGTTAGGCTTTCAAGTCCCTGAGATAAATAATACAATAAACTAAGGCCAGTCACTTTCAGCCGTCTGTCGTTTTCGGATCATATTGAAACACCCTGCTGTATGTTGGTCTGGCTGTCTTGGTTTAATAACATATGGACATATTTTAAATAGACGCTCAAAAACATATAGAATGAGATTTATCTACCTCAATTACCTCGTACCCCTGCACATCGACTCGATACTGGTACCCTGTGTATATAGCCAAGTTATGAGTAGGTGTCCAAACCTTTGACTGGTACTGTATGTATGTATGTATGTATGTATGTATGCATGCATACACTTACATATACACACACACTCACAGTGCATTTGGAAAATATTCAGACCCCTTGACCTTTTCTACATGTTGTTCAGCCTGAAATGGATTCAATTGTTGTTGTTGTTTACTCAGTCTACACACAACACCCCATAATGACAAAGCAACAACAGGTTTATAGACATTTCTGCTAATATATATATTTAAAAAAAAACCGGAAATATCACATTTACATAAGTATTCAGACCCTTTACTCAGTACTGTGTTGAAGCACCTTTGGCAGCGATTACAGCCTCAAGTCTTCTTGGGTATGACGCTACAAGCTTGGTACACCTGTATTTGGGGAGTTTCTCCCATTCTTCTCTGCAGATCCTCTCAAGCTCTGTCAGGTTGGACGGGGAGCGTCGCTGCACAGCTATTTTCAGTTCTCTCCAGAGATGTTCGATGGGGTTCAAGTCCGGGCTATGGCTGGGCCACTCAAGGACATTCAGAGACTTGTCCCGAAGCCACTCCTGCGTTGTCTTGGCTGTGTGCTTAGGGTTGTTGTCCTGTTGGAAGTTGAACCTTCGCCCCAGTCGGAGGTCCTGAGCGCTCTGGAGCAGGTTTTCATCAAGGATCTCTCTGTACTTTGCTCCGTTCATCTTTCCCTCGATCCTGACTAGTCTCCCAGTCCCTGCCGCTGAAAACCATCCCCCCCACAGCATGATGCTGCCACCACCATGCTTCACCGTAGGGATGGTGCCAGGTTTCCTCCAGACATAACGCTTCGCATTCATGCCAAAGAGTTCAATCTTGGTTTCATCAGACCAGAGAATCTTGTTTCTCATGGTCTGAGAGTCTTTAGGTGCCTTTTGGCAAACTCCAAGCGGGCTGTCATGTGCCTTTTACTGAGGAGTGGCTTCTGTCTGGCCACTCTACCATAAAGGCCTGATTGGTGGAGTGCTGCACAGATGGTTATCCTTCTGGAAGGTTCTCCCATCTCCACAGAGAAACTCTGGAGCTCTGTCAGAGTGACCATTGGGTTCTTGGTCACCTCTCTGATGAAGGCCCTTCTCCCCCGATTGCTCAGTTTGGCCGGGCGGCCAGCTTGGTGGTTCCAAACTAATTCCATTTAAAAATGATGGAGGCCACTGTGTTCTTGGGGACCTTCAATGCTGCAGACATTTTTTGGTACCCTTCCCCAGATCTGTGCCTTGACACAATCCTGTCTCGGTTCTCTACGAACAATTCCTTCGACTTCATGGCTTGGTTTTTGCTCTGACATGCACTGTCAACTGTGGGAACTTATATAGACTGGTGTGTGCCTTTCCAAATCATGTCCAATCAATTGAATTGACCACAGGTGGACTCCAATCAAGTTGTAGAAACATCTCAAGGATGATCAATGGAAACAGGATGCACCTGAGCTCAATTTCAAGTCTCATAGCAAAGGGTCTGAATACTTATGTAAATAAAGGTATCCATTTTTTATTTCTAATAACCTGTTTCCGCTTTGTCATTATGGGGTAGTGTGTGTAGAATGATCATAAAATGTTTTATTTAATCCATTTTAGAATAAGACTGTAACATAACAAAATGTAGAAAAAGTCAAGGGGTCTGAATACTTTCCTAATGAATACACATCTGGTAGATCTTAAGAGCCTTCGCTCTGCAGTTCGTTTTCAGAAGTGTGCTGTCTGCCTGCCTGCCTGCCTGCCTGCCTGTCTGCCTGCCTGTCTGCCATAGAATTAGACCTGTGAATGAAAAGTGAAGTTATTGCAAAACAAAATGTAGAACACAAAAAAGGAAAATGGTAGGTTAAATAAAAGACTGTGCTTTTCCCCATTATTTTTCGCCAAATAACTCAACATATGTATTTTGATATTTAGCAGATTATAGGTCTGGTTATTGCAGGTGTAGCGAAATGCTTGCGCTTCTAGCTCCGACAGTGCAGTAATATCTAACAAGTAATATCTAACAATTTCACAACATATACCCAATACACACAAATCTAGTAAGGAATGGGATTTAAGAATATATACATATATGGACAAGCAATGACAGAGTGGCATGGACTAAGATACAGTAGAATATTATAGAATAGAATGCAGTATATACACATACGAGATGAGTAATGCAAGATATGGAAACATTATTAAAGTGACTAGTGTTCCATTTCTTAAAGTGGCCAGTGATTTCAATAGGCAGCAGCAGCCTCTAATGTGCTAGTGATGGGTATTTAACAGTTTGATGGCCTTGAGATAGAAGCTGTTTTCATTCTCTCGGTCACAGCTTTTATGCACCTGTACTGACCTCGCCTTCTGGATGATAGCGGGGTGAACAGGCAGTGGCTCGGGTGGTTGATGTCCTTGATGATCTTTTTGGCCTTCCTGTGACATCGGGTGCTGTAGGTGTCCTGGAGGGCGGGTAGTTTGCCCCAGGTAATGCGTTCGGCAGACTGCACCACCCTCTGGAGAGCCCTGCGGTTGCGGGCGGTGCAGTTGCCGTACCAGGCGGTGATACAGCCTGACAGGATGCTCTCAATTGTGCATCTGTAAGAGTTTGTGAGGGTTTTAGGTGCCAAGCCAAATTTCTTCAGCCTCCTGAGGTTGAAGAGACTCTGTTGCGCCTTCTTCACCACACTGTCTGTGTGGGTGGACCATTTCAGTTTGTCAGTGATGTATACGCCAAGGAAATTGAAGCTTTTCACCTTCTCCACTGTGGTCCCGTCGATGTGGATAGGGGGGTGCACCCTCTGCTGTTTCCTGAAGTCCACGATCATCTCCTTTGTTTTGTTGATGTTGAGTGAGAGGTTATTTTCTTGGCACCACACTCCCAGAGCCCTCACCTCCTCCCTGTAGGCTGTCTCGTCATTGTTGGTAATCAAGCCTAATACTGTTGTGTTGTCTGCAAACTTGATGATTGAGTTGGAGGCTTGCTTGGCCACGCAGTCATGGGTGAACAGGGAGTACAGGAGGGGGCTGAGCACGCACCCTTGTGGGGCCCCAGTGTTGAGGATCAGCGAAGTGGAGATGTTGTTTCCTACCTTCACCACCTGGGGGCGGCCCGTCAGGAAGTCCAGGACCCAGTTGCACAGGTCGGGGTTCAGACCCAGGGCCTCGAGCTTAATGATGAGCTTGGAGGGTACTATGGTGTTGAACGCTGAGCTATAGTCAATGAACAGCATTCATACATAGGTATTCCTCTTGTCCAGATGGGATAGGGCAGTGTGCAGTGCGATGGCGATTGCATCGTCTGTGGATTTATTGGGGCAGTAAACAAATTGAAGTGGGTCTAGGGTGACAGGTAAGGTAGAGGTTAAATTATCCTTAACTAGTCTCTCAAAGCACTTCATGATGACAGAGGTGAGTGCTACGGGGCGATAGTCATTTAGTTCAGTTACCTTTGCATTCTTGGGTACAGGAACAATTGAGGACATCTTGAAGGAAGTGGGGACAGCAGACTGGGATAGGGAGAGATTGGATATGTCCGTAAAACACTCCAGCCAGCTGGTCTGCGCATGCTCTGAGGACGTGGCTAGGGATGCCGTCTGGGCCGGCAGCCTTGCGGGGGTTAACACGCTTAAATGTCTTACTCACGTCGGCCACGGAGAAGGAGAGGCCACAGTCCTTGGTAGTGGGCCTCGTCAGTGGCACTGTGTTATCCTCAAAGCGGGCGAAGAAAGTGTTTATCTTGTCTGGAAGCAAGACGTCGGCGTCGGTGATGTGGCTGGTTTTCCTTTTGTAGTCTGTGATTGTCTGTAGTCCCTGCCACGTACAGGACGTCTCGTGTCTGAGCCGTTGAATTGCGACTCCACTTTGTCTCTGTACTGATGTTTTGCCAGTTTGATTGCCTTGCGGAGGGAATAACTACACTGTTTGTATTCAACCATATTCCCAGTCACCTTGCCATGGTTAAATGCGGTGGTTCACGCTTTCAGATTGGCGCGAATGTTGCCATCTATCCACGGTTTCTGGTTAGGGTAGGTTTTAATAGTCACAGTGGGCACAACATCACCTATACACTTCCTGATAAACTCGGTCACTGTTTCAGAGTATTTGTCGAAATTATTTTCGCAAGCTACCCGGAACATATCCCAGTCCGCGTGATCAAAACAATCTTGAAGCGTGGATTCTGATTGATCAGACCAGCGTTGAATAGTCCTTAGCACGGGTACTTCCTGATTGAGTTTCTGCCTATAGGAGGGGAGGAGCAAAATGGAGTCGTGGTCAGATTTGCCGAAAGGAGGGCGGGGGAGGGCCTTATAACCATCCCGGAAGTTCGAATAGCAATGGTTGAGGATTTTAGCAGCCCGAGTACAACAATCGATATGTTGATAGAACTACGGCAGCCTAGTCCTCAAATTTGCTTTGTTAAAATCCCCGGCTACAATAAATGCAGCCTCAGGATATGTGGTTTCAAGTTTGCATAAGGTCCAGTGAAGTTCTTTGAGGGCCGTCGTGGTATCGGCTTGAGGGGGGATATACACGGCCCATGTTGACTCAATCTTCCCACAGTTGTGTCAAGTTGGCTGGATGTCCTGTGGGTGGTTGACCATTCTTGATACACAAGGGAAGCTGTTGAGTGTGAAAAACCCAGCAGCATTGCAATTCTCGACACACTCAAACCGGTGCTCCTGGCACCTACTACCATAACCCGTTCAAAGGCACTTAAATATTTTGTCTTGCCCATTCACCCTCAATGGCACACACACACAATCCATGTCTCAAGACTTAAAAATCCTTCTTTAACCTGTCTCCTCCCCTTCATCTACACTGATTGATGTGGATTTAACAAGTGACATCAATAAGGGATCATAGCTTTCACCTGGATACACCTGGTCACTCGATGTCATGGAAAGAGCAGTTGTTCATAATGTTTTGAACACTATAATCAGCATGACATTCATGCAAGCATTATAATACATTTACAACCCAAAAGTAAATGTGAAATGAACTCATAACTTATGACATAAGCAACATATTTAGACTAAGCTCCATCTGGGCTTGATAGATAACTGCAGGCTAACTACGCGGAGCATTGTATCATGCGAGACGAAATGCACCCTGGGAATTGTAGTATGCTGTAGACGAGGGCAGTACAGAAGCTTCAAAATGACAAAAACGAGGAATCGTGCAGCATGACTAACAAAAACAATAAAACAAAATGTGTATTAAATCTTTCAGTAGTGCATCATACTGTATACTAACAGCATCATACTGTATACCAACAGCATCATACTGTATACCAACAGCATCATACTGTATACCAACAGCATCATACTGTATACTAACAGCATCATACTGTATACTAACAGCATCATACTGTATACTAACAGCATCATACTGTATACTAACAGCATCATACTGTATACTAACAGCATATACTGTATACTAACAGCATAATAATTGGTTATAAAGATGTTTTAAAAGAAAAAGGTGAAATAACACTGAAGGTGTTATCTGTCTATTTCCCCTGTGGCAACTAGATAAATATAAAACCCATTTTTAAAGAAGCAACACAACCAACTCCGACATCCCCTGGGTTCGTACAGACAGTGGCAAGTCAAATTGAAGGACTTTCAAGTACTTTTTCAAGCACTAATATTTATTTAAGCGCCATCAATTTGTAATAGTTCCTATTATGCAGTTGCTTCTAGTCACCACCAGGTGGCAGTATATCGCCACCAGATGGCAGTATATCGCCACCAGATGGCAGTATATCCTATTGATCACTACCTGACAAGTTCCTCAATAACACGTGTTTCTCTAGTTGTTTAATACCCACGAGTGGTAAGTCAGGACTGATGTTGACTGACTTCCTTACATGAACTGTAACTCAGTAAAATCTTTGAAATTGTTGCATGTTGCGTTTATATTGTGTTCAGTGTACATAATATTAAATTGTCTTTATACTGTATTTCACTAAAATGTTTGGTCCCAACAAAGGCCCCTAGTTGACTCTAAAATGTTATATTCTATGCCCATTTGAAGAGAAACAAGTTATTAATGTGTTTGATAAGAATAAACACTCTCCCTATACAATGTTTTGCTTGCTTCAATGCTTCCTCTATCTCCTTTGCCTCCTTCATTGCAGCCTGACTCACCACTGTCTCTCACTACTCTCTATAAAGAAAATGTATTTTGTTATTAGAACTTAGTATCCCATCTTGATTATAGCTAGCTTCATTTCAGTCAACTGTTCCTGCTGAGGTCACGCTCCGTTCAACGTTAGCTTCTAACTTCATCCTTTTAGCCAGCTAGTTATAGCTAGCTACCTGGCTAATTAATAGCCAGAGCCCTTGAGCTACCTAGCTAGCTAGTTATAGCTAGCTACCTGGCTAATTAATAGCCAGAGCCCTTGAGCTACCTAGCTAGCTAGTTATAGCTAGCTACCTGGCTAATTAATAGCCAGAGCCCTTGAGCTACCTAGCTAGCTAGTTAGTTATAGCTAGCTACCTGGCCAATTAATAGCCAGAGCCCTTGAGCTACCTAGCTAGCTAGTTATAGCTAGCTACCTGGCTAATTAATAGCCAGAGCCCTTGAGTTACCTAGCTAGCTAGTTATAGCTAGCTACCTGGCTAATTAATAGCCAGAGCCCTTGAGTTACCTAGCTAGCTAGTTATAGCTAGCTACCTGGCTAATTAATAGCCAGAGCCCTTGAGTTACCTAGCTAGCTAGTTATAGCTAGCTACCTGGCTAATTAATAGCCAGAGCCCTTGAGTTACCTAGCTAGCTAGTTATAGCTAGCTACCTGGCTAATTAATAGCCAGAGCCCTTGAGTTACCTAGCTAGCTAGTTATAGCTAGCTACCTGGCTAATTAATAGCCAGAGCCCTTGAGTTACCTATCTAGCTAGTTATAGCTAGCTACCTGGCTAATTAATAGCCAGAGCCCTTGAGCTACCTAGCTAGCTAGTTATAGCTAGCTACCTGGCTAATTAATAGCCAGAGCCCTTGAGTTACCTAGCTAGCTAGTTATAGCTAGCTACCTGGCTAATTAATAGCCAGAGCCCTTGAGCTACCTAGCTAGCTAGTTATAGCTAGCTACCTGGCTAATTAATAGCCAGAGCCCTTGAGTTACCTAGCTAGCTAGTTATAGCTAGCTACCTGGCTAATTAATAGCCAGAGCCCTTGAGTTACCTAGCTAGCTAGACATCTGACTGAAATATCACCGACTGTTTCCCATTTGCACACTCCTCCTCCGAGAGTCGGTTGGGGGGGTTTGTCTGCGGATGTAGTCGAGGGATGTTAAAATAATTTCCACAGTCAGCGGCGTCTCTCTGCTATTTGCCACTGTAGGTCTGGGCTGAGGTAGATCGTTTCCCCACTCAGCCTGTCGTGGGCAGAGTTTCCCGTGTTGAATGAATACGCTGTTAACGCGGCAAATCCGGGGGAACAGGCGAACATAACGAGCATACATGAATCATTCATGATTCCACTCGTTCGCAGAGGTAAGGCACGATTAGAACTCAGATCAAGAAGCCTTTTGAGCGTTGATCAACGCTGGGAAAGCAAGTGGGTTAGGGTTAGGTTAGGGTTAGGGTTGGGGTTGGGGTTGGGGTTGGGGTTGGGGTTAGGGTAAATGATCATTAACTAAATAGAAAAGGTGAGTAACTGGCGTTTAAGTACGTTTACCCTCCAACTACATCCATGGTTGGGTCTGGCAAATTCATAAACATCAATATCCTGCCAGGAAGGGTTGAATCTACATTTGCCCAACATTTTAGCCATCGATGTGACATTTGGTGGCGCCTTATCATTCAGTTCTATACCTGCCTGGCAGTGTGGGTGGAGAGCGAACTCGCCGTGTGGGTGGAGAGCGAACTCGCCGTGTGGGTGGAGAGCGAACTCGCGTGTGGGTGGAGAGCGAACTCGCGTGTGGGTGGAGAGCCAACTCGCCGTGTGGGTGGAGAGCCAACTCGCCGTGTGGGTGGAGAGCGAACTCGCCGTGTGGGTGGAGAGCGAACTCGCCGTGTGGGTGGAGAGCGAACTCGCCGTGTGGGTAGAGAGCGAACTCGCTGCCAACCAGAGCACGAAACAAGTGAGCAACTAAAACTCGGTAGTCTGCCTGGAAATTAATTCGCAAGACCAATAATACATTTTTCTAAGATTTTTCATATTAACATATTTTATCATTTTCTGTTCTCCTCTCATTTTAATTCAAGTACTTTTTATGTACCAACTTGAGTAAATGTCTGATTTTCAAGGTATTCCTGTTCTTGAATTTCAGAACCCTGAATCCCAGCAGTGCATTGTCTATCTCCTTGTTCAGGGTGACCCCTGACCCTACCGTAGACCAACACTCACCCAGGATGACCCTACCGTAGACCAACACTCACCCAGGATGACCCTACCGTAGACCAACACTCACCCAGGATGAAGTTGTACTGTTCAGGGTGACCCCTGACCCTACCGTAGACCAACACTCACCCAGGATGAAGTTGTACTGTGCCAGCTGTGCGTTGCGTATCTTCTTGTTCAAGGTGCAGCTGGCATCACAGTCTACGTCTGTCATCAGACCTCCACGGTGGAAATCATCACGGATCTTCTGAGCGTAGTCATCCAGGGTGGGTCCTACTGGTACCACCATCACCTGACGGGGAGACAGCCACAGCGGCCTGCGGAGAGGAGGGTAGAGACGTGTTATTACCATGTTTTTAACTGTTAAACTCTTAGCGGATGTTTTGGACCCGGTACCAGCTCCGACATTCTTTTATTTTTTTAAATGACATATCATTTGAAAGCTACAGCCCTTGTCGTTTTGGAAATCAAACTCAAATCTTACTGATGGCAATGTCGTAAGAATGTAATTTTTCAGCTTTCTCCTTGTACAGTAGGTATATAATTCCTGTATAATTCCGCGTATAGCAGAACTCGGTTAGGCGAAACGAATGTCCGTGCTCGCATACTCCCTGAAGACAACTTGAAAAACAAAAAAAAGTGACAATATTACTCCGTTTGTCCCTCATGAGCCACCATAGCAACATACCCAGTAACACTTCTTCAGAATAGGTCGAATTAATCGAAGATAAATCAAGTAATCTGTAATACATTTTGACGTTCTTGCAGAGGTCTTAGTCACTTCATTGAAGAATCCCATCTGTAGTTCCCAATAGGAGTAGTACTGTTGACCAATCACCGGCAAAGGGGCGTCGACTTCAGGTACCGAACTTTGACTTGCCTTAAGAAAATGTTTGTGCACGAACAGCCGAAAATAAAAACCTGCCGAAGACCAAAACTAACAAAAACGTCACAAAATGGTCATTATGTGTGTATGAACTGTTTCGACTGGGACAAAAAGTATTCCTGTAAGACGAAAAATGACGTTGCACTTTTAAAATGGCTGTGTCCCCACGGGAACATGTTTAAAATGGCTGTGTCCCCATGGGAACATGTTTAAAATGGCTGTGTCCCCATGGGAACATGTTTAAAATGGCTGTGTCCCCATGGGAACATGTTTAAAATGGCTGTGTCCCCATGGGAACATGTTTAAAATGGCTGTGTCCCCATGGGAACATGTTTAAAATGGCTGTGTCCCCATGGGAACATGTTTAAAATGGCTGTGTCCCAATGGGAACATGTTTAAAATGGCTGTGTCCCCATGGGAACATGTTTAAAATGGCTGTGTCCCCATGGGAACATGTTTAAAATGGCTGTGTCCCCATGGGAACATGTTTAAAATGGCTGTGTCCCCATGGGAACATGTTTAAAATGGCTGTGTCCCCATGGGAACATGTTTAAAATGGCTGTGTCCCCATGAGAACATGTTTAAAATGGCTGTGTCCCCATGGGAACATGTTTAAAATGGCTGTCTCCCCATGGGAACATGTTTAGAGTGGCACCATCAGGTAAAAGATCTGACCTCTTTTTACTTTGAAAAAATCAGATATTAGTAGTGTCAGTATTAGTATTGATAGCTACAGCAGATCAGATATTAGTAGTGTCAGTATTAGTATTGATATCTACAGCAGATCAGCTTTTAGTAGTGTCAGTATTAGTATTGATATCTACAGCAGATCAGCTATTAGTAGTGTCAGTATTAGTATTGATATCTACAGCAGATCAGCTATTAGTAGTGTCAGTGTTAGTATTGATATCTACAGCAGATCAGCTATTAGTAGTATTAGTATTAGTACTGATATCTACAGCAGATCAGCTATTAGTAGTGTCAGTATTAGTATTGATAGCTACAGCAGATCAGATATTAGTAGTGTCAGTATTAGTATTGATAGCTACAGCAGATCAGATATTAGTAGTGTCAGTGTTAGTATTGATAGCTACAGCAGATCAGATATTAGTACTGTCAGTATTAGTATTGATAGCTACAGCAGATCAGATATTAGTACTGTCAGTATTAGTATTGATAGCTACAGCAGATCAGCTATTAGTAGTGTCAGTATTAGTATTGATAGCTACAGCAGATCAGATATTAGTAGTATTAGTATTAGTATTGATAGCTACAGAAGATCAGATATTAGTAGTATTAGTATTAGTATTGCACCTCACCATTTCCCTCCGTAGTTCTCAGTGAGGATAGCTATCATCCTCTCTACTGATCCCAGGATGGCTCTGTGGATGATGACTGGCCTCTGCTTATCCTCCCCATCATGGCTACACACACAGAGAGAGAGGGAGAATACAGGTTTCCATCACACACACAGAGAGGGAGAATACAGGTTTCCATCACACACAGAGAGAGGGAGAATACAGGTTTCCATCACACACAGAGAGAGGGAGAATACAGGTTTCCATCACACACAGAGAGAGAGGGAGAATACAGGTTTCCATCACACACAGAGAGGGAGAATACAGGTTTCCATCACACACACAGAGAGGGAGAATACAGGTTTCCATCACACACACAGAGAGGGAGAATACAGGTTTCCATCACACACAGAGAGGGAGAATACAGGTTTCCATCACACACAGAGAGAGGGAGAATACAGGTTTCCATCACACACACAGAGAGAGAGGGAGAATACAGGTTTCCATCACACACAGAGAGAGGGAGAATACAGGTTTCCATCACACACAGAGAGGGAGAATGCAGGTTTCCATCACACACAGAGAGAGAGAATACAGGTTTCCATCACACACACAGAGAGAGGGAGAATACAGGTTTCCATCACACACAGAGAGAGAGAGGGAGAATACAGGTTTCCATCACACACAGAGAGAGGGGGAATACAGGTTTCCATCACACACAGAGAGAGAGAATACAGGTTTCCATCACACACAGAGAGAGGGAGAATACAGGTTTCCATCACACACAGAGAGAGAGGGAGAATACAGGTTTCCATCACACAGAGAGAGAGGGAGAATACAGGTTTCCATCACACACACAGAGAGAGAGGGAGAATACAGGTTTCCATCACACACACAGAGAGAGAGAGAATACAGGTTTCTATCACACACAGAGAGAGAGGGAGAATACAGGTTTCCATCACACACAGAGAGGGAGGGAGAATACAGGATTCCATCACACACAGAGAGGGAGAATACAGGTTTCCATCACACACAGAGAGAGAGAGAATACAGGTTTCCATCACACACAGAGAGGGAGAATACAGGTTTCCATCACACACAGAGAGAGAGGGAGAATACAGGTTTCCATCACACACAGAGAGGGAGGGAGAATACAGGTTTCCATCACACACAGAGAGGGAGAATACAGGTTTCCATCACACACAGAGAGAGAGAGAGGGAGAATACAGGTTTCCATCACACACAGAGAGAGAGGGAGAATACAGGTTTCCATCACACACAGAGAGAGAGGGAGAATACAGGTTTCCATCACACACAGAGAGGGAGGGAGAATACAGGTTTCCATCACACACAGAGAGAGAGGGAGAATACAGGTTTCCATCACACACAGAGAGGGAGAATACAGGTTTCCATCACACACAGAGAGGGAGAATACAGGTTTCCATCACACACAGAGAGAGAGGGAGAATACAGGTTTCCATCACACACAGAGAGGGAGGGAGAATACAGGTTTCCATCACACACAGAGAGGGAGAATACAGGTTTCCATCACACACAGAGAGGGAGGGAGAATACAGGTTTCCATCACACACAGAGAGAGAGGGAGAATACAGGTTTCCATCACACACAGAGTGGGAGGGAGAATACAGGTTTCCATCACACACAGAGAGAGAGGGAGAATACAGGTTTCCATCACACACAGAGAGAGAGGGAGAATACAGGTTTCCATCACACACAGAGAGGGAGGGAGAATACAGGTTTCCATCACACACAGAGAGGGAGGGAGAATACAGGTTTCCATCACACACAGAGAGGGAGGGAGAATACAGGTTTCCATCACACACAGAGAGGGAGGGAGAATACAGGTTTCCATCACACACAGAGAGGGAGGGAGAATACAGGTTTCCATCACACACAGAGAGGGAGGGAGAATACAGGTTTCCATCACACACAGAGAGAGAGGGAGAATACAGGTTTCCATCACACACACAGAGAGGGAGAATACAGGTTTCCATCACACACACAGAGAGAGGGAGAATACAAGTTTCCATCACACAGAGAGGGAGGGAGAATACAGGTTTCCATCACACACAGAGAGGGAGGGAGAATACAGGTTTCCAACACACACAGAGAGAGGGAGAATACAGGTTTCCATCACACACACAGAGAGAGAGGGAGAATACAGGTTTCCATCACACACAGAGAGAGAGAGAGAATACAGGTTTCCATCACACACAGAGAGAGAGAGAGAATACAGGTTTCCATCACACACAGAGAGAGAGGGAGAATACAGGTTTCCATCACACACACAGAGGGATAATACAGGTTTCCATCACACACAGAGAGAGAGAGAGAGAATACAGGTTTCCATCACACACAGAGAGAGGGAGAATACAGGTTTCCATCACACAGAGAGGGAGGGAGAATACAGGTTTCCATCACACACACAGAGAGAGAGGGAGAATACAGGTTTCCATCACACACAGAGAGAGAGAGAGAATACAGGTTTCCATCACACACAGAGAGAGAGGGAGAATACAGGTTTCCATCAAACACAGAGAGAGGGAGAATACAGGTTTCCATCACACACAGAGAGAGAGGGAGAATACAGGTTTCCATCACACACACAGAGAGGGAGAATACAGGTTTCCATTACACAGAGAGGGAGGGAGAATACAGGTTTCCATCACACACACAGAGAGGGAGAATACAGGTTTCCAACACACACAGAGAGAGAGGGAGAATACAGGTTTCCATCACACACAGAGAGGGAGAATACAGGTTTCCATCACACACACAGAGAGAGAGAGGGAGAATACAGGTTTCCATCACACAGAGAGGGAGAATACAGGTTTCCATCACACACACAGAGAGAGAGGGAGAATACAGGTTTCCATCACACAGAGAGGGAGAATACAGGTTTCCATCACACACAGAGAGGGAGAATACATGTTTCCATCACACACACAGAGAGAGAGAGGGAGAATACAGGTTTCCATCACACACAGAGAGAGGGAGAATACAGGTTTCCATCACACAGAGAGGGAGAATACAGGTTTCCATCACACACAGAGAGGGCGAATACAGGTTTCCATCACACACAGAGAGGGAGAATACAGGTTTCCATCACACAGAGAGAGAGAGGGAGAATACAGGTTTCCATCACACAGAGAGAGAGAGGGAGAATACAGGTTTCCATCACACACAGAGAGAGGGAGAATACAGGTTTCCATCACACACACAGAGAGAGAGGGAGAATACAGGTTTCCATCACACACAGAGAGGGAGAATACAGGTTTCCATCACACACAGAGAGAGAGGGAGAATACAGGTTTCCATCACACACAGAGAGAGAGGGAGAATACAGGTTTCCATCACACAGAGAGAGAGAGAGGGAGAATACAGGTTTCCATCACACACAGAGAGAGAGGGAGAATACAGGTTTCCATCACACACACAGAGAGAGGGAGAATACAGGTTTCCATCACACACAGAGAGAGGGAGAATACAGGTTTCCATCACACACAGAGAGGGAGAATACAGGTTTCCATCACACACACAGAGAGGGAGAATACAGGTTTCCATCACACACACAGAGAGGTAGAATACAGGTTTCCATCACACACACAGAGAGGGAGAATACAGGTTTCCATCACACACACAGAGAGGGAGAATACAGGTTTCCATCACACACACAGAGAGGGAGAATACAGGTTTCCATCACACACAGAGAGAGAGGGAGAATACAGGTTTCCATCACACACAGAGAGGGAGAATACAGGTTTCCATCACACACACAGAGAGAGAGGGAGAGGGAGAATACAGGTTTCCATCACACACACAGAGAGAGGGAGAATACAGGTTTCCATCACACACAGAGAGGGAGAATACAGGTTTCCAACACACACAGAGAGGGAGAATACAGGTTTCCATCACACAGAGAGGGAGGGAGAATACAGGTTTCCAACACACACACACAGAGAGAGAGGGAGAATACAGGTTTCCATCACACACAGAGAGAGGGAGAATACAGGTTTCCATCACACAGAGAGAGGGAGAATACAGGTTTCCATCACACAGAGAGAGGGAGAATACAGGTTTCCATCACACACACAGAGAGAGGGAGAATACAGGTTTCCATCACACACACAGAGAGAGGGAGAATACAGGTTTCCATCACACACAGAGAGAGGGAGAATACAGGTTTCCATCACACACAGAGAGAGAGGGAGAATACAGGTTTCCATCACACACAGAGAGGGAGAATACAGGTTTCCATCACACACAGAGAGGGAGAATACAGGTTTCCATCACACACAGAGGGAGAATACAGGTTTCCATCACACACAGAGAGGGAGAATACAGGTTTCCATCACACACAGAGAGAGAGAATACAGGTTTCCATCACACACACAGAGAGAGAGGGAGAATACAGGTTTCCATCACACACACAGAGAGAGAGGGAGAATACAGGTTTCCATCACACACAGAGAGAGGGAGAATACAGGTTTCCATCACACACAGAGAGAGGGAGAATACAGGTTTCCATCACACACACAGAGAGAGAGGGAGAATACAGGTTTCCATCACACACAGAGAGAGAGTGAGAATACAGGTTTCCATCACACACAGAGAGAGGGAGAATACAGGTTTCCATCACACACAGAGAGAGAGGGAGAATACAGGTTTCCATCACACAGAGAGGGAGGGAGAATACAGGTTTCCATCACACACAGAGAGAGAGAATACAGGTTTCCATCACACACACAGAGAGAGAGGGAGAATACAGGTTTCCATCACACACAGAGAGAGGGAGAATACAGGTTTCCATCACACACACAGAGAGAGAGGGAGAATACAGGTTTCCATCACACAGAGAGGGAGGGAGAATACAGGTTTCCATCACACACACAGAGAGAGAGAGAGAATACAGGTTTCCATCACACACAGAGAGAGAGAGAGAATACAGGTTTCCATCACACACAGAGAGAGAGGGAGAATACAGGTTTCCATCACACACACAGAGAGAGGGAGAATACAGGTTTCCATCACACACAGAGAGAGAGGGAATACAGGTTTCCATCACACACAGAGAGAGAGGGAGAATACAGGTTTCCATCACACACACAGAGAGGGAGAATACAGGTTTCCATTACACAGAGAGGGAGGGAGAATATAGGTTTCCATCACACACACAGAGAGGGAGAATACAGGTTTCCAACACACACAGAGAGAGAGGGAGAATACAGGTTTCCATTACAGAGAGAGAGGGAGAATACAGGTTTCCATCACACACAGAGAGGGAGAATACAGGTTTCCATCACACACACAGAGAGAGAGAGGGAGAATACAGGTTTCCATCACACAGAGAGGGAGAATACAGGTTTCCATCACACACACAGAGAGAGAGGGAGAATACAGGTTTCCATCACACAGAGAGGGAGAATACAGGTTTCCATCACACACAGAGAGGGAGAATACATGTTTCCATCACACACACAGAGAGAGAGAGGGAGAATACAGGTTTCCATCACACACAGAGAGAGGGAGAATACAGGTTTCCATCACACAGAGAGGGAGAATACAGGTTTCCATCACACACAGAGAGGGAGAATACAGGTTTCCATCACACACACAGAGAGAGGGAGAATACAGGTTTCCATCACACACACAGAGAGAGAGGGAGAATACAGGTTTCCATCACACACAGAGAGGGAGAATACAGGTTTCCATCACACACAGAGAGAGAGGGAGAATACAGGTTTCCATCACACACAGAGAGAGAGGGAGAATACAGGTTTCCATCACACAGAGAGAGAGAGAGGGAGAATACAGGTTTCCATCACACACAGAGAGAGAGGGAGAATACAGGTTTCCATCACACACACAGAGAGAGGGAGAATACAGGTTTCCATCACACACAGAGAGGGAGAATACAGGTTTCCATCACACACACAGAGAGGGAGAATACAGGTTTCCATCACACACACAGAGAGGTAGAATACAGGTTTCCATCACACACACAGAGAGGGAGAATACAGGTTTCCATCACACACACAGAGAGGGAGAATACAGGTTTCCATCACACACACAGAGAGGGAGAATACAGGTTTCCATCACACACAGAGAGAGAGGGAGAATACAGGTTTCCATCACACACAGAGAGGGAGAATACAGGTTTCCATCACACACACAGAGAGAGAGGGAGAGGGAGAATACAGGTTTCCATCACACAAACAGAGAGAGGGAGAATACAGGTTTCCATCACACACAGAGAGGGAGAATACAGGTTTCCAACACACACAGAGAGGGAGAATACAGGTTTCCATCACACAGAGAGGGAGGGAGAATACAGGTTTCCAACACACACACACAGAGAGAGAGGGAGAATACAGGTTTCCATCACACACAGAGAGAGGGAGAATACAGGTTTCCATCACACAGAGAGAGGGAGAATACAGGTTTCCATCACACAGAGAGAGGGAGAATACAGGTTTCCATCACACACAGAGAGAGAGGGAGAATACAGGTTTCCATCACACACAGAGAGAGGGAGAATACAGGTTTCCATCACACACAGAGAGAGAGGGAGAATACAGGTTTCCATCACACACAGAGAGGGAGAATACAGGTTTCCATCACACACAGAGAGGGAGAATACAGGTTTCCATCACACACAGAGGGAGAGGGAGAATACAGGTTTCCATCACACAGAGAGGGAGGGAGAATACAGGTTTCCATCACACACAGAGAGAGAGAATACAGGTTTCCATCACACACACAGAGAGAGAGGGAGAATACAGGTTT
Organism: Coregonus lavaretus; assembly: GCF_964263955.1. NCBI lineage: Eukaryota > Metazoa > Chordata > Actinopteri > Salmoniformes > Salmonidae > Coregonus > Coregonus lavaretus. Next base: position 888,723 of record NC_140001.1, read on the forward strand.
CCATCACACACAGAGAGAGGGAGAATACAGGTTTCCATCACACACACAGAGAGAGAGTGAGAATACAGGTTTCCATCACACACAGAGAGAGAGTGAGAATACAGGTTTCCATCACACACAGAGAGAGGGAGAATACAGGTTTCCATCACACACAGAGAGAGAGGGAGAATACAGGTTTCCATCACACAGAGAGGGAGGGAGAATACAGGTTTCCATCACACACAGAGAGAGAGGGAGAATACAGGTTTCCATCACACACACAGAGAGAGAGGGAGAATACAGGTTTCCATCACACACAGAGAGAGAGGGAGAATACAGGTTTCCATCACACACAGAGAGAGAGGGAGAATACAGGTTTCCATCACACACAGAGAGAGAGGGAGAATACAGGTTTCCATCACACACAGAGAGAGAGGGAGAATACAGGTTTCCATCACACACAGAGAGGGAGAATACAGGTTTCCATCACACACAGAGAGAGAGGGAGAATACAGGTTTCCATCACACACAGAGAGGGAGAATACAGGTTTCCATCACACACAGAGAGAGAGGGAGAATACAGGTTTCCAACACACACAGAGAGGGAGAATACAGGTTTCCATCACACAGAGAGGGAGGGAGAATACAGGTTTCCAACACACACACACAGAGAGAGAGGGAGAATACAGGTTTCCATCACACACAGAGAGAGGGAGAATACAGGTTTCCATCACACAGAGAGAGGGAGAATACAGGTTTCCATCACACAGAGAGAGGGAGAATACAGGTTTCCATCACACACACAGAGAGAGGGAGAATACAGGTTTCCATCACACACACAGAGAGAGGGAGAATACAGGTTTCCATCACACACAGAGAGAGGGAGAATACAGGTTTCCATCACACACAGAGAGAGAGGGAGAATACAGGTTTCCATCACACACAGAGAGGGAGAATACAGGTTTCCATCACACACAGAGAGGGAGAATACAGGTTTCCATCACACACAGAGGGAGAATACAGGTTTCCATCACACACAGAGAGGGAGAATACAGGTTTCCATCACACACAGAGAGAGAGAATACAGGTTTCCATCACACACACAGAGAGAGAGGGAGAATACAGGTTTCCATCACACACAGAGAGAGGGAGAATACAGGTTTCCATCACACACAGAGAGAGGGAGAATACAGGTTTCCATCACACACACAGAGAGAGAGGGAGAATACAGGTTTCCATCACACACAGAGAGAGAGTGAGAATACAGGTTTCCATCACACACAGAGAGAGGGAGAATACAGGTTTCCATCACACACAGAGAGAGAGGGAGAATACAGGTTTCCATCACACAGAGAGGGAGGGAGAATACAGGTTTCCATCACACACAGAGAGAGAGAATACAGGTTTCCATCACACACACAGAGAGAGAGGGAGAATACAGGTTTCCATCACACACAGAGAGAGGGAGAATACAGGTTTCCATCACACACACAGAGAGAGAGGGAGAATACAGGTTTCCATCACACAGAGAGGGAGGGAGAATACAGGTTTCCATCACACACACAGAGAGAGAGAGAGAATACAGGTTTCCATCACACACAGAGAGAGAGAGAGAATACAGGTTTCCATCACACACAGAGAGAGAGGGAGAATACAGGTTTCCATCACACACACAGAGAGAGGGAGAATACAGGTTTCCATCACACACAGAGAGAGAGGGAATACAGGTTTCCATCACACACAGAGAGAGAGGGAGAATACAGGTTTCCATCACACACACAGAGAGGGAGAATACAGGTTTCCATTACACAGAGAGGGAGGGAGAATATAGGTTTCCATCACACACACAGAGAGGGAGAATACAGGTTTCCAACACACACAGAGAGAGAGGGAGAATACAGGTTTCCATTACAGAGAGAGAGGGAGAATACAGGTTTCCATCACACACAGAGAGGGAGAATACAGGTTTCCATCACACACACAGAGAGAGAGAGGGAGAATACAGGTTTCCATCACACAGAGAGGGAGAATACAGGTTTCCATCACACACACAGAGAGAGAGGGAGAATACAGGTTTCCATCACACAGAGAGGGAGAATACAGGTTTCCATCACACACAGAGAGGGAGAATACATGTTTCCATCACACACACAGAGAGAGAGAGGGAGAATACAGGTTTCCATCACACACAGAGAGAGGGAGAATACAGGTTTCCATCACACAGAGAGGGAGAATACAGGTTTCCATCACACACAGAGAGGGAGAATACAGGTTTCCATCACACACACAGAGAGAGGGAGAATACAGGTTTCCATCACACACACAGAGAGAGAGGGAGAATACAGGTTTCCATCACACACAGAGAGGGAGAATACAGGTTTCCATCACACACAGAGAGAGAGGGAGAATACAGGTTTCCATCACACACAGAGAGAGAGGGAGAATACAGGTTTCCATCACACAGAGAGAGAGAGAGGGAGAATACAGGTTTCCATCACACACAGAGAGAGAGGGAGAATACAGGTTTCCATCACACACACAGAGAGAGGGAGAATACAGGTTTCCATCACACACAGAGAGGGAGAATACAGGTTTCCATCACACACACAGAGAGGGAGAATACAGGTTTCCATCACACACACAGAGAGGTAGAATACAGGTTTCCATCACACACACAGAGAGGGAGAATACAGGTTTCCATCACACACACAGAGAGGGAGAATACAGGTTTCCATCACACACACAGAGAGGGAGAATACAGGTTTCCATCACACACAGAGAGAGAGGGAGAATACAGGTTTCCATCACACACAGAGAGGGAGAATACAGGTTTCCATCACACACACAGAGAGAGAGGGAGAGGGAGAATACAGGTTTCCATCACACAAACAGAGAGAGGGAGAATACAGGTTTCCATCACACACAGAGAGGGAGAATACAGGTTTCCAACACACACAGAGAGGGAGAATACAGGTTTCCATCACACAGAGAGGGAGGGAGAATACAGGTTTCCAACACACACACACAGAGAGAGAGGGAGAATACAGGTTTCCATCACACACAGAGAGAGGGAGAATACAGGTTTCCATCACACAGAGAGAGGGAGAATACAGGTTTCCATCACACAGAGAGAGGGAGAATACAGGTTTCCATCACACACAGAGAGAGAGGGAGAATACAGGTTTCCATCACACACAGAGAGAGGGAGAATACAGGTTTCCATCACACACAGAGAGAGAGGGAGAATACAGGTTTCCATCACACACAGAGAGGGAGAATACAGGTTTCCATCACACACAGAGAGGGAGAATACAGGTTTCCATCACACACAGAGGGAGAGGGAGAATACAGGTTTCCATCACACAGAGAGGGAGGGAGAATACAGGTTTCCATCACACACAGAGAGAGAGAATACAGGTTTCCATCACACACACAGAGAGAGAGGGAGAATACAGGTTTCCATCACACACAGAGAGAGGGAGAATACAGGTTTCCATCACACACACAGAGAGAGAGTGAGAATACAGGTTTCCATCACACACAGAGAGAGAGTGAGAATACAGGTTTCCATCACACACAGAGAGAGGGAGAATACAGGTTTCCATCACACACAGAGAGAGAGGGAGAATACAGGTTTCCATCACACAGAGAGGGAGGGAGAATACAGGTTTCCATCACACACAGAGAGAGAGGGAGAATACAGGTTTCCATCACACACACAGAGAGAGAGGGAGAATACAGGTTTCCATCACACACAGAGAGAGAGGGAGAATACAGGTTTCCATCACACACAGAGAGAGAGGGAGAATACAGGTTTCCATCACACACAGAGAGGGAGAATACAGGTTTCCATCACACACAGAGAGAGAGGGAGAATACAGGTTTCCATCACACACAGAGAGGGAGAATACAGGTTTCCATCACACACAGAGAGAGAGGGAGAATACAGGTTTCCATCACACACAGAGAGGGAGAATACAGGTTTCCAACACACACAGAGAGAGAGGGAGAATACAGGTTTCCATCACACACAGAGAGGGAGAATACAGGTTTCCATCACACAGAGAGGGAGGGAGAATACAGGTTTCCATCACACACACAGAGAGAGAGGGAGAATACAGGTTTCCATCACACACAGAGAGGGAGAATACAGGTTTCCATCACACACACAGAGAGAGGGAGAATACAGGTTTCCATCACACACAGAGAGGGAGGGAGAATACAGGTTTCCATCACACACACAGAGGGAGAATACAGGTTTCCATCACACACAGAGAGAGAGGGAGAATACAGGTTTCCATCACACAGAGAGAGAGGGAGAATACAGGTTTCCATCACACACAGAGAGAGAGGGAGAATACAGGTTTCCATCACACACAGAGAGAGAGGGAGAATACAGGTTTCCATCACACACAGAGAGAGAGGGAGAATACAGGTTTCCATCACACACACAGAGAGAGAGGGAGAATACAGGTTTCCATCACACACAGAGAGAGAGGGAGAATACAGGTTTCCATCACACACACAGAGAGAGAGGGAGAATACAGGTTTCCATCACACACAGAGAGAGAGGGAGAATACAGGTTTCCATCACACACAGAGAGGGAGAATACAGGTTTCCATCTAACGTAAAAAGAAAGTCCTCAAAATGCTCTTTAGTTCCACCACAAAGTGCCGCTGTTCTCAGTTGACAAACCCCAACTACAGAAGAACTTCAGAAATAATATGATCAATCACGTCGCTGCTCTGTCAACAAACTCCTGTCTAGCAACCAATCGCACGCTGTGTTACAGAGACGTCAGAGGAAGTGTTACCTGACGAAGGTGAGGTTGAAGCGGATTGGTAGCTGGAAGTCCAGCTGGATAGTGGCACACTGGTGGTATCGACCAATGGCATCCTTGATCTGGATGTCGATCTACAACAGGGCATAACACACAGCATGATGTAATGTTTCCATTCCTCAATGATGAGTTAGTTTGACAGAGTTCATACAACACATGACCTTTCCATCCTTATGAAGTTCAATCAATACAACATGACAACATTGGTGCCTTACCTTTGGTCCGTAGAAGGCCCCGTCTCCAGGGTTGAGGACCCACTTCTCTCCAAACTCATTCAGACTGTTCTCCAGTTGCTGCAGCCACACAGGAGAGAACAGGGTTAAGGTTGGAGCAAGGCTGCTTCAACTTACATTTTGGTCATTTAACAGACACTCTTATCCATAACCACTTCAACTTAGGTAACACCACCACATATCTCCAGTATGTGCATAACTTTACAAACCCTTTAGTCTTTGCATTAACCCTTCATAAACAGCCCAGTACATCACTGGGGCCGACAGCCCTCCCATCCAGAACCTCTATATCAGGACAGCCCAGTACATCACTGGGGCAGACAGCCCTCCCATCCAGAACCTCTATATCAGGACAGCCCAGTACATCACTGGGGCCGACAGCCCTCCCATCCAGAACCTCTATATCAGGACAGCCCAGTACATCACTGGGGCAGACAGCCCTCCCATCCAGAACCTCTATATCAGGACAGCCCAGTACATCACTGGGGCCGACAGCCCTCCCATCCAGAACCTCTATATCAGGACAGCCCAGTACATCACTGGGGCAGACAGCCCTCCCATCCAGAACCTCTATATCAGGACAGCCCAGTACATCACTGGGGCCGAGCTCCCTGCCATCCAGAACCTCTATATCAGGACAGCCCAGTACATCACTGGGGCAGACAGCCCTGCCATCCAGGACCTCTATACCAGGACAGCCCAGTACATCACTGGGGCCGAGTGCCCTCCCATCCAGAACCTCTATATCAGGACAGCCCAGTACATCACTGGGGCCGAGCTCCCTGCCATCCAGAACCTCTATACCAGGACAGCCCAGTACATCACTGGGGCCGAGAGCCCTCCCATCCAGAACCTCTATACCAGGACAGCCCAGTACATCACTGGGGCCGAGCTCCCTGCCATCCAGAACCTCTATATCAGGACAGCCCAGTACATCACTGGGGCAGACAGCCCTGCCATCCAGGACCTCTATACCAGGACAGCCCAGTACATCACTGGGGCCGAGTGCCCTCCCATCCAGAACCTCTATATCAGGACAGCCCAGTACATCACTGGGGCCGACAGCCCTCCCATCCAGAACCTCTATATCAGGACAGCCCAGTACATCACTGGGGCCGACAGCCCTCCCATCCAGAACCTCTATACCAGGACAGCCCAGTACATCACTGGGGCCGAGCTCCCTGCCATCCAGAACCTCTATATCAGGACAGCCCAGTACATCACTGGGGCAGACAGCCCTGCCATCCAGGACCTCTATACCAGGACAGCCCAGTACATCACTGGGGCCGAGTGCCCTCCCATCCAGAACCTCTATATCAGGACAGCCCAGTACATCACTGGGGCCGACAGCCCTCCCATCCAGAACCTCTATATCAGGACAGCCCAGTACATCACTGGGGCCGACAGCCCTCCCATCCAGAACCTCTATACCAGGACAGCCCAGTACATCACTGGGGCAGACAGCCCTGCCATCCAGGACCTCTATACCAGGACAGCCCAGTACATCACTGGGGCCGAGTGCCCTCCCATCCAGAACCTCTATATCAGGACAGCCCAGTACATCACTGGGGCCGACAGCCCTCCCATCCAGAACCTCTATATCAGGACAGCCCAGTACATCACTGGGGCCGACAGCCCTCCCATCCAGAACCTCTATATCAGGACAGCCCAGTACATCACTGGGGCCGACAGCCCTCCCATCCAGAACCTCTATATCAGGCGGTGTGAAAGGAAGGTCCGGAAAATCGTTAAAGATTCCAGACACCCAAGCCATAGCCTGTTCTCTCTGCTTCCGCACTGCAAGCGGTGCCGGAGCATCAAGTCTGGCACCAACAGGCTCCTGAACAGCTTCTACCTCCAAGCAATATGACTGATAAATGGCTAACTAAATAGCTACACAGACCGAGTTGAATTGTATTATTATTTTTGCTCTGTCTCTACACACACTCACAGGGCCATACACACCAGGCACTCTGACACTCCAACACACACTCATCTTTTCACACACACATAATATGCACATACATTTATACTGACTACACACACACACACACACACACACACACAACCACACACACACACAAGCTGCTGCTACTCTGTTTATCATATATCCTGATGCCTGGTCCCCTGACCCCTATACATATCTACCTCCATCACTCCAGTATCCCTGCACATTGTTAATATGGTACTGGAACTGACCCTGTATATAGTCACCTGACCCCTATACATATCTACCTCCATCACTCCAGTATCCCTGCACATTGTTAATATGGTACAGGAACTGACCCTGTATATAGTCACCTTACCCCTATACATATCTACCTCCATCACTCCAGTATCCCTGTCCCCTTACCCCTATACATACAGTGGGGGAAAAAAGTATTTAGTCAGCCACCAATTGTGCAAGTTCTCCCACTTAAAAAGATGAGAGGCCTGTAATTTTCATCATAGATACACGTCAACTATGACAGACAAATTGAGGAGAAAAAATCCAGAAAATCACATTGTAGGATTTTTTATGAACTTATTTGCAAATTATGGTGGAAAATAAGTATTTGGACACCTACAAACAAGCAAGATTTCTGGCTCTCACAGACCTGTAACTTCTTCTTTAAGAGGCTCCTCTGTCCTCCACTCGTTACCTGTATTAATGGCACCTGTTTGAACTTGTTATCAGTATAAAAGACACCTGTCCACAACCTCAAACAGTCACACTCCAAACTCCACTATGGCCAAGACCAAAGAGCTGTCAAAGGACACTAGAAACAAAATTGTAGACCTGCACCAGGCTGGGAAGACTGAATCTGCAATAGGTAAGCAGCTTGGTTTGAAGAAATCAACTGTGGGAGCAATTATTAGGAAATGGAAGACATACAAGACCACTGATAATCTCCCTCAATCTGGGGCTCCACGCAAGATCTCACCCCGTGGGGTCAAAATGATCACAAGAATGGTGAGCAAAAATCCCAGAACCACACGGGGGGACCTAGTGAATGACCTGCAGAGAGCTGGGACCAAAGTAACAAAGCCTACCATCAGTAACACACTACGCCGCCAGGGACTCAAATCCTGCAGTGCCAGACGTGTCCCCCTGCTTAAGCCAGTACATGTCCAGGCCCGTCTGAAGTTTGCTAGAGTGCATTTGGATGATCCAGAAGAGGATTGGGAGAATGTCATATGGTCAGATGAAACCAAAATAGAACTTTTTGGTAAAAACTCAACTCGTCGTGTTTGGAGGACAAAGAATGCTGAGTTGCATCCAAAGAACACCATACCTACTGTGAAGCATGGGGGTGGAAACATCATGCTTTGGGGCTGTTTTTCTGCAAAGGGACCAGGACGACTGATCCGTGTAAAGGAAAGAATGAATGGGGCCATGTATCGTGAGATTTTGAGTGAAAACCTCCTTCCATCAGCAAGGGCATTGAAGATGAAACGTGGCTGGGTCTTTCAGCATGACAATGATCCCAAACACACCGCCCGGGCAACGAAGGAGTGGCTTCGTAAGAAGCATTTCAAGGTCCTGGAGTGGCCTAGCCAGTCTCCAGACCTCAACCCCATAGAAAATCTTTGGAGGGAGTTGAAAGTCTGTGTTGCCCAGCGACAGCCCCAAAACATCACTGCTCTAGAGGAGATCTGCATGGAGGAATGGGCCAAAATACCAGCAAGTGTGTGAAAACCTTGTGAAGACTTACAGAAAACGTTTGACCTGTGTCATTGCCAACAAAGGGTATATAACAAAGTATTGAGAAACTTTTGTTATTGACCAAATACTTATTTTCCACCATAATTTGCAAATAAATTCATTAAAAATCCTACAATGTGATTTTCTGGATTTTCTTTCTCATTTTGTCTGTCATAGTTGACGTGTACCTATGATGAAAATTACAGGCCTCTCTCATCTTTTTAAGTGGGAGAACTTGCACAATTGGAGGCTGACTAAATACTTTTTTCCCCCACTGTATCTACCTCCATCACTCCAGTATCCCTGCACATTGTTAAAATGGTATTGAACTGACCCTGTATATAGTCACCTTACCCCTATACATATCTACCTCTATCACTCCAGTATCCCTGCACATTGTTAAAATGGTATTGAACTGACCCTGTATATAGTCACCTTACCCCTATACATATCTACCTCCATCACTCCAGTATCCCTGTCACCTTACCCCTATACATATCTACCTCCATCACTCCAGTATCCCTGCACATTGTAAATAACTGACCCTGTATATAATATGCTTACTTAATTTATTGTGTTCTTATTTTTAGATTGTGTGTTTTTGTTGTACCTTGTTATTTTTAGTACTACATTGTTACTGATTGCTGCATTGTTGGGGTTAAAGCTGCAAGAATGGCATTTCACTGTTCTTGCATGTGACATTGAAACTTTTTTTTTTACTGTTATTTTCTAGTTATATATATATATATATATATATATATATATATATATATATATATATATACACACACACACACACACACACACACAGTCGGGAGAACAAGTATTTGATACACTGCCGATTTTGCAGGTTTTCCTACTTACAAAGCATGTAGAGGTCTGTAATTTTTATCATAGGTACACTTCACCTGTGAGAGACGGAATCTAAAACAAAAATCCAGAAAATCACATTGTATGATTTTTAAGTAATTAATTTGCATTTTATTGCATGACATAAGTATTTGATCACCTACCAACCAGTAAGAATTCCGGCTCTCACAGACCTGTTAGTTTTTCTTTAAGAAGCCCTCCTGTTCTCCACTCATTACCTGTATTAACTGCACCTGTTTGAACTTGTTACCTGTATAAAAGACACCTGTCCACACACTCAATCAAACAGACTCCAACCTCTCCACAATGGCCAAGACCAGAGAGCTGTGTAAGGACATCAGGGATAAAATTGTAGACCTGCACAAGGCTGGGATGGGCTACAGGACAATAGGCAAGCAGCTTGGTTTGAAGGCAACAACTGTTGGCGCAATTATTAGAAAATGGAAGAAGTTCAAGATGACGGTCAATCACCCTCGGTCTGGGGCTCCATGCAAGATCTCACCTCGTGGGGCATCAATGATCATGAGGAAGGTGAGGGATCAGCCCAGAACTACACGGCAGGACCTGGTCAATGACCTGAAGAGAGCTGGGACCACAGTCTCAAAGAAAACCATTAGTAACACACTACGCCGTCATGGATTAAAATCCTGCAGCGCACATAAGGTCCCCCTGCTCAAGCCAGCGCATGTCCAGGCCCGTCTGAAGTTTGCCAATGACCATCTGGATGATCCAGAGGAGGAATGGGAGAAGGTCATGTGGTCTGATGAGACAAAAATAGAGCTTTTTGGTCTAAAGAAGAAGTATGCGTACAACCCCAAGAACACCATGCCAAACGTGAAGCATGGAGGTGGAAACATCATTCTTTGGGGATGCTTTTCTGCAAAGGGGACAGGACGACTGCACCGTATTGAGGGGAGGATGGATGGGGTCATGTATCGCGAGATCTTGGCCAACAACCTCCTTCCCTCAGTAAGAGCATTGAAGATGGGTCGTGGCTGGGTCTTCCAGCATGACAACGACCCGAAACACACAGCCAGGGCAACTAAGGAGTGGCTCCGTAAGAAGCATCTCAAGGTCCTGGAGTGGCCTAGCCAGTCTCCAGACCTGAACCCAATAGAAAATCTTTGGAGGGAGCTGAAAGTCCGTATTGCCCAGCGACAGCCCCGAAACCTGAAGGATCTGGAGAAGGTCTGTATGGAGGAGTGGGCCAAAATCCCTGCTGCAGTGTGTGCAAACCTGGTCAAGACCTACAGGAAACGTATGATCTCTGTAATTGCAAACAAAGGTTTCTGTACCAAATATAAAGTTCTGCTTTTCTGATGTATCAAATACTTATGTAATGCAATAAAATGCAAATTAATTACTTAAAAATCATACAATGTGATTTTCTGGATTTTTGTTTTAGATTCCGTCTCTCACAGTTGAAGTGTACCTATGATAGAAATTACAGACCTCTACATGCTTTGTAAGTAGGAAAACCTGCAAAATCGGCAGTTTATCAAATACTTGTTCTCCCCACTGTGTGTGTGTGTATATATATATATATATATATATACACTTATTTTATTTACCCCTTTTTCTCCCCAATTTCGTGGTATCCAATTGGTTGTTACAGTCTTGTTCCATCGCTACAACTCCAGTACGGACACGGGAGAGGCGAAGGTCGAAAGTCGTGCGTCCTCCGAAACACAACCCAACCGAGCCGCACTGCTTCTTGACACAGTGCCCGCTTAACCCGGAAGCCTGCCACACCAATGTGCCGGAGGAAACACTGTACACCTGGCGACTGAGTCAGCGTACACTGCGCCCGGCCCGCCACAGGAATCGCTAGTGCGCGATGGGACAAGAACATCCCTGCCGGCCAAACCCTCCCCTAACCTGGACGACGCAGGGCCAATTGTGTGCCGCCCCGGGGTCTCCCGGTCGCGGCCTGGACCCGAACCAGGATCTGTAGTGGCCACTCGGGAGGCCCGTGATATTGAAACTTAATAAACCCTTTATAAAGTCTAAGTATCGTTACCTTCTCAGCCTGATCCCAGACCGCGGGTTCTCCCAGGAACTTCTCAGGCCGGGTGGACAGGTTGAGTTTGAAGGAGAAACCAAAACAGTCGTAGACCGTACGCAGGAAGTCCAGACAACCCTTAATCTCCTCCTCAATCTGTAGGGTTAGGAAAAGACAACATCACGTCAAAAACAACCCCACTACAACGTTCCTACAGCTTTAGGTGTCTTAAATGGTGAGAAAACAGAAATGGTGCTCAGGAAGAGTCTTCGTGGTTATCCCAGGAGTGGAACAAGTTAACTGAGCGGCTACATGGAGAAGCAGAAAAACACAACATTGATAGATCAGATATTAGTAGTATCAGTATTGATAGCTACAGCAGATCAGATATTAGTAGTGTCAGTATCAGTATTGATAGCTACAGCAGATCAGATATTAGTAGTGTCAGTATTAGTATTGATAGCTACAGCAGATCAGATATTAGTAGTATTAGTATTAGTATTGATAGCTACAGCAGATCAGATATTAGTAGTGTCAGTATTAGTATTGATAGCTACAGCAGATCAGATATTAGTAGTGTCAGTATTAGTATTGATAGCTACAGCAGATCAGATATTAGTAGTGTCAGTATCAGTATTGATAGCTACAGCAGATCAGATATTAGTAGTGTCAGTATTAGTATTGATAGCTACAGCAGATCAGATATTAGTAGTGTCAGTATTAGTATTGATAGCTACAGCAGATCAGATATTAGTAGTGTCAGTATTAGTATTGATAGCTACAGCAGATCAGATATTAGTAGTATTAGTATTAGTATTGATAGCTACAGTAGATCAGATATTAGTAGTGTCAGTATTAGTATTGATAGCTACAGCAGATCAGATATTAGTAGTGTCAGTATTAGTATTTATAGCTACAGCAGATCAGATATTAGTGGTGTCAGTATTAGTATTGATAGCTACAGCAGATCAGATATTAGTAGTGTCAGTATTAGTATTGATATCTACAGCAGATCAGCTATTAGTAGTGTCAGTATTAGTATTGATAGCTACAGCAGATCAGATATTAGTAGTGTCAGTATTAGTATTGATAGCTACAGCAGATCAGATATTAGTAGTGTCAGTATTAGTATTGATAGCTACAGCAGATCAGATATTAGTAGTGTCAGTATCAGTATTGATAGCTACAGCAGATCAGATATTAGTAGTGTCAGTATTAGTATTGATAGCTACAGCAGATCAGATATTAGTAGTGTCAGTATTAGTATTGATAGCTACAGCAGATCAGATATTAGTAGTGTCAGTATTAGTATTGATAGCTACAGCAGATCAGATATTAGTAGTGTCAGTATTAGTATTGATAGCTACAGCAGATCAGATATTAGTAGTGTCAGTATTAGTATTGATAGCTACAGCAGATCAGATATTAGTAGTGTCAGTATTAGTATTTATAGCTACAGCAGATCAGATATTAGTAGTGTCAGTATTAGTATTGATAGCTACAGCAGATCAGATATTAGTAGTGTCAGTATTAGTACTGATAGCTACAGCAGATCAGATATTAGTAGTGTCAGTATTAGTATTCGCCATCTTTTTAAATAGGCAGACACTTTTATTTTGCTGACTGATCAAACTACACCGCTCAAAAAAATAAAGGGAACACTAAAATAAAACATCCTAGATCTGAATGAATGAAATAATCATATTAAATACTTTTTTCTTTACATAGTTGAATGTGCTGACAACAAAATCACACAAAAATTATCAATGGAAATCAAATGTATCAACCCATGGAGGTCTGGATTTGGAGTCACCCTCAAAATTAAAGTGGAAAACCACACTACAGGCTGATCCATCTTTGATGTAATGTCCTTAAAACAAGTCAAAATGAGGCTCAGTAGTGTGTGTGGCCTCCACGTGCCTGTATGACCTCCCTACAACGCCTGGGTATGCTCCTGATGAGGTGGCGGATGGTCTCCTGAGGGATCTCCTCCCAGACCTGGACTAAAGCATTCTGTGGTGCAACGTGGCGTTGGTGGATGGAACGAGACATGATGGCCCAGATGTGCTCAATTTGATTCAGGTCTGGGGAATGGGTGGTCCATAGCATCAATGCCTTCCTCTTGCAGGAACTGCTGACACACTCCAGCCACATGAGGTCTAGCATTGTCTTGCATTAGGAGGAACCCAGGGCCAACCGCACCAGCATATGGTCTCACCTCGGTACCTAATGGCAGTCAGGCTACCTCTGGCGAGCACATGGAGGGCTGTGCGGCCCCCAAAAGAAATGCCACCCCACACCATGACTGACCCACCGCCAAACCGGTCATGCTGGAGGATGATGCAGGCAGCAGAACGTTCTCCACGGCGTCTCCAGACTCTGTCACGTCTATCACGTGCTCAGTGTGAACCTGCTTTCATCTGTGAAAAGCACAGGGCGCCAGTGGCGAATTTGCCAATCTTGGTGTTCTCTGGCAAATGCCAAACATCCTGCACGGTGTTGGGCTGTAAGCACAACCCCCACCTGTGGACGTCGGGCCCTCATTCCACCCTCATGGAGTCTGTTTGACCGTTTGAGCAGACACATGCACATTTGTGGCCTGCTGGAGGTCATTTTGCAGGGCTCTGGCAGTGCTCCTCCTGCTCCTCCTTGCACAAAGGCGGAGGTAGTGGTCCTGCTGCTGGGTTGTTGCCCTCCTACAGCCTCCTCCACGTCTCCTGATGTACTGGCCTGTCTCCTGGTAGCGCCTCCATGCTCTGGACACTACGCTGACAGACACAGCAAACCTTCTTGCCACAGCTCGCATTGATGTGCCATCCTGGATGAGCTGCACTACCTGAGCCACTTGTGTGGGTTGTAGACTCAGTCTCATGCTACCACTAGAGTGAAAGCACCGCCAGCATTCAAAAGTGACCAAAACATCAGCCAGGAAGCATAGGAACTGAGAAGTGGTCTGTGGTCACCACCTACAGAACCACTTATTTATTGGGGGTGTCTTGCTAATTGCCTATAATTTCCACCTGTTGTCTATTCCATTTGCACAACAGCATGTGAAATGTATTGTCAATCAGTGTTGCTTCCTAAGTGGACAGTTTGATTTCACAGAAGTGTGATTGACTTGGAGTTCCATTGTGTTGTTTAAGTGTTCCCTTTATTTTTTTGAGCAGTCTAGTTCTCGTCCCTCTGCAGACATAACGTGGTCCTCTGTAGCTCAGCTGGTAGAGCACGGCGCTTGTAACGCCAGGGTAGTAGGTTCGATCCCCGGGACCACCCATACGTAAAAATGTATGCACACATGACTGTAAGTCACTTTGGATAAAAGCATCTGCTAAATGGCATATTAATATGTTTGGAACATCGAATCGTAATACACAAAAAATAGTGAGAATCGCAATACATATCGTATCAGCACATAAGTATGGTAAAGTCCCTGGTAATTCACAGCCCTATATAGACTAGTCCTCATAATGCTGACCTGGTCCATGATGCAGGAGATACAGTGCATTAGGAAAGTATTCAGACCCCTCGACTTTCTCCACATTTTGTTACATTACAGCGTTATTCTAAAATTGATTAAATAAAACAATTTTCCCTCAATCTGCACACAATAACCCATAATGAAAACAGGTTTTAAGAAATGTGCAAATTTATGAAGAAAAAAAACAGAAATACCTTATTTACATTTAAGTATTCAGACCATTTGCTAGGAGACTCAAAATTGAGCTCAGGTGCATCCTGTATCCATTGATCATCCTTGAGATGTTTCTACAACTTCATTGGAGTCCACCTGTGGTCAATTCAATTGATTTGACATGACTTGGAAAGGCACACACCTGTCTATATAAAGGTCCCACAGTTGACAGTGCATGTCAGAGCAAAAACCAAGCCATGAGGTCGAAGGAATTGTGCGTAGAGCTCCGAAACAGGATTGTGTCGGGGCACAGATCTGGGAAGGGTACCAAAACATTTCTGCAGCATTGAAGGTCCCCAAGAACACAGTGGCCTCCATCATTCTTAAATGGAAGAAGTTTGGAACCACCAAGACTCTTCCTAGAGCTGGCCGCCCGGCCAAACTAAGCGATCGGGGGAGAAGGGCCTTCATCAGAGAGGTGACCAAGAACCCAATGGTCACTGACAGAGCTCCAGAGTTCCTCTGTGGCGATGGGAGAACCTTCCAGAAGGACAACCATCTCTGCAGCACTCCACCTATCAGGCTTTCATGGTAGAGTGGCGAGACGGAAGCCACTCCTCAGCGTCACGTCTGGAGGAAACCTGGCACCATCCCTACGGTGAAGCATGGTGGTGGCAGCATCATGCTGTGGGGATGTTTTCAGCGGCAGGGACTGGGAGACTAGTCAGGATCGAGGGAAAGATGAACGGAGCAAAGTAAAGAGAGATCCTTGATGAAAACCTGCTCCCAGAGCGCTCAGGACCTCCGACTGGGGCGAAGGTTCACCTTCAAACAGGACAACGACCCTAAGCACACGGCCAAGACAACGCAGGAGTGACTTCGGGACAAGTCTCTGAATGTCCTTGAGTGGCCCAACCAGAGCCCGGACTTGAACCCAATCGAACATCTCTGGAAAGACCTGAAAATAGCTGTGCAGCGACGCTCCCCATCCAACCTGACAGAGCTTGAGAGGATCTGCAGAGAAGAATGGGAGAAACTCCCCAAATACAGGTGTGCCAAGCTTGTAGCGTCATACCCAAGAAGACTCGATGCTGTAATCGCTGCCAAAGGTGCTTCAACAAAGTACTGAGTAAAGGGTCTGAATACTTATGTAAATGTTATATTTCCGTTTTTTTAAATACATTTGCAAAACTTTCTCTACCTGTTTTTGCTTTGTCATTATGGGGTATCGTGTGTAGATCGATGAGGGGAAAAAACAATTTAATCAATTTTAGAATAAGGCTGTAACATAACAAAATGTGGAAAAGGTGAAGTGGTCTGAAAAATGTCCAAATGCACTGTATACTACAGTCCCCATAATGCTTACCTGGTCCATGGTGCAGAATATGTGGGCGTCGTCCTGCTGGAAGCGTCGTACACGGGTCAGACCAGTCAGAGCGCCAGAAAGCTCATTACGATGCAGCACGCCGAAGTCAGCCAGTCGCAGAGGCAGCTCCCTCCAGGACCGTGGCCGGTGGTCAAACATCAGACTAGAGAGGGGGAGGGGGGGAGGGGAGAGACAGACAGACAGACCGAGTGAGACAGACAGACCGAGTGAGACAGACAGACAGAGCGAGAGAGACGGACAGAGACCGAGAGAGACGGACAGAGACCGAGAGAGACGGACAGAGACCGAGAGAGACGGACAGAGACCGAGAGAGACGGACAGAGACCGAGAGAGACGGACAGAGACCGAGAGAGACGGACAGAGACCGAGAGAGACGGACAGAGACCGAGAGAGACGGACAGAGACCGAGAGAGACGGACAGAGACCGAGAGAGACGGACAGAGACCGAGAGAGACGGACAGAGACCGAGAGAGACGGACAGAGACCGAGAGAGACGGACAGAGACCGAGAGAGACGGACAGAGACCGAGAGAGACGGACAGAGACCGACAGAGCGAGAGACAGACCGACCGACAGAGCGAGAGACAGACCGACCGACAGAGCGAGACAGACAGACAGAGCGAGACAGACAGAGCGAGAGAGCGAGAGAGACAGACAGAGCGAGTGAGACAGACAGACAGACAGAGCGAGACAGACAGAGCGAGACAGACAGACAGAGCGAGACAGACAGAGCGAGACAGACAGACAGAGCGAGACAGACAGAGCGAGAGAGCGAGAGAGACAGACAGACAGAGCAAGAGAGACAGACAGAGACCGAGACAGACAGAGACCGAGACCGACACAGAGACCGAGACCGACACAGAGACCGAGACCGACAGAGACCGAGACCGACAGAGACCGAGACAGACAGAGACCGAGACAGACAGAGACCGAGACAGACAGAGACCGAGACAGACAGAGACCGAGACAGACAGAGACCGAGACAGACAGAGACCGAGACAGACAGAGACCGAGACAGACAGAGACCGAGACAGACAGAGACCGAGACAGACAGAGACCGAGACAGACAGAGACCGAGACAGACAGAGACCGAGACAGACAGAGACCGAGACAGACAGAGACCGAGACAGACAGAGACCGAGACAGACAGAGACCGAGACAGACAGAGACCGAGACAGACAGAGACCGAGACAGACAGAGACCGAGACAGACAGAGACCGAGAGAAACAGAGACCGAGAGAAACAGAGACCGAGAGAAACAGAGACCGAGACAGACAGAGACCGACAGAGCGAGAGACAGACCGACCGACAGAGCGAGAGACAGACCGACCGACAGAGCGAGACAGAGACAGACCGAGACCGAGACAGACAGAGCGAGAGAGTTAGAGCGAGAGAGACAGACAGACCGACAGAGCGAGACAGACGGAGCGAGACAGACCGACCGAGCGAGTGAGACAGAGACCGAGACAGACAGAGACCGAGACAGACAGAGACAGAGACAGACAGAGACAGACAGAGACCGAGACAGACAGAGACCGAGACAGACAGAGACCGAGACAGACAGAGACCGAGACAGACAGAGACCGAGACAGACAGAGACCGAGACAGACAGAGACCGAGACAGACAGAGACCGAGACAGACAGAGACCGAGACAGACAGAGACCGAGACCGAGACAGACAGAGACAGAGACAGACAGAGACCGAGACAGACAGAGACCGAGACAGACAGAGACCGAGACAGACAGAGACCGAGACAGACAGAGACCGAGACAGACAGAGACCGAGACAGACAGAGACCGAGACAGAGCGAGCGAGAGAGACAGAGACAGAGCGAGAGACAGACAGACCGACCGAGACCGAGACAGACAGAGACCGAGACAGACAGAGACCGAGACAGACAGAGACCGAGACAGACAGAGACCGAGACAGACAGAGACCGAGACCGACAGAGACCGAGACAGACAGAGACAGAGACCGAGACAGACAGAGACCGAGACAGACAGAGACCGAGACAGACAGAGACCGAGACAGACAGAGACCGAGACAGACAGAGACCGAGACAGACAGAGACCGAGACAGACAGAGACCGAGACAGACAGAGACCGAGACAGACAGAGACCGAGACAGACAGAGACCGAGACCGAGAGAAACAGAGACCGAGACAGACAGAGACCGACAGAGCGAGAGACAGACCGACCGACAGAGCGAGAGACAGACCGACCGACAGAGCGAGAGACAGACCGACCGACAGAGCGAGAGACAGACCGACCGACAGAGCGAGACAGAGTGAGACAGAGACAGACCGAGACCGAGACAGACAGAGCGAGAGAGTTAGAGCGAGAGAGACAGATAGACGACAGAGCGAGACAGACGGAGCGAGACAAAGCGAGAGACAGACCGACCGAGCGAGTGAGACAGAGACCGAGACAGACAGAGACCGAGACAGACAGAGACCGAGACAGACAGAGACCGACAGAGCGAGAGACCGACAGAGCGAGAGACAGACCGACCGACAGACCGACCGACAGAGCGAGACAGAGACAGACCGAGACCGAGACAGACAGAGCGAGAGAGTTAGAGCGAGAGAGACAGACAGACCGACCGACAGAGCGAGACAGAGCGAGAGACAGACCGACCGAGCGAGTGAGACAGAGACAGAGATAGACAGAGACCGAGACAGAGACCGAGACAGAGAGAGACCGAGACAGACAGAGACCGAGACAGACAGAGACCGAGACAGACAGAGACCGACCGACAGAGCGAGACAGACCGACCGACAGAGCGAGACAGACCGACCGACAGAGCGAGACAGACGGAGCGAGACAGAGAGAGCGAGACAGAGAGAGCGAGACAGAGAGAGCGAGACAGAGAGAGCAAGACAGAGAGAGCGAGACAGAGAGAGCAAGACAGACGGAGTGAGACAGAGAGAGTGAGACAGAGAGAGTGAGACAGAGAGAGCGAGACAGAGAGAGCGAGACAGAGAGAGCGAGACAGAGAGAGCGAGACAGAGAGAGCGAGACAGAGAGAGACAGAGTGAGACAGAGAGAGACAGAGAGAGACAGAGAGAGAGAGAGACAGAGAGAGACAGAGAGAGAGAGACAGAGACAGACATAGAGAGAGAGAGACAGAGACAGACATAGAGAGATAGACAGAGACAGAGCGAGACAGACAGAGCGAGACAGACAGAGCGAGACAGACAGAGCGAGACAGACAGAGCGAGACAGACAGAGCGAGACAGACAGAGCGAGACAGACAGAGCGAGACAGACAGAGCGAGACAGACAGAGCGAGACAGACAGAGCGAGACAGACAGAGCGAGACAGACAGAGCGAGACAGACAGAGCGAGACAGAGTGAGACAGAGAGAGTGAGACAGAGAGAGACAGAGAGAGTGAGACAGAGAGAGTGAGAGCGAGACAGAGAGAGACAGAGAGAGATAGAGCGAGAGATAGACAGAGAGAGAGAGCAAGACAGAGCGAGACAGAGCGAGACAGAGCGAGACAGAGCGAGACAGAGCGAGACAGAGAGCAAGACAGAGCGAGACAGAGCGAGACAGAGCAAGACAGAGCGAGACAGAGCGAGAGAGAGCGAGAGAGAGCGAGAGAGAGCGAGAGAGACAGAGACAGCGAGCGAGTTAGATTGGTGACTATGGGTAACCAGGCCAGCTCAGTACTCACCAGTGTCCGGGG